>NC_056741.1:1160328650-1160656150 GCF_019279795.1 Protopterus annectens | reverse complement strand
CGCATAAGTGTGCTTGACGTTGAAATAGTTTCAGCATTTTGTGAATGTCAAGTCTGACGTTCGGAATAATAACTGCCATACAATTGTCATTCGCAAAAATGATAGTAAACCATGTATATACACCAATGATTTTTATTTTCAGGTGTCACCCAGAACTACTGTCTGGTTAAGTGACTTACTCATAGTCAAACAGCAAACAAATGGAGACTGCTTGTTCATGCAGCAGTGTTTTCTTCAAAGAAAAAGCACTTGGATGACTGTGCAATATGATTTCTATAGCACTCCTAACCCTGTACCTTTAATCTTTCAGGCTAAATTGCCAGAATTGCTGTGGGCAATTATTACTTTAAATGGTCACAGGCAAGGGGATTCTCACTCCCAAAATTTGACATTAGAGCTTTAAACTGTCTGAATCACCTACAAAGGCTTAAATATACTCTCTCTCTGAGATGCAACATCTGTGATGAGCATTTGCATTTTGCTGTTTTGGAGCTCTCATCACCAGCACAACAGTGGGCTATGCTAACTCACAGAGACATTTCACTTTGACATACTTCACAAAGTATTCTAATGCAGGGCTAACTATATTCTGTAAGTGCAGTCTATGCAGGTTCTGGGTATGGTAAGCTGATTGAAATTCACTTTCTTGTGTGAAACAAAAAGTGAAAACAGAAATAGATGAGCAAGTTATTTTCTTCTCATACATAACATGCAGTGCTCAGTCTGAGATATTACTGAGAGTCATGCTGTATGCACAGTGTACTTTGCATGTTTGAACAGTTCAGATTTTGTTAGTTCATTAAGAGTTCTTTCTAAACTATTGGATTAATAATCATGGAGCCTAAGTGACATTCACAGAAAGCTGAGAGTATTCAGCTGTTTATCTTGCCTCAAAGTCCTTCCAGAACATGACTATAATTGGTCTATTTAAACAAGTTTCCTTTTTGTCATGGTCTGTTTGCAGCTAGCATCTACTGCTACTGCTGCCCATATGTCTGCCTGCCTTAGGAAAACAGATTCCCTTTCCTTTGCCTTCCATTCCCTAGAATGAAAATTCAGCCCATTGTAGTGAAAACTGTAGTGTGCCTTCTTTCTGTGAAAAAAAGACATCAACTGTATTTTACTGATCTGTGAGATCATAGCCTCTGCCTCATTTCTTGCACAATATTTTTGTCAGTGGGGTACGGGAAAGGTTTAGCAACCAGCAAGTTGAGACCTTTGTCAGTCAGTCAGCTGGGCTGCGTTGCAGGAACTACTTGGCAGAAGATCGAAAGGGTCCTGGCCTAAGGCAGGAACTTAAAGTGCATTCATTTCGTAACACTTAATATATTTTCTTGTTCTGCAAAAGCAATCATAAAATATAAATCAAGAACAGATCTTGCTCAAATCTCGCATACAAAAGACATTACTGTACAGTTAAGTGCATTAAAGGCACACTGATTTCCAAAATTAGGGTAAAACATTTTAAAATAAAAGGGAAAAAGACGTCATTTTGTACTGCCGTGTGTGTGTGTGTGTGTGTGTGTGTGTGTGTGTGTGTGCGCGCGGGCGCGCACGTGCTGAGTGAGGGGTATGGAAATACAATAGTATGGGTATTACTGGTGAGCTATGGAGCTATTTTTGCCTCTCTTTCTCTCTCTCTCTCCAGTATTCCCTTTGTCACATTCCAGTTGAATTTCATACATCCTCACTTAACATGCCGATGATAATAGAGGGTGACTGGATGACAAGCTACACAGAGGTATGTCACATTATCTGGCCAGCCTACCATCAATTCTAGAATGATTCAAAATAGGAAGCATGACAAAGAAGGAAAGTTAACAGATCTATATGTGTACAGGTAGGCCTCCAAGATACAGGATCAGGTGCACAGGCGTACATCCTCTCCTTGTAGTATAATAAAATGGTTAAAGCTAAAAATCTGTGGTTGAGTTCCTTTAGCTCCTTTTTCAAATGATATGACCATGAACAAAGAACTTCACCTCCTTTTGCTCCTGAGTTTCCACTGGAAAGTGAGTTTGAATGTTCCAGTGGGACTACTCAAGTTACCCACTAACCAAACAACATACACATGTAAAAGTTCTTTCTGCTGTCCCTACATTGCCCAATAAACTGTTGTATACATGGCATAATATCTACAGTGTCTCTGACCTTTATAAAACAAATATTTCAGTGCTGACGGGAGTATGGTAGATAAACAACAATCAGTCCAGTGGGTTGTGACATAGTTTTCATACAGACTGATTGGTGATGCTTATGTTTACTATTCTACCAATGTTATCTATCACCCACAGTATTAATCTTCACCACTCCTAAGATTACATTTAAAGCTGCACACAGCATGTACATAATGTAATATATTTTGCACAGATGCAAAAGTATTGCAATCAGAGGTTCCAACACACACACACACACACACGCACACACGCACACACGCACACACACACACACGCACACACACACACACACACGCACACGCACACGCACACGCACACACACACACACAATAAAATACAAAAATAAAAATGATTAAATATAATGCATTCAGTTTTATTTTATTGCAAAGTGGACAACAGCTCAAAGCTTATATAAAACAGCTGTTTTCACTGTGCAAAATGGAAGTGCTTAAATGTCTTCCAAAATACAAGGATTCATATCCATAACTGTGCTGTTAGAAGTTTTTCTGGACGTAATGCTAGACAGTTTGTAATGTACTGTCCTGGATTCCTGTGACCCCCCCTACCTTACACCATTATGATCTTTCCATTGCAGTTTTGAGAAATTTAGGTAAAATGGTCCTAGTTGACTAGCACACACACTAGAAATACTTGAGGGTGGTAAAGTCTAGTACTTGTGCAACAGGAGCCACAAACATACATGCAGATGTACCCATTATAAAAGGCTGGAAGTCATAAAGCACTGTCAAAATGCGCAGCATTTCTTTACTGAACAGTGGCACACAGGCCCCCATTCCCCCTCTAGTATACAGTAGAGAGTAGATTATCCGAACGTCAAATATCCAAAACATCAGTTATCTGAACACAGCCTTCCAAAGTTTCGGGTAGGAAAAAATCAAAGTCTGAATATGTAAACATTATGCTTATTTGCTTGTGCATGTTTTTTGAGCTTGTAGCCCACTCGTGTGTGAAAAATATTCTTTACTGTCCACTGGAATTACTGATTGGTGGTAAAGTGTGCAGAAAAAACAAGATTTTAGAAGTTTTTTTATCTGATTCAATGTATGTTTGATTATCCGAACAGTTTGATTACCCAAACTACCCCAGTTCCCAATTACTTTGGATAATCGACTCTCTACTTTACTAGCTCCTAAACACAGATCTCCTCATGAGTGGTAACATTTAGCAGACTAGTCAGATCCACATTTTGAAAATAAGCCAGTCTGGCCTAAGAGCTTATCATTTTATTTTATAAAGAATAACAGATTTGGAAAAGAGCACATTTCATTTGATAGCTGTCTAGTGGGGGTTGGGAGTCAGTTATGGGATAGATCTCAGAAACGTTAAAAGTGTTAAAAGTCTTCACTTGTCTGATACCTAACAGCATGAAATAAAGGAGCAGTATGGATTGCAAGAAATATTATGCACGTACACATCATTCTTGAGGTGAGATGCTGCACAACCACAACCACTGCATATCACCTTAGATACCCTGACCAGAAAAGATACAGAAACAATACTGGTATAAAATGAGCCCCCCCCCCCCCCTTTAGTAGCACAGTGTTGCTTAAATCTCTGTAAGTCTCACACCAGAAAACAAACATATCAGACAGTCTGGCCAAGGGTGAGCAGAATGACTCAAAAATCTCCAAGTTGCTCTGAAGTTGTTTGGAGAGTCAAGGAAATAATTGCTGATGGGCAGCCAAAAAAGTGTATTTCACCCTCAAGCAGGACTTAACTTCACAGATGGGCTTTAGCCAGGAGCCTCTGAAAAAAGGGAAAGTGATATATGCCAAATGAACTTTTACTGGAGGTACATTGTTTTCCACAGTTACAGTTCATGCTCTGTGCAATAATCTACACAATGACTGTTAAAAAGACATTTCACACATATTGACATGGATTGCAGTCTGGAACTTACACTTCATCTGGTAGTCTTCAGCTATATAACAGGTCAGTGGGGTCAGCTAAGTTCTGAATTTCAGAGGGGAAAAAAAGGAAAACTTAGATGCAGGAAACCACAGAAGATAATTTCTGATACATCACTCAAGAAGATCATACCTGTTTATTTAAAATGGGGTATCTTTAGGGTGGCTTGAGAGACCAGATCAGAGAGGCAAAAAAAAAAAAAATCACAGTACGGATCACCTTGTCAGACAATAATAGAGTTACTAACTGCAGAAATCACAGCTGAAGACTCTACTGATTCCGAAGGTAACACCTAAAACATGATGCATCATAATATTCCCCTCACATGTCCTGCTAATTTAGTAAAACTGTTTATCATAATTCTTAAAGGGTAAAGGCAGTATTCCAACTGAAGGTGCACATAGTTAGGAAATATGTTGACTCTATGGTGCAAAAAGCAACAACATTAATAACATGAAACTATTAGCATTTTGCTGTGTGCAAACAAATTAGCTGCCATTATACTAAAGTGTCTGTGGCAGGAACGCACTTCAGTTACAGTTAGTCGCTGCAAAACTGTTAGCTATCCTGAATGTTTTCATGACCTGCATAATATATGCCTCTGCAGCCCCTTGTAACCTCAGTACATTTTGGTACTGTGTGCATCACCATTATGCTGACAAATCATAACCAGGTGAGATTACCTGTTCTCAAGTTTATGAACCAGAAATACAGAGCCAAGAATTTCAGCACTTATGGAGATGGGGCCAGATACTATTATCACAAAGTGGTTAACACTACAACAGACTGGATGTAAACTATAATATAACCAAAGCAATTAGGAGCAATTTTCACTATCTCACATCACATCACATCTCATACTACTAGAAAGGCAGAAGGTGTGGGGTTGACAGGATATGACGCCTTACAATACAAAGTCTGTTTAATTACCAGATATAGTATTAGTATCAAAACACAACACTAGGCATCATAATTTTTGAAATTTTTGAGGCTGCACATTTTCTTTCCAATAACTAAATGTGCGTGTGTGTGTGTGTGTGTGTGTGTGTGTGTGTGTGTGTGTGTGTGTGTGTGTGTGTGTGTTGGGGGGGTGCTAGATGTGGCAAAGGAGGTACCTACAAACTGCCTCCAAAATAATCTTTCATGGCCAAGTAGAATTAAGTTAAAGTGGTTATCACTACAGCAGTGACAATATAAATAAGGAATAAAACAAAAGCAAGTCAGTCAGTTAAAACGATCATGGCACATTCATTAGTATACTTCGACTGCAGTCATTAAAAAGTGAAGACTTTCTGGCTGCAGTTGCCAATTTTAGATACATAATTACATCTGGGAGAAAAAAAAGTTTATTTGCTCCTTTTGGATTGATAGGCTACAGATTATATAACATGCCACGACTGAGTCAGCATACTTGGATTTGATTTGTGCAGCTGAATGAACCATTTAATCATACTACTACTTTTGAGTGATCTTAGAAGCAGGTAAGTGTTGTCAGGATTCAGGGATAGCAGACAGTGGAAAGTGTCAAGATAAGTGAACAGGGGTGAGTTCTGTGACTTGTTTCCTTCAAAGCATATGCTGCTGCTATGTGGCATAGAAAACAGGGCAACTCTTGTGGATGGCATGAAAATAGTGGAGGATATCAGGGTACTCAGAGGGAGATTTAAAAAAGTTAGCAGGAAATGGCAGATGGTAGTTGTGGTTCAGTACTAAGAAATGTAATATGCAGCATCTGGGGAGTATACAATTCCTTTCACTGGGATGGTATAGAAGCTGGGGAAGGGAAATGCAACAATGAACCACCAGTTACAGAACAAAAAGGCAGCAACCAAGGCCAGCAAGATGTCTGGCTCTATGTCTTGAGGCAAAGAACTCCAGGGACAAGGACACATTTTTTTTCTAATCTAGAGGTCACTGGTGGAGAATATGCTATCCAGTCATGGAGACTGTGCAATGAAAAGAAACACATGTAGACGGGGTGCACAGGAAGCCTACTATTGTAGTAAAAAGATAGAAGGAAGTTGCACAAAGACATCATCTCTTGAGGATATTACATGAGATACAGTATGAGTTCATAAAATCATCACGAGAAATGCCAAAGAAACTAAATAAAGATTGGGTTAGTATGAGACAAGGGAGGGCGGCAGCAGCAGCCATATTGAACTGTTAATTTTCAGCTTGGACATGAGAAAGCACTATCTCATTGATAGGATGGTGGACAAACAGAATGGGTAACAAGACTTGGTAGTACAGAATAAAACAACTGAATCTTTTAAAGGAACACTAAATAACTAGAATGGGGAGAGGCTGATTTGGAGTGAAAACTACAACAGTCAGATGAACTATACAGACCATTAGTCTTCTTCAACCAGCTTCAGTATATCTACTTGCTGTAGGATAATCTAGCCAGAGAATAAGTTGTTTTGTTGTTGCTCTGCACTTCAGGGTTCATTTTTTTATGTGTTTTTAAATTTTAAATTGAGGAACAGATCATCCACCTTGCTGCAACAGATATTTACCTAGTCTTTCTGAGTTGGGATCCACTCCAGAAGAGCACAAAGTGTAGTTTATATTGGTCAGAGGGCTCAGAAGATATATTTCAGTTTATTTTCTGTTACTATAAATTATAAATTGAGCGGGTTTACATAGCTCTATGCTCTTTTCCACAGAGCTCAGCAAAGTTTGGTGTCATCACCTGTGACCAAGAAGTGTTTTCACTGTATCCAGTGCCATTCAGGCAAAGATAAGTTATTATATTTGATTTTCTGCACTTGTACTTCATTATTGAACTGATCACTCTCTTTTACTGCATTTAAAGTACTTTTGGAGTAAAAATCACCTGTCTTTTCTAAGTGTTAGTTTCTAAACTGTTTGTATTTAAATTGCCTTGCTGTACAGCATAAGTTGTTTTGTTGTTGCATTTCACTTGAGGGTTACTTTCTAGCTATGTTTTTACATTAAGAGGACCAGATCACTCATCTTTTGGCAGACGGTGTTTGTCTGGTCTTCCTGAGTTGGGAAGCACTACAGAAGAGCTCAAAGTGTAGTCATTTACTGTCCAGAGTGCTCAGGAGTTAGATTTCAGTTTCTTTTCTCTTTCTCTAAATTAAGTACATTTGTATGGATCTGCTCACTGTGCAGTGGCACTTAGCAGTGCCTGGTACACACGCAAATGCCTGGACAGTAAGGTTTACCTATATAACTAGTATTAGGACAGTAACTTGTAACTTAGTGAGACATTGCACAGAGTTGGTTTACGTACATAACTAGTATTAGGACAGTAATCTGTAACTGAGACTGTAACTGAGACACTGCACGGAATAAATCTTAGAGCAGCAAGCTTGTGTGTATAACTGCACTAATACCATATCTTAGCACTATCTAACTCTAGTCCCTAACTCAAGAGACCACTTTAGAAGACCTCTGTATAACCCAGTCCTCAAACCATAATAGCATACACTAATACAGGTCTGGACAACATGGATATGCAATTTCGAAATGCTTCTGCAGCCATCTTGGTCGATATGGACATTTTGAGACAATGTAGCAATTAGCTGATGTTTACGGAATACCTTTTAATCCTTAAAGTAGCTAACAGTATGAGAGAGATGAACATACACAATTTCCTTGGAAGCAAACATCTCTCTTACAAATAAGGTTGTCAAGAACAAACACACTATATCCACCACACACACAGACCATCTTATGCTGAGGTAGTAAAAAGCAATTTTCCCAAACATCAAAGACCTCCTAAGTTTAAAACAGCAGCACCTATCCTCAGCAATCTCTAAAGCACACACCAAAGGCAACATCAAACACCACACATATGCCTACACCCAACAGACCCATTGGAACGAAGTCCATAAGGCAAGTAAACACTTTACCTAGGACTCTTATCATAGGGGACTCCATTGTATGACACACAGCTTACCCCACTCACCAGAATGAACAAGGAGAAGATAATAGTTAGTTGCTTATCTGGAGCCAGGATCCACCAGGTTATGCACACACTGAAGACAACGCACCATACCTACCACTGTAATTCTAGCATAGCCCATGTTGGTGTAAATGCCCTGAGACATACCTCACTGGACTGTATAAAGAGAAACATTATGGATCTCACTGAATATGTGTCTCAGACAGGTATGTGCCTTGCACTGAGCAGCATTCAAACTTCACCAAGGATGATACCAGCATATGAAGAAAAAATGATTGACTTTAACAATTTGCTTAATTTCAGTTGTCATTCCAGGGGGATTCAATATATGCCAGCATGGGAGGACATGGTTAACAGAGTACATTGCTTTGCCAAGGATGGTCTGTATTTGTCTCCCCTGGGCTTCCAGATATTGACTAAAACTTTATCAACCCCCTTAGACCCTTTTTTAAACAATGGCAAATTGACAAGACTACCAACTTAGCAAATAAAACCCAAAGAAACATAAAGGTGTTACTATTCAGTGCTAGGAACCTTTACAAGAAACTCCACACCGTAGAAGCTCTCCACACACTGGAGATTATAGACATCTGTGCTGTTAGCAAGATATGGTTTAAAGCTGCAAACAGTAAGTGCAAGGCTTCAGTGCCTTCCACTCATTTAGACCATAAACTGCCCAGATAAGGACTAAAGGTGGTGGAGGTATCTTGATCAACAATAGCTGCAAGTATACCTCTACGTTGGTTAAACAGGATGATGCCCTGGAGTTTATTCACATGCAGATCACCACAAAGTCCCTTACTATATCACATCAAGCTATAGGCCACCATCTGTGTCCCAAGAATCCCATGACTCATACCTAAACCTGCTGTAGGCACTTACCATCCAGATAAATACTCTATTCATGGGAGACTTCAACTACCCCTCTATAGACTGGAAAACATATACTGCCTCCAGCTTGCAGGCACAATGTTTCCTGGACTTTGTTAACAAAAATACCCTTGACCAGATGGTGCACTCTCCATCCACAGGTTCAAACATACTGGACCAAGTCCTCACCAATACGGTAGAGTGCTGCCCCTCATGCCACATCCTCACTGGTGAAGTCAGATCACAAAGCTGTCTCCTTCAAAATAAAAATCAATATGAAAAACCCTGCAAAACCTGTAACAATTAGGAACTAGTCTAAAGCAAACTACATCCTATAAAGAGACAGTTTTTCAAAATTCAGTACTTCTCCAAATCCAGAGGTCAGAGCAACCTATGCAGAATTGTTCACAGAAACCATGTACAACTACATAAACGGTTGCACAGAGGCTGCTGTACCTACCAGAAGTAAGTCCAAAATCAACCCCAAAAAACAAACCATGCAGGTGGAATCCTAACCTTATAACAAAAGGAAAAAAGTCATGGCTAAAATCAGAAAGAGCAACTCTCATAACGACAAGAGCTCACTAATTAAATTAAACAGGAAAACAAGAGGACTAATTAAACACAAGGCCAATTATGAGGTCAAGATAGCCTCTCAGGCTACAGACAATCACAAGGTCTTCTACAGCTATGCCTGAAACCTTAAAGGTAATATACACAACAGTGTGCTGAACTAGTGGTAAATGGTATCACCTTCATCAAGCAGAATGACATAAGGAATCTTCTGGCTGACAAATTTAGCTCTAACTTCACCCCCAGCCTTTTCCCTGCCTTCCCCCTTGAAATCCCTACTAGCACAACCTTCCCTACTATTAGCAGGGAGCAGGTTATGGTGGCACTCACCAAGGCCAAAACATAGCCTTAGTGGGCCCAGACAATATCCTGAATCGCCTCCTAAATAGCTTGAAATATGACCTATCAGGACCACTTGAGTTACTTTTCAACTACAGCCTGCTATGTATCATGTGAATGGTGGACTGCAATGGTTATCATTCTTCACAAGGGTGAGCCATCAATCGATCCTTGAAACTACAGACCCATTAGTCTGACTAGTCTAATATGCAAAGCCATGGAAAGAATTATTACAGAAATGATAAACAGAGACATTAGCAACCTACAGACACTGGGCCCATCCCAGTTTAGCACTGTCAAAAAAAGTCATGATTTAACTTGGTAGATTTCTTTGAGAGGGTCACCAAGGTAATGGATGAGAGGAAAAAGGTGCATGTCACCTACCAAGACCTGCATAATGCATTCAATACAATACCCCACATAGGTGTTGTTGATAAACTCACCATACTAGGCATAAATCCCTACACAACTCACTGGATTGTCAGCTGGCTCACAGAAAGGATCCAAGAAGTCAGGATTGGTGAGACCACCTCAATCAAGGGAGTGGTCAACAAAGGAGTACCTCTGGGCTCATTGCTGAGCCCTCTCCTGCTTGGCATCTATTTCTTGGTTCTCAAGGCTAATGTTAAGGATCTCTGGCTCACCAAGTTTGCAGATGACTACAAATTGGGAGCCATCATAGGTTTCCCCTCTGACACTAACATCCTGCAACAGGGTCTAACACAGACAAATGACTGGTGCCAAAGCCACGGATTAAAACTCAATGCTAAGAAGTGGATTACAGTGCCATTTGGGAAAAAGTCTGCCTAGGTTAATTACTCCATTGATAAGATACCCCTAAGACCTGACCCAGTAGTTAGGGCTCTAGGAACATGTGTTGAAGGTAATCTGGCCTTTAACCAACATGTAGCCAAGGTAGTAAGAACATCATTCTTTGTCAACCAACTTAAAGTTATGGCTTCTAGGAACAATAAGGTTATAGTACCACTTAACTCAGCCTTTATCAGACCCATCAGTGAGTACAATGCCTCCTTCAGCATGTACCTGACCAAGCATATGCAATAGTTGGAGTGCTCACAGAGGTTCCTCACCAAGAAAATCCAGGGAATTAACACACTGCCTTCTACAGATCACCTTAAAGCCTTATCTCTATACTCAAGTCTTCTATAAGTTATGAGAGTCAATCTGTGCCTGGCATATAAAGCCTCCTCAGATATAGCCCTGATGGACCTTTTGCACATCCACAAAATGAACAGCACCAGAAACACTAGATCCAAGGATTAACCTTTGCTTGCAACATAAATAGAACATGCTTGGGAGACAGATGTGTGTCTCAAAGGATCCCCATGCTCTGTAATAGGCTGCTCATCCATGTGAAGTAGAGTCCATCCCTAACCCTGTTCAAACTTAACCGTGACCATTCGACGGGAAATCAAAAATGCACCCCTGGTCTGGCCCCCATGTTTCTGATACGGAATATTTACTATTGGCTTATGTTTAACTAACATAACCCCCCAGACACACACACACTAAACCTTTAGCAACCTCCTAACTAACACGTCCCTCCAAATAGACACCATGGGGACACATCTGGGTTGGGTTGCATGGCAAGGCTTATAAAGACCCTGGTGGTCGTTAGCTTAATATATACATATGAACCTATGAAATTACATATTGCAAACCACTGCAGACAGCATCCCAATCTTATTTCTCCAAATAAAACAATTCTGAAAAACATCACTGATGATGATGATGACAAAGATGATCTCCCATCATCATCAAGCTATAACCATTTCTGTGGCTCCAACAAGAACTGGCAGCATCCACAACCTGACAGTCATGGTGATGGAAGGGTTTACAGGCTGTAAGACTGGCCTTAATTTTCTGTTACCACCTGTGAGACACCTAAAAGATAGGCAGAGGTTTGTTTTAAATTTGTCAGCACTGCCACCCTGAATACATATCAGACAGCAGCTTCCACCATTACTTTCATTTGCTTTTTACTTTTGTCTTTATGCCACAACACGTTTGGTTTATTTTACTGTATATGAAGAGAGAACAGGACTTTATCATTGCTACCAAGATACGGACAAAGACTGCCAATACTCATTTCTTTAAAGCATACTGCTGACTAGGAGAAATGAACTAGGTGCAAAATGTTCTCTACTGAATTATTACACTAAAAACTAACTGTTCACTATTTCTTGTTGTTTTTCTATAGCATCCCTGCATCACTTTGTGATTTATATTTTACTTCTGTTGTTGCACCTCAAACTGGCTAGCTGAAGCTCTTGTGCCAATGGTATTTCAGTTTAGAGTTAAGTATTTTGTCTTCCAAATGTGAAATCACAGAGTACAAAATGGTGAGAAGAACATTTACTGTGGTAGCGTGTCTCCTCTGACTTACAGTCAGATTACTGTGAATTCCTACTTGTGTGATCATCACTGGCAAGAATATCAGTTTGTCTTTTGCAGCAACATCCTTTGATATACTAATGACCATCTCTTTCATGGCATTTTAAGGTAGACGAGTGCTAAGCTTAACTACAGTAGCTAGTTTATTGCTTTTGTTCAGACTGAGGATGGCATTCATAAACATTTGTATTAAACCAAGAGCACTTTGCATTAGCGTTGCCACCTGTCCTGTTCTGAATGGAAAGGTCATAGTTGCATTCTACTGCCTGCATTAACTGTAAGAGAAAAAGGACTGTTCCAGTTATCCAGCAATTTCCTCTTTTCCCACTCGCAGTTGAGTTAATGCCAAAAAGAAAAAAAAAAGATGAAACTTTACTTTTTATGCTGGCAGCAGCCTGGCAAGTTTTACTGACAGTTGCTTTGCTTGTTTTTAGTTTGCCAAGTTACTTACTCCTACTATAACCAGTAGTAGTAGTTGCTTAAATTTAAATTTGCACTGATCTTTTTTTTTTTTTTTTGAAAAACTGTCTACCTCCTGACTTCTCTCTCTGGATCTGGCCAGACCTAAAGCATTCACCTGCAGCAGGCAGGCTGTCTATTAGCCTATTGTCTGCTGCACTGCTCTCCATTAAGTCAGGTCCTGAAATTCACTATAGTGATTGGTGGAATTTCACTTGGGGGAAGGACAAGAGTGAGAATCATAATCTTGATTGCTGGTGTGGCAGTTTAGGTTTGAAAATAGTCATCCTTGACAGATGGGTTCAGTTCTGAAATCGTAATCAAGTCAGCTTTTACTACAGCTCGCGCTGGCCAAAAACTCTCAAGCTTCACCTCTGCCCAGAATCCCTCTCTCTCAAATACCTCAGATTGAGTTTGCAGAAAACATAGGAACAAATAAACTGTGTATGCATTTAGATATGTACAAATATATATACATATATATATATATATATATATATATATATATATATATATATATATATAAATATTGGAAGTAAGCCAGACGAAGCCTTATCCACTGTGTCTGAATAACATAACAGTTCCAGTACATGTGATCCGCTCCACCAAAAAATCTTTGAGGTCGGGGGATGGAGGGGGGGAGTCAAGGATAAATGAAGCTAGACAACACAGATGGAACGTTATGATGAGTATATAACTTCTTTATCTTATGTTGTCAATTTTTATTTTATCCTTGACAGATGGGACAGAGTCCCCGACTACCTAAAAACCTGGGTGTACTCACGAAAAGATATTCCTGAGCACCATAGAGCCAAAGGATGATCTTTCCCTAGAGACCAAGTCCAGTTTGTAATGAGTAATAAAGGTATGGGGAGAAGCCCAGGTAGCTGCTGCACATATGTCATCCATTGCAGCTCTAGATTGGAAGACCGCTAAAGTGGCTATAGACCTTGTAGAATGTGCTTTGACAGGTTTAGACAAGGTTCATTTATTTTTATCATAAATGAATGAAATGCAGTCTTTCAGCCACATGGAGAGGATAATGTTGCTGACTGCCTTACCTAATGTTGCACTGGAAAAAGAAACAAACAGTTGACTTGATTGTCTCATTTTTTTGTTCTGTGAAGATAGAACTGTAGTTGTCTATGGATGTCATGTAAATGTAGGGTGTATTCTCTTGTGTTAGACTGATTAGGGAAGAAGACTGGTAAATTAATAGTCTGGGTAATGTTAGTCTCAGATACTACATTGGGCAGGAAGGAGGGATTCGTTTGTAAAGATACCCTATCCTTATGGAAAACTAGGTAAGTAGTTTCAGATGATAAGGCCTGGGTTTCTGAAAGTCTTCTGGCTGAAGTAATGGCTACCAAAAGGAGTGTCTTCCAAGATAAAAACTTCAGATTGCATTCTGCAGAGGGTTCAAAGGGGGAATGTATTACTGCCTGTAGAACTAAGTTCAGGTCCCAAGGAGGAGTTAGATCTTTGAACGGGGGTTTTAACAAAAGTGTGCCTCTTAAGAACGATTTACAAAGCCTGTGAGAGACTAAAAAACGTTCTTCTAAACCTCTGTGAAAGTTAGAAATTGCAGTCAATTGCAGTTTGATGGTGGTTGGAGAAGCCCCAGCATTGAACAGAGATGCTAAGAAATCTAAAACATGCTCTGTTGAAGCAGAAAAAGGAGCAATTTGCTTTTCATGGGCCCATACTGTAAATCTCTTCCACTTACTTAAATATAGTTTTCTAGTAGAAGGTTTATGAGATGACAAAAGAGTGTGACATACTGGACAGGACATATTAGGACACCTGGCAATTAATGGAATTGGAGGAACCATGCAATCAGCTTGAGGTTCAAAATGTTTGGGTGTGAACAAGACTGTCTGGATGGGACAGGAGATCTGGCATTGGGTCTAGAATCCAAGGCTGTCGAATCAAGTAAGGCCAAAGAAAGGGGAACCAAGTCTGTCGAGGCCAAAAGGGAGCAATGAGGATTACTGTACTCTTCAACCTGAGTGCTTTCTGTAAAAATCTGGGAATTAGAGGTACCGGGGGAAAGGCATACAGTAGACTGGGGGCCAATCATGGAAGACCACATCTATGGGTGACTTTCCTGGAGGGGGAATCAGGGCAAACCAATTGCTGCTCTTGTTGTTAGGGGAGATGCAAACAGGTCACAGCAAGGTTGACCCCAATGATGGAATATTATTTTCGCCACTTCTAGACTGGAGACCACTCATGAGGCTGAAGGATGCATCTGCTCAGCTTGTCTCCAATCACACTGGAAGTCTCTGGAATGTGCGTTGCTATTACAAAGTAGTTGGATGAGGTCGCCCACTGCCACACTCTGAGGGCTTCTTGACAAAGGGGGTAAGACTTGGTTCCTCCCTGCTTGTTGCTGTACCAAACCACTGACATCTTGTCCGTTTGAATTGAAATAGTCCCTTGAGGAAGAGCTGTCTGAAAGGCTTGCAATGCAAGAAGCACCGCTCTTATTTCCAGGACATTGATGTGCAAGTTGGCCTCTTATGGAGACAAGTGCCTTGGACCGGCTTGCCCAGATAATGCCACCTCCCATCTGGGAGGTGTCCATGGTCACTATGGCAATGGGCTCCGGGAAAACAAAGGGACAACCATGAAGAATTTGCTCGGAATGTATCCACCAAAGAAGATCCATTTTGCAATGGTTGGTGATCAGGATTTGGTCTGACAGCAGATGGTGAAGGATAGACCAGTGGGAAGCTAGTAGCCATTGCAGAATTCTCATATATAATCAGGCTAATGGTACTACAGTTATAGAAGCTGCCAAGGATCCTACAGCTTGCAAGACTAAACATGCTGGAACCTTCTTTTTGTGAATTAACTTCTGAAACTGAACCACAATTCTCTGATGTTGTTGTGGAGGAAGAAATGCTAAAACCAAGCAAAACATCCCAAAAATGAGCAGATGGGAACCACAACTGGAAAAACACACAAGTCCATCAAGACAAGCTCAGAATAATCCAACTAGCGTAAAAAACATTTATTCACTTTTGTCTACTATAGACTTCTTCAGAAATGACTAGTAAGTGAACTAACCACAAATATATATTAAAACCTTTTCAATTAAGACAATCAATTATTCAATCAAATAAAAGACAATAAAGCATTTAAAGAGCTGCTACTTTTTAACCAAAAATATACCCTAAAATATATACCTACTTCTATATTTTTAATCTTCTATCTTTAACAAAACATTTATTATTAATAAAATCATTTAATCCTGCGAAAGTGTCGGCCCCCATTTTTATTTGCCATAAAATCTCTCTATTCAATTTTATTCCTATAATCCCCTCCTCTCAAATCTTCTGGAACTTGTTCTAATACTGCAAATAAAAACATTGTTCTGTTTTTGGATTATTCTGAGCTTGTCTTGGAGGAAGAAATGCAGTTGTTGTTTGAGTATTCAGTACTGCCCCTATGAATTCTAAATTTTGTGTCATGGTTAAATGTGAATTTTCTAGATTGACAGTAATCCCCAGATGGGCACAGATGTTGAGAGCGAAGTCTCTGGCTATTATTCACCAATGTTTGGTCGAAGCGGTTATGGGTCATACGTCCAAATACAGAAACACTCAGAATGCTTGCAGTCTCAAGTGAGCTGCTACTACTGCCATGCATTTGGTGAACACCCCAGGGGCTGTGGTGAGTCCAAAGGGCAGTACTCTGAATTGGGTGATGACTAGCTCCCAGGTAGAAGAACCTTCTGGAGCGTTTGTCCATTTGTATATGGTAAAACACATCCTGAAGGTCTACTGCGCATATCTAATAGTCCTTCTTCATAAAGGGGAGAATAGACCATCCGGAACTTTGTCTGCCAAACAGATTAGTTCAGTACACTGAGATCCAAAATTGGTCTCCAGTCCCCTGTCTTTTTTGGCACTAAAAAGAATCTTGAGTAGGTTCCAGATCCTTTTTGGTCTGGCGGGACGTGTTGGATGACTCATTTGTCCAGCAGTTTCTGGATTTCTTTAACTGCTGAATCATTCTGAGTGGGTGGGGCATCAGGGATTTTCTTGTGAATGGGGGGGGGGGGGTTGAGAAAAGGGAATGATATAACCTCTGGATATGATCCATTGCACCCAGAAATCTTTTGTTAATTCTAGCCAGGCATTTAGGTGCAAGGATAAGTGTCCCCGACTGCCTCCAGAGGAAGACAATTGTGCTTCCCATCAGGAACGATGAAAGGGCTTGCCTGGGAAGGAATCCCTGAAGCCCTGGTTTTGTGGACCACCTCTGCCATGAGGGCGGTGTCTTCCTTTTTGGTTTTCCCTTCTGCCCCTGGGCGGAACTCCCTCCATGTGTGTCTTGGGAAGTCCACTGGAATTTCTTGAACCACATTTTTCCACCACTTCTCTGGTTCCTAGAGAAGGACCTTTGGGGATGGAGAAATGTACGGCCAGAGCAGAAAGGGTCTTATCATCCTTCTCACAGCTGTAAAATATCTATTTTGCTTTATGGCCAAACAAGGATGTTCTGTCAAAATAAGTATTAATGAAACAAGACTTGAATGGTTCCACAAAGTCACACAGGCGCATCCAGGCATGTCTCCTTATGGCTACACCTGTACCCACTGCTCTAGACATCCCTTCAGCTGTATGAGTGATCAGCCTCATGGATGAACTGGACACAGATTCCAGGGTGGTTAACTGGGAAGCCACTTTCTATTGGACTCCCTCAGCTACAGCTTCTGCCAGGGTGTCTGACAACTCTTTAATCAGACCCCGTTGGAGCCTGGTGAAATGTACCAAAAAATTAAAGGACCTTATGGTGAAGGTTGATGAAGCATAGACTTGCTTACCAAATTTGTCCATGACCAGAGACTCCCTATTGGGCAGATGGACAGAGCTACTCTCCTCAGCAAGTTCCTTTTTAGTGGTGGCCGCTATGACCTTAGCATCTACAGCCAACCCCTTAGCCCAAAACTGTTTATCTTCGGGAGCAAAAAGTATCTTTTATCAGGTGTTTTGGAGATGGGCTCGATGGTGTATGGAGCCCTCCATGCCTGCTGAGAAACCAACTGAATGAGTTCATCAGTGGGCGGTGTCACCCAAGAGGTAGACAAGCAGGTGCTGAAAGTCTGCTGGCAAACAGATTCCTCAGAGGAAGGGTTTTGGGACTTCCAGCCACCCCAATGTTTTAAAATTTCCAAGATGTCTCCAAATGAGACATCTTCAGGGGGTGACCATGGAGACCCTTCTCCCTCATTGAAATCTGTGTCTTTGAAGACTGATTCCTGGGGGGAATCCAAGTGCTTCCTCTTTCACTTCTTTTTCTGAGGGACCTCCTCAAGGGATAATCTGGGGAGGTATCAGAAGACGAAAGTACCTGTGCCTGTAATACCTGTGGCTTCAGTACCTGTTGTCCCAGTGGAGAATCAGGAGGAATAATTGAACTAGAGGGAGGTACTGTTCCAAGAGGGAAGGCACCAACTGAGTCTCTACAAGAGAAAGGGCCCCACTGCATAGCCTCAAAGGCCGGCACCCATGAAGAAGGAAGGGAACTTGGAACTGAGAAAGACTGCTTCAGAACTGGGGTCACTCCCTGCTCCAAAGAACCACCCTCAAGACTGAAATCAGAGATGGACTAACTCAAGCCGAAACTCTGAAGAGCAGGGACGGCTCTTAAAAACCTGGAATTGAGACCTGTCCCCTGGAACTGGCAGTGTAGCCAAGGTTTCCGGTTCAGAAACAACAGAAGATCTCAGGGTAAGTACCGGCTCTGAAGAAGTGAAAAACTCCAACTCTGGTACAGTCGGTGCCGGGAGATCCAGAACAGAGGATTCTAAGACCTCCAAGGAGGTTAGAGGAGGAGTAGTTAATGGAGTAAAGGAAGTTTTCGTAACAAGACCTGAAGGGGTCGGTACCAAAGTGGGGCCTGAAAGCCCTCTAGCCCATAAAAGTTTATTCACTAGCCTCTCCACATCGAGTTCTGAAAGACTTTCAGTGAAGCAGATGGATGACAAGGAAGGGGACTTAGGCCTCTGCAAAAATACTTCTGGGAACTCCCCAGCAAAGGGATCAGTTGACGGAGAGCAGGTAGTTCTAGGCAAAGTGGTCTTAGCAGGTGAAGTAGTAATCAATTCCTGTATCGAGGCCTTCGACATTAAAGGACTTGAAACTGGAGTTGGTGCTGGAATGCACTAGAGTTTCAGCAGCAGAGGCCTTTGGTTCCATGGGAACTTTCGGAACCGAGGTCTTCAATTTCTTGGCTTTCAGAAACGACTGGGAGGTCAACACCGAGAGACATCTTTTCTTAGATTTTTCAATAGAAGATGAGGATGAAGGTGATGAAACATCAGTCTTTGCTTTATCTCCTGCAGATAAGGCTTCACCAAAAGCGGAAGGAATAAGTCCTTTTAAAATAAGCTTATTATGCCTTTCCACAAGAGCCCGGTGGCTAAAGGTGTGACAAATGCTGCAATCTCCCTGTTAAGTAGGGAGGGACAAGACAATACACAAATAAATGAAAGTCTGACGAGGGAATTTTATGGCCACACTTCTGGTGTTTTTTGAAACAAGAGGGGCCCTTACCCTTCTCAGCCATGTCAAAAAAAGGTAAAACAGCTACAAAAAATTAGCTAAATAAATATCACTCCAAGTAGAAAGGGAAAACAACAGCGGAAAGGATATTATTTTTACTTATATTTTTTATTTTTATGATTGGAGGAAAAAAAGGGAAAAGGGACTATCAGGGATGACAGTCATAGAAATATACAAGCATGTACAGGGATGAGAAAAAGACTATGATAGGGAGTGGGGGAGAAGCTAGCAGCAATAAAAGTGGGAAATACACAAAAGTGTTAAGAGGAAACGTATCAAAAATGATACTTGGAGAAATACACAAGTGTAAAAAGAAAGATGAAAAGGGAAAGAGGCAGAAACTGTAAGAAAAAAGGCAAATATTTAGCTAAACCCACTAGCGTTCGAGAGTTGTAGCTAGATGTGACGTTTTTTGGAAAGCGGCAAATGAGATCTGAGGGAATTGAGAGATGGGGATTCTGGGCAGAGGTGAAACTTGAGAGTTTTTGGCTGGAGCAAGCTGTAGTAACGAATGAGTCGGTTCCGATATGGGAACCGAGCCCATCTGTTAAGGATAAAATGAAGACTGACAACATCAGATCTATCATTAATCCAGCAATACATAAATTGCTCAATTCCTGCCTTGCTTTAATCCTCTCTCCTCCCCCAGAACATTATTCTGCATGTATTGTTCCCACAATTTCCATTTTGTATGAAATTTGCTCCTACCCTTTTCTAAAGATCCCACTTCCAGTTCTTTATTTCTGATACAATATTCAAAACTTCAAATACCATTGGTTTAGATGTTGATTTCCATTTTCTAGTAATTGCTTTCTTGGCAACCGCCAGAATTAAACTTAACAAGGCTTTATTGTGTCTAGACAATGTAGGTCCTGTATCCCAACTCAAAAAATCATTTCCTTAGTTAAACCAATTTGCTCACCCAATATTTCTGAAAGAGTACTCAGTAGGGAATTTTTAAGTCTGCCAACTCATTACACTCCCAAAACATATATTCCCCATTGCATTTTTCTTCCCCATCACACCTCCAACATTTGGCATCTACTTGAGGAAAAATGATTTCTTTTACTTCTACCCATTTTTAAACTCCACTGTCATTTTATCCCACACACTAGCATCTGAAGAAATTTCTATCTTCCCTAATAATTCTTGAACAATTTCCAGTACCCACTCCTTAAACTCCTCTCTTTTTAACAGGTAGGCGAGTAAGCATCCTTGCCTCATTTGTACTTCATTTTATCATATTTCTTATTGGTGCATGATCTGAAATAGTTATTGGATGTGTGTTGAAGCCTTCAATTAAATGAACATGTTCCTGTGACATACAATTTCTAATCAAGTCCAGTTATTGTACCTTGGGGGATAATATGTACATTCTCTTGGAGTTCCTACTACTGAATTCACATCTTCCATACCAAATAATTTCCTCAGAAATCTACCCTCTCATTTTTCCTTCTAGGTCTACCAGATACATTGTCACTGTTGCAAATCAAGTTCCAGTCCCCACCTATACGTAATATTCCCTGTTGAAAGTGGAGTATTTCTCACAAAATTTTTCTTTCAAAATTGTATTTTTTCTTAAACTCCATAATAGCAGTTTTAAGTTGTATATAAATACATGCCAGTGTAATCCTCCTCCTTTGCAACTACCCCCTTACTATCACAAATCTACTACTATTACCTTTTTCCTCTTTTATCACTATTGGAACTCCTATATCATTAGTATAAGTACTCCCCATTTCCTTTGTCTGTAATATTCTATTGAATATCCACTCTCAAATCCTTTTTTTATCAAATTCACATGCTCGCTACCTTCCAAATGTGTCTCCTGTAGCAATGCTATCTGCACTTTTGTAAAAACAAAGAAGCAGCTGTAGATTAAAAGTATCCACACGAAAAAAGTTAAATATTCTTGTATCAACGCTTCCAGACACCACCACGGCAATTTCAGTACCTTTAACTTTTTATTCCATCATAAAAAACAAATTAATAAAACAGTAAAGCTTTCTGCACTTTTCTTAACATAATTCAGTACTCTTTCCATCTTGTTTATACCTGTGAGGCCATTCACATTCCAAAATAATATGGATAGTGTATCCATTATGATAAGAAGCTATTATGCCCACCTATTATATCATATTATACTATATTATATCATATCATATCATGTAACATTATATTATATATGACAAGTTTTTAAATGACTATTTCTTGCTTTTGTGTTACAAGCACCCACTAATGTTTGGCATGTTGATCTTTTATATAGTTGCTTCTTGTCATCTTCATATGAGCCTATATTACAATACATTTTGTTTTAATGACACCCCTCAGACAAAAAACAAACACAACCACAGAACACCCCCATAACCTATTAACTTAAACACAAAAAACTATATACAACTTCAGATAATGAAATTTAACCCTCCTGATAGGAACAATTGTTCCAAATCAACATCTGTAACCACAGACATTACCTAACTTAAAATTAAGGTTACCCTTGCTAGATACATGTTACAGCCTGTGCTCCTACTTACACTAATTGCTATCTGTTCTTCAGTTATCTTTATTCCCCTCCCAAATGTGAAAAACAGCTTGTATAATTTTAGAAAACATTAACCTTTATTCTTAAGAAAAAGTGCACTGGCTTTAAATAAAACCAAACTATACACTGTTCTAGTAAATGTATTTGGGTACCAGGAAAGCTGCTATCTCTTATCCACTTCAAATAATTTCAAAATGTATTTTTTACTAAAATGCTTGCCCTTATACCTTTTACTTTTATGATTCAATGCCCACACCTTTTGGGATGTATTGCCTGCACCTGTAGTCACCTTGTCTCCGTGAAAACCTAAGGACAGAGTACACAGCTGCTCTCAGCTGCAAACTTCTCAAAACACATTGAACATTTATTTGCTAAAGAATTTTTTTCATTACATTCAGTGTTCTCTTATTTTTAAAGCTCACATGCTTAAACACACAAAAACCTTATTAGATTAAACCAAGAGCATTAATCTAGACATTCACCTATGCCAAAGTAGCAGAAAACATCCTGATTCTACATATATTGTAATCAGTGCAATTTTATAACCCAACCCCACTCCAACATCCCAAGATTACAGCATATTAATGTAAACATGCTTTTGTTCAGCCTTTCTTCTCCTTTTTACAGGGTCTATATTATATATTCGAAGCTTCAAAATTTCGAACCTCATATGTTTGATAACATATGAGCGAAACTTGAAACCTCGAATATATAGTAAAAAAAAAACTTACCTTAACACTCTGGCAAGCCCCCCTGCACTCCCCATACCCCCCCCACTTAAATATACCAACTCTGAGACCGCACTTCAGTGCAGAAAAGGGAAATTTTCCCATTCTGCACATATGGAGCCATTGCCTTTCACCTTCAAACTTTTCAAAGTTTGATCATATGGTGTCGACCATATGACATTTGAACTTTGAAATGTTTGGCAATTTAATAGGGACGCTTTTTACATTGCAATTGCTGTATTCCTTAAAAACTAAGCAAGAAAAAATACATACTTTTTTGTATCTATCACATACAACAAACACTGAAAATGCTTTCCTATAAAACATGCTACTTATATCATTATATGTTTTATACAGATATTGTTAACAGCAATTGTTTTACTTACAGTTACTGTTCCGATTTTAGTGTCCTTCCAAATGTTAATAACAAAATGAGGGGTGCATACCTTTCAGTCCCCCTACAAATTTAACAAAGTCAACAAAAGTCCAATATTTCTCAACCACTTTTCCTTGTAAAGTCATATTTTACAAATGTGATAAATGCTTTATAGCCTCACAAGTATTCACTAAATTAAGTGTTGCTGGTCTTCCTCCTCTTCATCTCCATCTCCCAACCCCAGACTCCGGTTCAAGTCCACAGCACTTCTAATTCTTTTAGTCAACTCCTGTGCTTTTTTCTGTCTCTCAAGCATTTTCCTTTGGAACACTGGAAACGATTCCACTGGCAAAGTCTCTCTATGAGCTTCATTATCAAAAGACTGAGAAGCAGAGTCTAATTCTGTTTGATGGGTTACTTTTTCTTCAACAAACTTTTATAGTTTCTCCTTAGCTTGTTCTGCATAAAAAATGGCTTTGATCATCCAGGAAAAAAATATTCTGAGGACAGCTGGTCACAGCAGACATAATCTCACACCTGCCTCCTGACATTCATTGATAGTTGGGATAAAGTTGCTTCTTTTCTGCCTGGTGTACAGTGAATAATGATTTTCCACAAATACTCTGTCTCTAATTTTAATACTTTGTCTTTCTGCCACAGTTTTCTCAGGCTCATCTCTTTTTGCTGGTATATTTGCATCTTTACTAATACAGGTCTTGGATGCTTTCTCATGGCAATATTTAGAGCATACACATGATTTTTTTTTTTTTATTTTACATTTGTTGACCGGGCTAGTCTTACTGGACATATATCCGTTTTCAGTAGAGGCCCGGGGAGAAAAGCTCCAAATACACGAAGTAAACAATTATTACAAAAGAACAATAATAAGCATAATACAAAAGTACCATTGTAGACTTATTTAACAATTTAAGAAAAACTTAAAACTGACAAATTGTATGTAAATAGAGAAAAAGTCAGTTAAAGGTAAAATACATGGTATAGAATATTCTGAAGTTAGATTAAATAGAAGATAGATAAGCAGAACACAAGGTGGGAAAACATATGTGAGAATAAAAAAAAAGCTAAGGTAGAGTCAATATCAAAGATAAAACAGTCAACAATTAAACCTATTATTTAAAGGACCAGTAAGGGGAGAGGGGGGAACTTGGGAAATAATGAAATCATTTCAGTCAGGGTTAGCACAAGGGCATAACCACTTGGATTTTAGATGTTCTTTGATATGTCTTTTGAAGAGGGATGTAGAGTCTAGGTTAGTTATTTCATGAGGGAGTTGATTCCAGAATTTCCCAACAGAGTTAGAGAATAATGAATCACCAGCTTTATTATATGATTTATTTAAGGCCACAAGGAGTTTATTAGCAGAGCGTAGTGTGGATAGGTTTTTATATGGTGAAATTAGTTTTTTAAGGCTAGGGGTAGCATCAGGGTAGTGAAGGGACTTATGAATGATAATTAGTTGTTGGTAGAGTATGTGGTTATTTAGCTCTAACCAGTCTAGTTGCTTGAGGTTGTGACAGTGATGAGTTCTGAAGGGGTTAGCAGTAATGAATCTAGTTATACTATTGTAACAGGTAGATAGTTTGGTAAGGTTGGATTTAGATAAGTTTGTATATATAGCAGAGGCATAGAAAAGGGTGGAGATCAGGTGGGTCTGGGCCAAGGTTTTTCTGGCTGCAGGGGTAAGAAAGGGTTTAATTCTGTAGAGAGTACCTATTTTTTTGTTAACTGATTTAATGGTAATGTTAATATGGTCATCAAAATTAAGATGGTTATCAATAGTTACACCTAATAGGCGAGTGGTCGTATCTGGGTTAATACAGGTTGCATTATTTGAGGAGATAGTGAAGAAAGGAGTTGGAGATTTGTGTGTAGGAGTAAAGAGAAGAAGTTTTGTTTTTTTGGCATTGAGAAGGAGGGAGTGTTCCATAAACCATCTTTCTACGTTATGGAAGACTGTTTGGGTGAGGGATTGGAGGGAGGAAACATTATTAGTAGCACAGATTAAAGTTGAATCATCAGCATATTGAATACAGATGGCTTGGGGTATGTTCAAGTGCAGGTCATTGATAAATAAAGAAAAAAGAAGGGGACCTAAGATTGAGCCTTGTGGAACGCCAATGTTTACTGGGAGTAAGGAAGAAAGGTTGTTGTCCCATAGCACTGCTTGTTGCCTGTTTTGGAGATAACTCCTAAACCATTGAAGAGCTTGTGAACCAAGAGAATAGTGATGTAGCTTGTCAAAGAGTATATTATGATTAACCATATCAAAGGCTTTTGACAGGTCTAGGAATAGTGCTGATGAAAAAAGATTATTGTTCCTATTATTATTTATAGCGTCAGAGAAGGAAAGGAGGGCAGTTGTAGTGCTATGAGAAGGTCTAAAGCCATGTTGACAATTTGCTAGAAGTTTGTTTTGCAGAAGGTAGCTAAGAAGTTGTTTGTGTATACATCTTTCCATAATCTTCGCTAATGGGGAGAGTAAGGCAATAGGGCGAAAGTTTGAGAGTTCAGTAGAGGAGCCCCCTTTGTGTAGAGGAATGATATGAGATATTTTCCATATGGATGGAATTTTCCCTTCAGAGATAGTTCTGTTAATCAGTATGGATATGGGATAGTCTATGGCTTCAGCAGCAATTTGTAGGTATTCTGATGGAAGTTGGTCAGCGGATGGGGTGCAAGGTTTAAGTTTTTTGAGAAGCTTATAAA
Organism: Protopterus annectens; assembly: GCF_019279795.1. Lineage (NCBI taxonomy): Eukaryota > Metazoa > Chordata > Ceratodontiformes > Protopteridae > Protopterus > Protopterus annectens. Next base: position 1,160,630,503 of record NC_056741.1, on the reverse strand, counting down.
TAAGGGATGTAGCAACAGGTTGAATGTGAAAGGTATCAGTTGAGGCTTTAGAGGTATTAGGGCAGTTAGTAGAAGATGTGGGTAATGAATTCGCTAGGGCTTGAATGGTTTCTGTAAAATACATGTTAAAGGAGTCTGGGATCTGGGAGGAATTGTCGAGGTCAAAGCCAGACGGGGTAGGAGTAGTAGAATGTCCTGGTTTAAGAAGTTTGTTAATACCTGACCAGAATTTTTGAGGGGTGTGTTGACTTGTTTGTTGAAGGTGAAGATAATATTCCTTTTTGTCTTTAAGAGTATCTTTTTTAGTAGCATTTCTTAACTGTTTAAAGAGTAGGTGATCAGATATACATTTAGTAGATCTCCATTTTGCCCAGATTTTATTCCTTAGGTGCATTTCTTGCTTAGTTTGTTTAGTTAGCCAAGGCGCCAATTTAGATTTTATTCTAGTAGAGCGAATGGGAGCATGATCATTAAGGATATGTAGAAAGTGAGTATTAAAGTAGGACACTGCTTCATTTAGTTCAAGGCTAGTCAGTGGAGACCAGTCACATGCTTTCAATTCTGTCAGAAAGTTGTCCGGGTAGAAGGATTTATTTGAGCGGGATATCTTGACTTTATGGGTAGTTGGGATATGCAATTTTTGTCTAATAACATAAGTGAGCATATGGTCACTAATATTATCGGGAAGTGTTCCTGGGGTGTAGATGTTAGGATGGTTATTTGTAAGGATCCAGTCAAGAGTAGTTTCTTTTTTATTAGGTCTATGTATTCTAGTTGGAGAGGTTATTAATTGAGAGAACCCATAGAGGTTTATATGACTAGTAGGGTGCTGGGATGAACAGGTTATCCAGTCAATGTTAAAGTCACCAAGGATAATAGTTTCCTGGGGTAGTTGATTAGAGAGTGAACTAAGTAAGTTTTCTAGAATATGGATATTATTTCCTGGGGAAGGTACATACAGATTAGATATATTGATTTGTTATTGTTAACTTGAAGTTTGATAGACAGTATTTCGGTTTTGGAATCTAGTGAAGGAAGTTCATTATAGGAGGTGACTTGGAGATTAGATTTATTGATAATGGCAATGCCTCCTCCTTTTCTCTTTATACGGTCACATCTAAGAATATTATAGCCTGGAGGGGTGATTTCATGGTCTTGAGTAGAGGGTTTTAGCCAGGTTTCTGTAAGACATAGAATGTCGAATGAATGTAGGTGCAAGAGTGCATGAAGGTGGTGAGTTTTGTTATTTATACTTCTAATATTAAGGTGAGCAATTAGAAGGGAGTTGGCTGTTTTAGTACATGGCAATGGTGTTGGAGAAGTAATATTGTTTAGATTGAAGTTAGAATTAGAATTGGGACCAGGGTTAGGATGAATGTCTCCATGTAGGAGGAGATTATGCTGAGAGTCTAAATGGAATTTGGGAGTTTTAGTTGAGTTATATTGATACTTTTTGTTTAAGTAAAATGACGCATGAGTCTTTCTGTGGTATTTTGGTAGTAGATAGCTGGAGGAACAGGTTATGTTGCTGTGCTAGAGTGTGTTGATGGAAGAGGTTGGTAAAGTTTGTTGGAGGTGAAGATTGGGTTCATGTAGAGAGATATTTTCAAAGAAGGTGACATAATAAGGTAAGGTTAGGGTGGCTATAGCAATGGTATAAAGAGAGATATATGTGAAAAAAGATTTGAGTAAAGGAGACATAGTGGTAGGTAAGTAGCTAGAGAATATAGTTTGTGATAGAATGTCAGATTAAGAGTAAGTAGGGATAGGCTGAGTTACAGTGAAAGGTTTTCAGTAAAAGGGAGAAAAAAGGAGACTGGCAAAAGGAAAATGGAAAAGTTATAGTTAATAGGTAGGTAGTATAGAATAGGAATACAGAGTATGGCAAGGGCAGGAGAAAGGAAAAGTAAAGATGTGGGAACACAGAGAAGGAGTTAAATAGGTAAGGAGTGGGAATGGGAGCTTGAAGTAGAGATGGTATTTGGAGATGGGTGTAGCCTGAGGAGTGGAATGCAGATCAGAATTTATAATTCAGGGAGTTGAGGTAAGTTGTGAGAAGGTTGGAGATTGGTTGAGAGAAATAGGGGGAGTGGCTGGTGTGGTATAAGTGTAGGACCACCAGGGGTGGGTGGGATATGGGGGTAGGGAGTGGAGCGGAGCGGGGCCACAGCAAGTAGAGACAGAGTGAGTGGAGGCAATCAGTGAGCAGCAGGACACAGGGAAAGATAGCGAAGCAAGTGAGTAGCTGGTAGCAAAGCAGAGTGGGGAGTAGGGCAAAGAGAAGAGGGGAACTATGGAGCACTAAAAGTCAAGGTAGTTAGGAGAAAAGAGGGTGAAGCCTAGAAACAGAAAGTGAGATCGAAAGGGGGAGAAAGTAGGCTAAGTAGGCTCAGAATGAAAAGGGGGGAAGACAAAGGAAGTTCTATGTGCAGAGACTAAGAGAGGATAGGGGAAAGATTAAAGGCACCAAGCCTAATGTTCACTGGTACCTAGTGAGCAAAAATGGAGGTAGTGGCAGGTAGCAAGGAGAGAAACCACAGGTGGAAAGAAAAGGTAGGTAGCAAGGGGTAAATCTTGCAAAAGGCTAAATTCAGGGAGGAGGGGGGGACTGGCTGCTGGCTTACAAGACCCAGAGGCAAAAAAAATGTAAAAAGGTGTAATTACAGTCTGAAATTATACAGATACGCCTTTAAAATGGGTCAGGTGTAATAACATACTTAGCAACTTCAGTACAATCAGGTGGGAGCACAGGGCAGCAGAAGATAGTGGATGGCCACTTAGGTAAGGCTTGAGGTGGTTCAGGGGTCCTTAGGAGCAGGCAAGTCCCTTAGTACAATGTTCAGGAGAGATTGTTAGCAACTTCAGTACAATCAGGTGGGAGCACAGGGCAGCAGAAGATAGTGGATGGCCACTTAGGTAAGGCTTGAGGTGGTTCAGGGTCCTTAGGAGCAGGCAAGTCCCTTAGTACAATGTTCAGGAGAGATTGTTAGCAACTTCAGTACAATCAGGTGGGAGCACAGGGCAGCAGAAGATAGTGGATGGCCACTTAGGTAAGGCTTGAGGTGGTTCAGGGGTCCTTAGGAGCAGGCAAGTCCCTTAGTACAATGTTCAGGAGAGATTGTTAGCAACTTCAGTACAATCAGATGGGAGCACAGGGCAGCAGAAGATAGTGGATGGCCACTTAGGTAAGGCTTGAGGTGGTCCAGGGGTCCTTAGGAGCAGGCAAGTCCCTTAGTACAATGTTCAGGAGAGATTGTTAGCAACTTCAGTACAATCAGGTGGGAGCACAGGGCAGCAGAAGATAGTGGATGGCCACTTAGGTAAGGCTTGAGGTGGTTCAGGGGTCATTAGGAGCAGGCAAGTCCCTTAGTACAATATTCAGGAGAGATTGTTAGCAACTTCAGTACAATCAGGTGGGAGCACAGGGCAGCAGAAGATAGTGGATGGCCACTTAGGTAAGGCTTGAGGTGGTTCAGGGTCCTTAGGAGCAGGCAAGTCCCTTAGTACAATGTTCAGGAGAGATTGTTAGCAACTTCAGTACAATCAGGTGGGAGCACAGGGCAGCAGAAGATAGTGGATGGCCACTTAGGTAAGGCTTGAGGTGGTTCAGGGGTCCTTAGGAGCAGGCAAGTCCCTTAGTACAATGTTCAGGAGAGATTGTTAGCAACTTCAGTACAATCAGATGGGAGCACAGGGCAGCAGAAGATAGTGGATGGCCACTTAGATAAGGCTTGAGGTGGTCCAGGGGTCCTTAGGAGCAGGCAAGTCCCTTAGTACAATGTTCAGGAGAGATTGTTAGCAACTTCAGTACAATCAGGTGGGAGCACAGGGCAGCAGAAGATAGTGGATGGCCACTTAGGTAAGGCTTGAGGTGGTTCAGGGGTCCTTAGGAGCAGGCAAGTCCCTTAGTACAATGTTCAGGAGAGATTGTTAGCAACTTCAGTACAATCAGGTGGGAGCACAGGGCAGCAGAAGATAGTGGATGGCCACTTAGGTAAGGCTTGAGGTGGTTCAGGGGTCCTTAGGAGCAGGCAAGTCCCTTAGTACAATGTTCAGGAGAGATTGTTAGCAACTTCAGTACAATCAGGTGGGAGCACAGGGCAGCAGAAGATAGTGGATGGCCACTTAGGTAAGGCTTGAGGTGGTTCAGGGGTCCTTAGGAGCAGGCAAGTCCCTTAGTACAATGTTCAGGAGAGATTGTTAGCAACTTCAGTACAATCAGGTGGGAGCACAGGGCAGCAGAAGATAGTGGATGGCCACTTAGGTAAGGCTTGAGGTGGTTCAGGGGTCCTTAGGAGCAGGCAAGTCCCTTAGTACAATGTTCAGGAGAGATTGTTAGCAACTTCAGTACAATCAGATGGGAGCACAGGGCAGCAGAAGATAGTGGATGGCCACTTAGGTAAGGCTTGAGGTGGTCCAGGGGTCCTTAGGAGCAGGCAAGTCCCTTAGTACAATGTTCAGGAGAGATTGTTAGCAACTTCAGTACAATCAGGTGGGAGCACAGGGCAGCAGAAGATAGTGGATGGCCACTTAGGTAAGGCTTGAGGTGGTTCAGGGGTCCTTAGGAGCAGGCAAGTCCCTTAGTACAATGTTCAGGAGAGATTGTTAGCAACTTCAGTACAATCAGGTGGGAGCACAGGGCAGCAGAAGATAGTGGATGGCCACTTAGGTAAGGCTTGAGGTGGTTCAGGGGTCCTTAGGAGCAGGCAAGTCCCTTAGTACAATGTTCAGGAGAGATTGTTAGCAACTTCAGTACAATCAGGTGGGAGCACAGGGCAGCAGAAGATAGTGGATGGCCACTTAGGTAAGGCTTGAGGTGGTTCAGGGGTCCTTAGGAGCAGGCAAGTCCCTTAGTACAATGTTCAGGAGAGATTGTTAGCAACTTCAGTACAATCAGATGGGAGCACAGGGCAGCAGAAGATAGTGGATGGCCACTTAGATAAGGCTTGAGGTGGTCCAGGGTCCTTAGGAGCAGGCAAGTCCCTTAGTACAATGTTCAGGAGAGATTGTTAGCAACTTCAGTACAATCAGGTGGGAGCACAGGGCAGCAGAAGATAGTGGATGGCCACTTAGGTAAGGCTTGAGGTGGTTCAGGTGTCCTTAGGAGCAGGCAAGTCCCTTAGTACAATGTTCAGGAGAGATTGTTAGCAACTTCAGTACAATCAGGTGGGAGCACAGGGCAGCAGAAGATAGTGGATGGCCACTTAGGTAAGGCTTGAGGTGGTTCAGGGGTCCTTAGGAGCAGGCAAGTCCCTTAGTACAATGTTCAGGAGAGATTGTTAGCAACTTCAGTACAATCAGGTGGGAGCACAGGGCAGCAGAAGATAGTGGATGGCCACTTAGGTAAGGCTTGAGGTGGTTCAGGGGTCCTTAGGAGCAGGCAAGTCCCTTAGTACAATGTTCAGGAGAGATTGTTAGCAACTTCAGTACAATCAGGTGGGAGCACAGGGCAGCAGAAGATAGTGGATGGCCACTTAGGTAAGGCTTGAGGTGGTTCAGGGGTCCTTAGGAGCAGGCAAGTCCCTTAGTACAATGTTCAGGAGAGATTGTTAGCAACTTCAGTACAATCAGGTGGGAGCACAGGGCAGCAGAAGATAGTGGATGGCCACTTAGGTAAGGCTTGAGTTGGTTCAGGGGTCCTTAGGAGCAGGCAAGTCCCTTAGTACAATGTTCAGGAGAGATTGTTAGCAACTTCAGTACAATCAGGTGGGAGCACAGGGCAGCAGAAGATAGTGGATGGCCACTTAGGTAAGGCTTGAGGTGGTTCAGGGGTCCTTAGGAGCAGGCAAGTCCCTTAGTACAATGTTCAGGAGAGATTGTTAGCAACTTCAGTACAATCAGGTGGGAGCACAGGGCAGCAGAAGATAGTGGATGGCCACTTAGGTAAGGATTGAGGTGGTTCAGGGGTCCTTAGGAGCAGGCAAGTCCCTTAGTACAATGTTCAGGAGAGATTGTTAGCAACTTCAGTACAAACAGGTGGGAGCACAGGGCAGCAGAAGATAGTGGATGGCCACTTAGGTAAGGCTTGAGGTGGTTCAGGGGTCCTTAGGAGCAGGCAAGTCCCTTAGTACAATGTTCAGGAGAGATTGTTAGCAACTTCAGTACAATCAGGTGGGAGCACAGGGCAGCAGGAGATAGTGGATGGCCACTTAGGTAAGGCTTGAGGTGGTTCAGGGGTCCTTAGGAGCAGGCAAGTTCCTTAGTACAATGTTCAGGAGAGATTGTTAGCAACTTCAGTACAATCAGGTGGGAGCACAGGGCAGCAGAAGATAGTGGATGGCCACTTAGGTAAGGCTTGAGGTGGTTCAGGGGTCCTTAGGAGCAGGCAAGTCCCTTAGTACAATGTTCAGGAGAGATTGTTAGCAACTTCAGTACAATCAGGTGGGAGCACAGGGCAGCAGAAGATAGTGGATGGCCACTTAGGTAAGGCTTGAGGTGGTTCAGGGGTCCTTAGGAGCTGGCAAGTCCCTTAGTACAATGTTCAGGAGAGATTGTTAGCAACTTCAGTACAATCAGGTGGGAGCACAGGGCAGCAGAAGATAGTGGATGACCACTTAGGTAAGGCTTGAGGTGGTTCAGGGGTCCTTAGGAGCAGGCAAGTCCCTTAGTACAATGTTCAGGAGAGATTGTTAGCAACTTCAGTACAATCAGGTGGGAGCACAGGGCAGCAGAAGATAGTGGATGGCCACTTAGGTAAGGCTTGAGGTGGTTCAGGGGTCCTTAAGAGCAGGCAAGTCCCTTAGTACAATGTTCAGGAGAGATTGTTAGCAACTTCAGTACAATCAGGTGGGAGCACAGGGCAGCAGAAGATAGTGGATGGCCACTTAGGTAAGGCTTGAGGTGGTTCAGGGGTCCTTAGGAGCAGGCAAGTCCCTTAGTACAATGTTCAGGAGAGATTGTTAGCAACTTCAGTACAATCAGGTGGGAGCACAGGGCAGCAGAAGATAGTGGATGGCCACTTAGGTAAGGCTTGAGGTGGTTCAGGGGTCCTTAGGAGCAGGCAAGTCCCTTAGTACAATGTTCAGGAGAGATTGTTAGCAACTTCAGTACAATCAGGTGGGAGCACAGGGCAGCAGAAGATAGTGGATGGCCAATTAGGTAAGGCTTGAGGTGGTTCAGGGGTCCTTAGGAGCAGGCAAGTCCCTTAGTACAATGTTCAGGAGAGATTGTTAGCAACTTCAGTACAATCAGGTGGGAGCACAGGGCAGCAGAAGATAGTGGATGGCCACTTAGGTAAGGCTTGAGGTGGTTCAGGGGTCCTTAGGAGCAGGCAAGTCCCTTAGTGCAATGTTCAGGAGAGATTGTTAGCAACTTCAGTACAATCAGGTGGGAGCACAGGGCAGCAGAAGATAGTGGATGGCCACTTAGGTAAGGCTTGAGGTGGTTCAGGGGTCCTTAGGAGCAGGCAAGTCCCTTAGTACAATGTTCAGGAGAGACTGAGCTTATTAGCGTATCTCTAGGGTCGGGGCAAGCATGATGTGTCCTTTCACTTACCAAATCCTGCTGCAGAATACCAGTCCAGTTGCTTATTTGTGCTTTCATAAAAAATAATTCAGTCTGTTCCTGTTAGTTTCTCTGCTACAGCAGATCTCAATTTTTTTCTGTATGCTCTGATCTCTATCACTACCATTTTTGAAACAGCTCTTTTTGAGTAGTCCTGTATTCAGCTAGCCTTTTTTTCATTTTGACCTTTGATTTTTGCAGTTTTATCAGTTCATCTGAATATCTGTTTAAAGCTAATTGATTTTTTTCAGCCTTTTATTGTTTCAGTTGATATGCTCCTTCAGTGTTTTGTTTATTTTAATCATCTCTGAGCACATTTTATTTATTTTTTACCTCTAAATTACTGGAAGCCATCTATTGTGCCAAAGTTGGAGCTTGAACTGTTTTTTGTTGAATAGTTGCAGGAGTCTTCTCTGTGTTTTCTCTTCACATTTTCTAGTTGATTTTTTTTTCAGGGAATCCAAGTTTCTTCTTTGCTGGCATCCAGACAGTGTACTTACTAGCCAGTAATTTCACTAAAACTGGCAGACTTTCTAGCCATTATCTGTCAGCTTCTTTTTTCACACTGAAAGAGCTGAGATTAAGTTGTTCAGTGTGCAGCCATCTTGGAAGTCCCCTAACTGTTGCATGTTTTAAAGATAATAAAGTAGTCAAGTGCTTTCTTAGTTATAAAAATCTAGGCTTGACAGTATAACAGGAGAAGAAAGCCTAAACAGAAAGAAGTTTATGTTAATATAAAGCTGTGATCTAGGTCTGCTGGGGTAGGGGTGGGATGTAAAATTAAGAGAATAATTTCCCTTGCTTTTACAAGGATAGTTGCCTATATTAATGTCCTTAGCTTAAACTATAAACAAGTTTTTTGTAATAAATTATGCTTGGAAAATAAGACAAAATGATGAAAGCCATGAAAAAAATGCCATGATTCTTGCATCTGCAAAGGTATTAGTTTTTTTCCATTAGCAAGTGCTCTCAGTGACATACAATACATCTGCAGCTGAAGGCAGTTGGCCATGGGAATTCTGTACATTTTGTTCTGAATGAAATTTCTAAAGATTCCTTCATGCATTTGCAAAGTTGTTTGCTGTTCTTTTCTCATTGTTTACTTTTAAATGGAGATGAGCTGTCTGCAGGCGTAAGCAATTAATCTTGAGTGTTCTGTGTATTCTTTGCTGAAGGAAATGCAAAAGTTAAAGGTACAATGACAAGCATTATAGGAAGTGAAGAACAGATAGCAGCCTTAAGACTTCAATGCATTTAATAAAACAGTTCACGTTTTAGTTCTGTTAAAAGATAGTTCAATATTTTTAGGGCTAAAGGTTAATGTTTTCTGAAAGCATACAAGCTTTTTTACATTTGTGAGGGGAATAGAGATATGAAAAGAACAAACAGTAATTGGTGGCACATGCGAACATAGGCTGTAACATGAGCTTTAGCATGGGTAACCTTAGTTTTAGATCATGTTATGCCTGTAAATGCAGCTGTCAATTTGTGACAATTGTCCTTATCTGGAAGGTTAAACTTCATTTGCTGAAAACATACATAGATTTGTGTGTTGGTTGTAAGTTAATAGGGATTGGGGGTGTTATGAAAATGTATTTTTTTGAGGTTTTTATTAAAGCAAAAAATCCTAAAAATGCAACATAGGTTCAAATTAAGCTGAGAAGAAACAACTATATAGAAGATCAGGCTGCAAGCATTATTGTGTTAAGATAAGACAAAAGAATGATGTACACATTTGGATGAACTGTTATGTATAATAGGTGGAAACAGTAGCTTTTTAACATAATAGCTATTCTAGCCATCTTGTCTTTGAATGTAAATGGCCTTAGAGGTATAGACAAAAAGGAAAGTGTATTGAGTTATATTAAGAAATACAGAGTGCAAATAGCAATGCAGAAGGAAGACACACTTGGAATGAAATGAGCATGCCAATTTGACAAAGAATGGATTTCAGGATGGATATATAGCAGAAAATAAAGGACAAAGGAAAATGGGGATAATACTACTGATTGTTAGAGGGACTTCAACAGTGATAGAGGAGGAAAAAGGACAATAATTGTAGATTGTGGCAACAAGGGAATATTGGCAACGGTGAAAATGACACTGGCATTTATTTATACTCTACCAAAAACTGCTATTATGGAGCTTAAGAAAAAATAAGAACATTTTGAAAGAATAATCAGCTTTCAGCAGGGAATTTTACTTATAGGGGCAGACTGTAACTTGATCTTCAGTAGTGATTATATATCAGGGGATGTAGAAAGGAAAATTTAACAAAAGAGAGTAGATTTACTAAGAAATTTATGACAATATTTCATATGGAAGACGTGAATTCAGGATTACATATTATTCCCCAAGGTACAATAACTAATATAGATGGGATAGAAATTATATTTCACAGAAATATGTGCATTTAATTGAAAGCTTCACCTCACATACAATAACTACTTCAGGTCAAGCATAGTTAAAATACAAGATAAAAACACTAAGGGCTCAGGGCAATGAAGTAAAAATGAGAGACAGGTGCTTTCCCAACTACCTGATAAAAAGAGATGAATTTAAGGAATGGGTAGTGGAAATTATTTTGAGAGTTATTAGGGAAGATAGAAATTTCTTCAATAGGAATAGCTAGAGTGGGATAAAATAAAAACGGAGTTTAAAAATAGGGTAGAAATAAAAGAGTAAGAATATGGTTAAGAAGTAATAGGAAACATTTAGAGGGTCTCACAAAGGTTAAAATATTGTAGAATAATAGGAATCTCACATAAGCGGAGCAACTGCAAGGTGCTAAAGAGAAAATAAAGGAGCATTTGGATAATATGCATTTATTTAGAAAGACTGCTGTTACTGTAAACAACTATTTTTTGATAATTTCAGAGTACAAAAACATTTAGGATGACTTAGGCAACAGAAAGTAGAAAGGGCTGTCACCAAACCTAGGGAGGCTATGACAGAAAATAACCAAAGATCCTACACAGGTATTTAATATATTTTGGAAATTTTATGAAAATTTGCTTATGCAGAGGAATATGGAAACCAAATAAAAACAGAGCACAAATGGAAATGTTTATGGAAGACTTAATTTTGTCAAGGTTAGAGGAAGATGACGCTCAACAACTAATAGCCAAGATGGGAGGAGATAAGATAAACATAGTAATGTATAATCAATATGCAGGGAAGCCTCCAGGAACAGATGGTATCCTTGTGTAAGTTTGGAAGTTAGAGGAGAATCAAGTGATAAAGATCTGGAATATTTTGCTTAATAGTATTTTGAAAGGAAAGGAAGTGCCAGAACATTGTGGTGGCTGTATTAGCCAAAGAGGGTAAAGACCCACCAGACCTACGCCTCACATAAACCCATTTCAATTTTAATCCATGATCATAAAGTGTTTATTTATACATTAACTAAACAAATGGCAAAGGTGTTGCCAATACTGACAGATATGGACCAATGTGGTTCTGTGTTGGGGAGGCAAACATTTTTCACTAATAAAACAGTGGTGATCCAAAGAGAATCAGAATGTAAGGAAATACTGATGTTATTGATGTTGGCTCTTTATGCAGAGAAAGCATTCCACAGAGTAATCTGGGATTTTATGAACAGGGCAAATTAAAGCATTTGCATTCCCTCATACAATGTTTGTTTGTGTCTTTCGGCTTTTCCCGGTTAGGGGATGCCACAGTGGAACTCCAGTCCGCTAATGATTGGCAGTAGAGTTTTACGTGCTGGCTTGCCGGGCCTAATGCACAACCTTCAACGAATAAGATTAATTAGGAGGATATATGAAGGATCAGAGGAAATAAAAAGTGTGAGAGTTCCCTTCCAATAAGTTGTGTTTGAACAATTCAAAAATATAATTGGCATGGTAATCAAGAAAAGTTGGCTTTATTTGAGTTTGATAAATGCAGAAAAGGACATCTTGGTGTTGTGTAACATTTTGAGACAGTTTCAAGTATTTCCGGGAGGCCAAGAAAAAGTATGGACTGAAAGTTAGAGACTGCCTTCCCTATCAGAGCTTGACATTAGAGCATAGAAAAAGAGAAAGGGATAGAGAAGGCCTACGTGAAATACCTGCTTTGATAGAATTTTTAGTCAAATATAAAATAGAAGCTGCTGCTAAAAAGGGGGTAATCAGTATGGCATATAAAATACTGCATGATAACTATCTGAAAGATAGAAAAGACTGGGAAGAGAAATTGGAAAAGCAATTTATACGGAAACAATGGGTGGGAGCATATGTATGGCTTTCAAGTATGCAACAAAGTCTAAAAGGTTTAGGATTTTTGCTTGGAAGTATTTGCATGGGTATTTTTATACCCGAAGCAGAGTTCAAAGAATTTTTAACTCGCGTGGATAGCAAACGGAGGTGTGATGGGGAAGAAAGAGGTTACTAGGAACTTTTTTTTGGGGGGGGGGGGGGGGATAGGTGTAATGAATTGGCAGATTTTCTAAATTCCCTACACAGTACAGTTATTCTTTTGAGCTGAGACACAGGATCTGATTTGCCTAAACACAGTAAGGCCTTATTAAGTTCAATTCTGCTGGCTGCCAAAAAAGCAGTTATTAGAACGTAGTAATAAAAATCTAAACAAACTAATATGAAGTACTGAATACTGAAAAAGAAATAAAACAACTGCAAGAGGAATCTTTTGAAAAGGGACAGGGCAAATTACAATGAAATAAATTAAATTTGTGGGGAGAGTACACGCAGAATAATTTAAACAGAAGGAGTGAGTTTTAAAGGAAGGCAGGAATTGAGCAATTTATGTAATTTTGAGCTAAACAGTTGTTATAAAGAAAGAAAACATATAAGCAGAGGAGATGTAAATGAAAAACGATACTATGTTTTTTTTTTCTTTTCTATTACAGTCTGCATGCCTGTGCCTTAAGTGATAATTTAATAAAGGTGTTTTTAAAAAAAGGCCTTTTCAGAACCAAATTTGTCATCCAATACTTCAGGATGTTGATTACTACAGGTTTCTAACTAAGACCATCTTTTGTTCATAGTTTATATGCTTTCATTAGATCTTACTGGGAAGAGAGGATTGGCATACAATAGTTATTCTCATGATACACAAATCTGCCTCACTTCTTCACAAGAAAAAATGGCTAGTGTGGATTCTCTGGTTAATGATCATGAAGCCATCCATTTCTGGCTTTCTAGTAATCGGCTGAAAGTGTACACATCCAAAACTCAGTCTATGGCGGTTCATGCTACTCCAAGAGACTCCAATGTACCTCACCTTTTCACTTTTATTGTAAGTGATAGAAGCAGGCTTGATTTTGTTGACAAAGTGCATAATTTAGGAGTTATCCTGGATCACAGGTTGGAAGCATGTGTCATCTGGGATTTTATATAAAACTTCTAAAATTAGGCACTTCTTGCCTTATACCTCTTAAACTACTCTCTCAGTAGTATTTCCTGCCTTGATATCTTCCAGGCTGGATCACCGTAATGCCCTCTACCTAGGACTTCCCAACATTGAACTGTAATGTTTGCAATGGTTTAGAAATCTGCAACACTGCACACACAGGATGGGGACAGGACAACAAACAATGGACCATGGTCTGCACCAAAAGCTGTACTGATAATGACAGACTGTGTTTGTGAGGAAAAGTAACTATGGATGGGATTGAATTCCAGCAGTACCACAAAACATGGGAGGAATGGTGGCACAAATGGGAGTTTAATCCCACCACTACCAATCAAAATATGTGACAATGATGGATGAATGGGGTTTGAATCCCACAAATGCCACCTAAATGTCATGGATAAATGGCACCACTGCCACCAGTATGAAGCAAAGGTCTTAGCTGTCACCATGGAGATGGTCTCTCAAGTCACACCACAGCCACCAAGCAGGTTAAAATAAAATGTTAATTTTATTTATCTTATTTACTTATTTATTCTTTTGTTCATCAGGTTTGTCCCACTGGGATAGTATTCTCTTTTCAGATGAGACTCGGGGTGGTATTTATACTACTAAGGGAAATTTGGCCAAGGCATCAGGGAACTTACCCTACATCTTTTACATCCGCAGCAGCTGCCACCAATTCAAGTAAATGGGGCTTCAGTTTAATGTCTCATCCAAAGGCCGGCACACTCAGGGGTGCAACACCCCCCTTATGCTGCATGTAGTGTCAGTATTCAATCTACTTCTTGTGGGAATATACAACCCACAGCCTTCTGCTCCAACAGTAAGTGTGCTAACTGTTGCACCACTGACACTGCTAGAAGAAAGTGTACACAAATCTGACTCCATAATCAATTCACAAAATGCAACCTAGCCCCAGGACAAAGAAAACAATATGCACTGTTATCATGGTTATCATCTTTCAAAATACACCATCAGACTAGATAGCACACAGGCTACCCACAGAGTGGAGTCTCTGGCTTGGCAATCAAGGCCCCTTTTTACCACTCTCTGTGAACCATAGTGTTCTCTAGTGCCTCTTAAACAATGTAACTACCTTTCACACAAGTTATTTTCTCACACAGACATACCCACATACATATTTCCCAGGGAAAGCTGGCAGAAATTTTCAATTCTCCACAGTACTATTGCCACCACCTTGGAATGGCCAGGATCTCCAGTTATCTACTGCTTTTAATTAAGCCAAATATGAAATCATACACATTAATATTTTCACTGATAGTAGGCCTAAATGGCCCAGCTGAGTGAAGATGTGATCCAGAGCTTGTTAACCTACAATGGTGAATAATAACCCTCCTGTCAGATAATACATAGTAAAAATAGTTATCTAATAAAAGACCAGCCACAAGAGCTTAAAAATGAATACTAAATAAACTTAAATAATAAAGCAAACTGTGCAGTTATAATTAAATGTGAAAAGGAATAATGTTCACAACTAATAGCAAAGTAACCATTAATTATACAGAAAGGAATATTTAAAGAAAAATCTTGCCTAGGATACGCAAGTACCTTTAACTTAGAGAGTACTGACCCCTTATTCTTACACATTCCTAGAACACAACAGGCAAAAGTCACAGATAGCAAATATATAGGGGAAGTGGTCACCTGAATATGTTCCAAACCAAAACAAGACAGAACAAAGACCAGCCTGAAATGCTTATACACATTTCAGGACATCATTATGTTAGCCGTGGTGGTGCAGCGGTAGCATTGTTGCCTCACAGCAAGAGGTTCTCCTGTTCGATTCTCAGCTGGAGCGCCTTCTGTGTGGAGCCTGCATGTCCTCCCCATGGTCGAGTGGCGTTTGAAAGGCATGCGTAAATGGGCGTGCCTTCATTGAAGGTTGGGCGTCGAGCTGGCACCTCGGCACTGTAAAAATTTACTGCCAATCATTAGAGGACCAGAGTTCCGCTGTGGCGACCCCTAACCGGGAAAAGCCGAAAGAAGAACATTTCTGTTCACCACAAACCATTGAATCATTTTCTTTTTGCCCTCCCACTGCAAAACAAAGCCATTTCTTCCACTTGTAAAGGCTAAGAGCTTAATTACATCACCCCAGAAACAATAGAAAGTACCAATACAAATCTCTTAATTGTCTACATTTTAATGTTAGCTTTCCTTTAACAGTTCTAGCTACCTACTTTATTGAAGTAGACTTTAATTATATTTTATGACCTGCTAGCACAGGAGAGCCAAATGATTACATTTTACATTTCAAACAGAAGATTCATGCATTCTCTTCCTTTCATCTCCTTTCACATTTACAGGAGAAAAGGTCACAAAGGTACATTTGGTCTGCACAGTGTGAGCTACTAAAAGGAAACAAGAAAGAAAAATATGTCACATCTTTAAATCAGGTTTTTCTTATCATGGCATCACAATCTTTACAAACAAACAAATATCTACAGTCTTAAGATGAATGGATGCGGGCATGATAGAAATGTCTAATCACATTAAAGAAAATCAGAGTCCAAGAAGGCAGTATTTTTCCGTAAAAAGATGCACAAGTACAGGATGACACCATTAATAAATAAAAATCTGGGTGCCTAAGAGGAAATGTGAGAAAATATTTTTCACAGACAAGGTGGTAAACTCATAGGTTAGTTTTCCAAATTAGATGATGGATTTGGAAAAGTGACAGTTTTTGGAGGAAGGGACAGTAAGGTGCTGGTTAAATATGTTCAGCAGCTCTTGCAGTAGTTAGGACACAGGGAAACTATACTGTTCTTAACTGCCATCTGAGTCTGAAAATACAGAAAGCGATTGCAGGCAGAGATGGATGTGCACTATATAATGATACTAAAGTAAAAATATAAATGCTGAAGAATAATATCTTAAAATGTCAGCAATCATCAATAATGTAAGAAAGACTACCATCATCTAAATGATATTTACAGCTACAACACAGACTTCTACAATGACCAACTGCTATCTCTGTTCAAAAGCAGTAAAAATGTTTAGTATTAGAACTCTCAAATATAGTTTATGCAACAATGTCAGGCCAATCAACAGAAGAGTTACTAGGAAGTCGCAGTCATTTCAGTTTTGTCAGAGAAGGCCTATTTAATATTCCTAAGCAGCATAACAGAACTTCCATTTTCCAGTTAAATGTACTACTGGCAGGCTTGTGCTTATCAGCTTCTAAACTAGACTGTAGGAATGGAGAAGCATCTTTCCTTAAACTATAACCTGTCTTCCTTGAATCCTCTGACTAGGCAACTTGTACTGAACCTCACAAATTCAAGGAGCATCACTCGAGTCTTTATGATCCTCTATGCTTAAAGCATATTCACAGGTTCTTATTAAGCTTATAGCCAAGCAAACCATTCAGAAGCTCGATCATATTACCAAATACTGGTGTGAGATTAACTATATCCCCATTAATATACTAACTCCACAAATTCTAGGTGAAAACCTGTGATCACCCACCTAATAATCCAAACTGGTTTTAAAGACTGCCAGGGAAGTAATCAGCTTGATATGCAAATGGTGCCTATTCCAATTACAGAGCTTTGGCCTTGGAATAATTATTTAAGAAGGAACTAGTGAGTGTTGTTCCCTGGTACGTACATACTCTATCATGCAAAACACGAATGGAAAGGAGCAATCTCCTGTTAACCTGAAACATTTAAACAGGCCATTCCAGAACTATTACATTGCTTAGCTAGCCAAAAATATATAATGAACATAAGGGGTAGACTATACCCAATTAAGACAGTTAATACTCTTAAAAAGAGCTAAAAATAATACACAGGATACACTGCAAGTATGAGATGTGGAATTAGTTTCACAAGAAAGGGATGTTAACATACACCTAGCTTCCTGTCTTGAAAAGCATAAACTTCTTATGGCACAAATACTGTTTTAAATCAAGCTCAAATATTATGTTCTAGAAAAATGAAAGTGACTATGCTAGCTCCTATTTTCCTGATCTCTCTAAAGCCCCCATCAAGAAAGGTCTATAAGCCTTGATTGCCATTCCTATAACTGTTTTCCCAGCAGTGGAGGCAGACAGTTAAACGTGCAAAACTGCAGTAAAACTGAAAATATAGAACTCTGCATATCTCAGAGTGCAGTGCTTTATTCCTGCTGTTTGCACCTTATTTGTAAAGCAGACATGGATTCAGTCAGTACCATCACACAGATCTAGCTCTCCCAATGAGAATATGTTAAGCTTTTCTGTTATCTGTTGCCCTACTGCTCTATCATATAGACAGAACTCCAAAAAGCTTTTGCATACTCTGGAATGTTGTCTATCCAGAAACTCTAATATTCAGTGTAAGTCAGATCAAATTATAATTTTTAATGGTTACAAAACAGTACTTCTTAAGTTCTAGCAACCACTATGAGCACCATTCATACAGCCATTCAAAGAAGTACTCACATTCAAATATTTAAGCTTCTGTTAGGCCAGCACTTAACTACTCAATTGCATCTTTCAGCTTATAGAGCACCCCCCCCTTTCTGGCTAAAGAAATAAATACTGCTAGATTATTCATATTGCCCCTTCCTATTAGATAGTACAATTCTTATCAATGTTAACAAGGCTTACTTCTTTCATCTGGATATTATAAATCATCACAGTGTTCAGTCTGCAGCTGACCCATAGATTGCTACATATAACTGCCAGATTTGGTTAGTAATGAGTGGACCCAAAGCTGCCCACAGGTTCCAGCCTCTCCCTGCTTCATCAAGCCCTCAAAGTCACATATTTGACTTACTTTAAACACCTGTCAAATCCTACTTAGGGACTTTATGCTCTGTGGCTCATACCCTGCTTATTCACCTTGCACCAAGGCCTTAAGCATGCCATTCACGTTGGAATGCTGCACTAGAGGACCTACTTAACTGTCCCTCCCCCCACTTGTCCATTAGGTGTCAAGATAAACGACACACAATCTAAGCAAATCCATGTGTGCTTTGTATTGACCCAATTAAGGCACTTACAACAGCTGTCCCTTATCATCTTGTACTTTTTGACTACCATATATTTCCCTCCCCTATACATCCTTACTTGTCTTGTTAACCCATTTTTCCTACTACAATCACATAACTATCTCTCCCTGACTATCTCTTCCCCTATAATCATTTTAACTATATTTTTCTGATTTTACTTCTGATGTAGCTTCTAATTCTAATGAAACTTAAACTAATATTCTACATCTCTCTTACCCTTGCTCTGAATCCTCTGTCACTCACTCCGTCTCCTAATACTCCCTGTCTAACTCTCTAGCTCTTTACAGGGATACCCCAAATTCACCTGTGACATATCCGCTGAGCCACCACTCCTCTCACTATACACTACTTCACTTACCACAACCCACATCACTGCCTTATGCAGTGTTCTCTTACTTATCTTAAACAGTGGAGTAGGCCTAGAAAATGTCTACCCTCACTATTCACATGAAACAAGCACCTTCCTTCTGCTACACTTGGTTCACAGCTGTCTTCCAAAAACCAGAGGTTCAGTTTTAAATACTGCTGTTCCTTGCTTACCAGTAGCCATCATGAACAGTTACTGCTGCTATGTGTGTGTGATCAATGCCCATTGCCCATTAGCAATCACAACAGTTGAAATAAAACACATCTTTATTTGATTTTAACTAGTCTTCATCTAACAATTAATAACACACATATTTAAGGTATGTAAACTTACGCAGTTACACACATCACCTCAGAAGGTGGCATGCATGTTGACATATATCTACAGTAGGGAAAGCCTCTTTCTCTCTCTTATATTATTTGTACTCTACTGCTACTATTCTGGAATGGACTCCTCATGTCTCCCTTGTAAGACTTACACATCCACAAAAACACAATAAATCTTAGAAACTGGTGGATCAGATAAGGAGCTACTTTCTTTATTCATTATTGGACAAGATTTTCAAATTAGGCCAACTACACAAAGTTTGAACTGAAGCATTTGTCCAGATTTAAAAAAAGCAAAACTTGCTTCTGTTTGTAAACCATCAAAAATATTAAAAAAAAAAAAACACCAGAAAAAGAATACCAAGCAACCTTTATTTGCTTAAACTAAGTGCTTTCATTCTATAATAAAATATGTCTGAAGAGGTTATTTTATTACTGAATAAAAGTGCTTACATGTTTAAGAAAATAAAGGCAGTTTGGTGTACATATCCTGATTTTTTTAATTTTAGTATATCATCATCATCACCAACCCCCCTTTTCCATTTTCTACAATTGTTTGTGGTGTCACGTCAACTGTCGCCATCTCTCACTATTCAGTGCCACTTTCCTAGCTTCTTCATGCCTGACTGTTGCAGGTTTTCTCTCTTACAGTCAGTCCATCCACCTCTTTGCTGGGCACCCTAATTTCCTCTTACCTTCTTCCTGTATGTCCCAAATCTTCTCCACCAGACTGTCTTCTGCTTTTCTGTACGTGCCCAAACCACTTTAATCTCTTCCCCTTGATGTTTTCTGCAATTGGAGCTACTTTGACTAGTGCTCTTATGTCCTCACTTCTTCATCTGTGCTACAGTATGCATCCTACCATCCATCTCAGGCACGTCATCTCAATCACATTTAACTTCCTCAACTGCTCTACCTTTACTGCCAGGGTTTCTGTACCACAAAATAGCACCGGTTGCACCCCTGTACTGTATACCTTGCTTTTCAATTTCTTTGGCATTCGTCTGTCATACACTACTCCTGACACACTAAGCCAGTTGGCTGCAGGTCCTCTGATTCTAGTTTTGGCCTCCTCAGTCAGACTTCCCTTTTCCTCAGCCATCCCCTCCCAGATACATAAAGCTGTTAAACTATTCCACTATCTTCCTTTCTATGTCAATTCTCAACTTCCACTGACTTCTTCCATTTGCTGCCATTACAACTGTCTTATCTTTACTCAGTTTCATCCCATGTGCCTTCAGTTTTGAAATCCATTCCCTATCCTTTGCTGAAGTTCTTACTCAGAGTCTGTCTGTAATGCCACATTGTCTTCATACAGCAGCTTTTTTTGATCTGTCTTCTCCGACCTGTTTGCTAATGACATCCATCACCAGTATAAACAGCAGTGGTCTTAGAGTTGAACTGTGTTACACATAATCTCCCACTGAGAAATCCTCTGTGAGACCAAACTCCGTACTTGAGACATTGGGTCTTTATACACAGCCTGCACTAATTTTACCAGTGTTTCTGGGATTTGAACCACCACAGGACTGCCCAAATCTGCTTTCTTGGGACCTTGTTATATGCTTTCTCCAAGTCTGGGAATGTCTGGTTGGACTCTTTCCTCATTTCTAGCTTCTTCTCAAGTATATGTCTCACTTCAAACATTGCATCAGTTGTGCTGCATCTGATCTGAATCAGAACTGCTCACCTCTCATCTTACTCATTTTCTTTCCTAATTTTTTTTTTAGCTTTTTTCTCTTTCGTCCTTTTCTTGTACTCTTTTGAGTACAAGAAAAGGGAGAAGGAGAAAAAAAGCTAAACAATTAAAAAAGGAAAGCAAAGTAAGAAGGATTACAAACAGAAGATAGATAGAGAAGTTGAGGCTGCCCATCCAATCACCTAGGTTTACCTTGAAAGTGGCAAGGGTGCTACTTTGTTTACATATAGTGGAAATCTGTTTCAGAGCTAGAAGATACAGTGTGATAAGAATATATCATGCCAATGTGTCTTATTTATCTGTCGATGAAGATTTAAGTACTTTAATTGGGTGTTTGTGGAATCATGTGTTCTGTAAAGGAAAGAAAGGAGGGTCAAGACTTTCATGGCCCAAAAAGATAACAGTCATTACGGAAAAGTTTGTAAGAGACTGAATATAGGGAGAGGGGAACCATTCTGTCCAAATAACTGAGGAACATGACACAATTGATCCTTTTAATCAGAAATCACTGAGGTCTCTCAAGTGATATGCTTTCACAAATGCATGTCAAAATGGGCATTATACTCAATAATAGATGTGATAAGAGATTAGTAATGGGAAATTTATAATCTTAGGGCTCTAAATGAAATGCCTTTAGAAATTAGCTGAGCTAGAGGGAAATTCTGAGGTTCTACTATGGAGACTTCATGGTCAAAAGATAAGGAATTAGCAAGAGTGCTTACATCCCTTATTGCAGTGTCTGATTGGAAGGGTATGTTGCCAATATGACATTATGTAGAAATGTTTTGTGTACCAAAATGAATTTTTATGTTAGGTTGTCCTTGAAGCTATTGTTAACAGAGGAGTAATTGTGAGTCACGGGAGGAACTTACAACAACATGCAACTTACAGTCACCCATAAAGTTAGATAACCATAGTCCAAACTTAAATAACCAAGATCTGAGAAATAAATGCCAAACAGAACAAAGCACAGCAATATGTATGTGTGTTGTGTCTTGCCAACAAAAAAACTCAGAACATGCAATGCATGTAGTATTATGCTTTTAGAAAACAATCAATTTATAATAAGTCTGTAGGCATCAAAAGTACTTGTACAAAACACTAACCCCTGAATCTTTTTTGAACTTGTCAACTGAAACTGAACAAAATTAAAAATGGCTGTTTAGCAATCTGCCAAGTGATTTAGCCCCCCCCCCCCGTCCAGCTGATTTCTGACAGTAAACTACATGAGAGGAGTTAATTTTGAATTTGTGCTAATTTCTTATTCTGCGACATAAGTCTTTGCAACTTTTATGGAACACCTGCTCATAGCTGAAAGAAACATATTAAGAGAAGAAAACATTATCACTCGGACAAAACTATCACAAACCTCCAGGAAGATATATGAAATAACTGATTTGGGTGACAGCAGTGGCTGCTGTTGATTAGTGTTATCAAAGCTATCCAGTCAGTTGTTTCAAACAATGGAGTCCATAAAACATCAAGTTCCCAGCACTTTGACTCAATTGTGATGCTAAGTAAATGCAAAGAAAAAAAAGTTGCGAAGATAACATTAGTTTTACCCTGCTCGGAAAAATAAAAAATATATATTATTTACTGTTGTTGTGCATAATAAATATGTTATGAGGTCAAATACTGCCACAGTTCAGTGAATGTCTTGTGTACAGCCAGTGCTTCTCCTTATTCTGAAGAGGGAGGAAGACACAAGACACAGGAGGAGGCTTCTCAGCTGCATAGGTGGCATAAGTAATTAAAAGGCAGTCTAGCTTTTTTCTAGTCTAACAAATGGGGTCAGAAGTCATCCACTGACTTGTGTCTCCCAAAACACATATGCATAAATCCTAAAATTTTCAGTCCTATGTGATTATAAACATATAGGCAGCACGGTGCGTGCGTATTGGAGAATATGTCGTCGGATAAATATTGTAACAATGCTGAGTGACTGTGAATTCCACACAAAAGTATTTGATTTTATGCAAGTCTGAGAATCTGAACTTGTGTATTATGGTTTTGGGTTTCATATTCAAACAACAGCAACATTATGAATTTGCACACAAATTTACTTGGAAGGCCTCAACAACCAAAACACAAAGTGGTCTGAATAAGACACTTCATTCAAAATTAAAGTTAAGCACATAGGTAAGCTTTCATCACTATCATTATCATCAGATCTATTCAACACCAAAAGACAACCTGTATTTATAACAATCCATCTATGGTAATTTAAAATACGTTTGTATGTATGTATGTATGTATGTATATATATATATACACACACACACACACACACACACACACACACACACACACACACTGTAACTACATGTAGTACTATTTGCGTAATATATCTCCACCAGTGTATTAACACCCCCCCATTTCTCTTACTATATACTACATTTTCAAGGGCCAGAAATAAAAAAAAAATGTTTAGCATTCCCACGTATACGTTTGCATAGTGCATTTGTATCCACTTATCTTATTATCTCTGACAGGTGATGGCTTATCCTTTTCTTAAATTTCCCGTTTTACCCACATAAAAGCATTAGCAGCCGGGCCTGACATGCAGTTCAGTATATAACATGTGCAGTACAGTGCAGTCATAACAGTGAACTGTCTTGTATGACTTGTATGACTTCCCTGTCAGGAGATGTGCAAAAGTGTCTGTCCTATTAATATATCCACACATGCTGCAATAATAATACTGAAAAGTATCACATTTCTTTGTTAACTTGTTGCTTATCAATCAGTCATAATTTTTATGCCATACGAGATACATTAAATTAGACCAGCCTTTAAAAGAGAAATATGGTCTAACACCTACCATATCCCAAACTCTGATGCTGTGTTGTTAATGATTATCATATCATTCAGAAATCTGGTTACATCTGCAGTTAAATAGATTTCTGGGGACGGGTTATAAACCTAGTGAAACTGACTGTTAAATATGTAAAAGACAATACAGATGGTGAAGTTGCTTCATATTTCTTGGAATGCTGGGACTCTGACATTTCATGTCAGAATGGAGGAAGGATAGAATATTCTAGCCTATAACTATAGGAGTAGCTGGTGTGGGTTAAAAGGAGCAGCCGCCTGAGGTACAAAGTGCTATGTAGCACAACTAGCAGTTGGTGACAGGTCTTAAGTGTATTAGGTACTGCATTTGCAGTCAGAACTGAAGTATGTAGCTCTCTTTGTGTGATATAAACTGTAGATGCCATTTGCTGTATATGTAGCAAACAGTTTGCTACAGTTTAAAAAGAAAAGAAGAGCTTTTTGTATTTGGTCTTCAAGTGCAAGATGACTTTTTTTTGCTCCTCACATTAAAAAGTTGAGAGACACTAGGAATAGCACAGGTCACTTAAATTGCTAGCTACACTCTACTTATATACTTCAGATGTTCTAGAATATGTATTATTATAAGAAAATCATAAGAAGGAATCACTATATTATACTAGCAGTACCGTAACTTGGGGGAATAACAGATGTTAAACCACAGGCTGTTGAAAGTTTGATATGAGAGGTCAATTCTGAGGATTATATGAGATGCTGAGGTATGCTGCACAGGAGGATGAACACAGACATCACACACCACTAGTGTTTACTGCTAAACTTTAAGGGGTGGGAGAAGAGGAAGGAGCAAGCAGAGGGAAGATGTGCTGTTCCATAAAAAGAATCCTTGATAAAGTTAGGTGTTTTTTTAAATGCTGCAGGAAACTGCTTTTAGAGAGAAATATCTTAGAGGAATAAAATCACTGTATGAAAGGCTACGTTAAAAGTGATACTAAACAAGTACAAGGACAAGTACAAGGTAACAGTCTCTGCTATCACTACAACTGCTTCTTTTAGTTAAGGACACACTAGCAAGGAGAGTAAGTTGGAAGGAAGGAGAAGTAGGTTCAAGTTTATCTGCAAATGACTGGCATAGCCCTCAACGTCTTTGCTTAAGAGTCAGGGACAAAGCCAAAAATAATGGGAGACAAAGGCCGCAAATTAGGTACAGTTTCTACATATTACTCTAATTTGCTTTAAAGCTGCTGTGGTGGTGCTGCGGTAGCATTGTCGCCTCACAGTAAGACGCTGTCCGGTTCGAATCTCAGCTAAAGCGTCTTCTGCCTGGAGACATGCGTAAATGGGCGTACCTTCGTTGAAGGTTGTGCATCAGGCCTGGCAAGTCGGTACGTAAAAATCTACTGCCAATCATTAGCGGACCGGAGTTCCGCTGTGGCGACCCCTAACCGGGAAAAGCCGAAAGATACAACAACAACTCTAATTTGCTTTAAAATGTTGAAAGAACATGTATTTTCTGAATATGAATCATGAAACTACTGTCTGACACTGCTCTCACTGAAATCCTTAGCAATTTTCCAAAAAAAAAAATTTGCAAGGGACAGGGCAAAAATATCAGGCAAAATCAGGGACACTTGATAGACACTGTCTGGTGCAAACAAAATATATACAAAAGTAATTCCTGTATTCTTGGGAGGCAATTAGGATTAGTGTATCAAACAAACATGGCTTCAGTGACATGGATGGAATTTGCAAACCTGCATTGATGGGTCTAGCTATCTAGGATTAAAACATATTCAACAGTCAAAAACTAAGGAGGAAAACCCAAAAGAACTGACAGAAAAGCAACTGGGAAGGTAAAGTCACTTTCAGGTAGAAGATAAATGAAATGATAGTACAGACAGTGAAAAATGTGGCAAGCAGTTTATGAGCGATATGTATGGTGAGTCATGGGTTAAGGTATGGAAAAAAACAAGGGGGCAAGAGGTTCTGAGAGTGAGGGAGAATGCAACATGTAGTTAATAATGTCCTGGTAAAAAAATTGCAGCAGGTTTGTGAGGGCTAATTGCAGGGAAGATAAGCAGAGGGATGGGAGTAGGAAATGACAAAGAATGTATGGTGTTCATACATGACAAGGGGTGAAAAGAGAATCAGTACGGGAACTAGAGAAAATGGAATGTAGAAGAGAGGGTTTAGGTGGGAAAGAAAGGTTGAGACTGAGGTAAGAAGGAGAGGGGTAGATTTGAGGTAATAGCAAGCTGACAGTAGAATGGAGTGAGGGAAGTAGGTTATATTGTCAGTAATAAGAAATGCAGGGTCTTCAAAGTCTTTGCAGAAATGAGAAAGCAGTATAATTTGGGGCAAAGGGAGTGAATGACATATGAGATAATCAAGACAGAGGTGATGAGGAAGGTGCATGGCAACAAAATGAAGGGGGTAGCTTTAGGGGTGTTAGGAGATCGACTGTGCAGGAGAAGGAG
The DNA here is from genome assembly GCF_019279795.1 of Protopterus annectens. Lineage (NCBI taxonomy): Eukaryota > Metazoa > Chordata > Ceratodontiformes > Protopteridae > Protopterus > Protopterus annectens. Next base: position 1,160,604,949 of record NC_056741.1, on the reverse strand, counting down.
ACACCCTGTGATCTATAAGGAGCTGAGGAAAATAAATAGATGGAAGGACTTTCAGAGTTTGAGGAAGAGTCAGATTAGGGAAGAATGTGTGGGTAGAGGATTAGTTGTAGGATGAATTCTGTTTTTGGAAATGGTGTGTCTAAATAGCAGGATGCCCTTAAAATTGTGGTATAGTAGGGTGATGTCAGACAGTAGCAGCCGGGGATGTGGGAAGAAGAAATTGGATAACTTACATATTTTATACACACACACACACACACACACACACACACACACACACACACACACACACACACACACACACGGAATGCGGGATGTGGGGAGCCATGCAGCGTATGGGAGAGGTTGAGAGCAATGTGGGGGAAGTTGTACATAAAGGGTATTAGGACCACATCAGAGGTTTGTTTTGTAGGGACAGCTAAGGATGTGGAACTGCCCATGTGTTAAACATTTGGGCCTGATTACCATGGTGTGGAATGGCTGAAAAATGAAACAGAGAGGTGGAGGTTTACAGAGGCTGAGGTAAACATGAATGTGAAGAGCTTGGAATGCTTTTCTACACTATTGAAGAAGACAGGAAAATAAAGCTGCTGTAGGGGGTAAAGTATTAAGGGAGCAGTAGTGAGCAAGGGAGTAATGGAAGAGTATTATGTAAGGAATGAGATATTAGGGCATATTGGATTAAGAACAGTGTAGGGAGAGAAGCAAGAGGGATAGTGGTTAACTGTTGAAGAAAGCTGTGTGAAATCTCTGTAAAGCCAAGATGGGATGGAAATGGAAAAGCAGTCGGATTTGTATAAAGACAGGATTTATATTTGATGTATTTAACAAGCTATGCATTTGTGAAGAGCTGGAGTTGCTATGACAGTATTATTACTTTTTTATGTTCTATAAAAAGAAAAAAATATCACTATTTAAGTTGGTGGGAAATTAAGGGTTTTGTATGCCTCTTTACAAAGCAATATAAAGTTACTGCCTTCTTTGAAATGCTGATTTTTTTTATGTTACTTTTTGTTGGTAAACTTGCTATTAGCATCTGTGGGTAACCTAAGGCAATGTACCACTTTCTGAATAAATGAATGTACCTAATATGCATAAAACAGCATACTACAAAAGCTAATTTGAAAGTGTCTATGAATAACATGTTAATGGTCTGCCACAAAGAAAGCTGTGCCTGTGAGTAGCTAGTCATACGCAAGAAACAACACTGCTGTATGTGGAGAGATGTGTAGGAGACAAAATGTGGAACACTATGCCTGATAATGTGCAGCAAATGTGAAAAATGTGGCTTACTAAAAACTTCAATTTAGAAGTTCAAAGGATGGTGGAAATGTGTTACATTATACTTACGAAAATTTATTTTCTGGAATAAATATGATTTAGTATTATTTAACATGGATATCAGTTAAAAATATTCTACGTGTGGCAAACCCTTTCAATCTGATAGTGCAAGCAACATGGACTTTAAACTCAAAATGACCATGTTCCTCATATGAAGTACACCTGAAGGATATGGCAGAAACAGGGAAAAGGAAATCACACACATAGTGACGGTGCAGGAACTTAGAAAAATGAAAAGCAAGACTGAAGGCTGTTAGTAAAATTAAGAGAACAATATGTTGAAAACCGTGGTTCCAGTTATAACATTTTATGCCACTAGGGGTGCTCTACAGCTGTTTAGGGTCTGACCTCATGTGCTCCTGCAATTTCTGTTTATTAGTAATCTGCTTGCTGCAAAGTTTCCTTTCTGAGAATCAGCATTTAGTAAAATGCGACTATTAAAAACATACCCAACTTGGCCACAGAAAGAAATGGTCACAAGTTATGTGTGCACCGATATACAAACAAAATAGCAATGAATTTACCCAATACTATCCTAGAGTTGTTCTCACTGATTATGAATTCCACTTATTGTCTTAAAAAGAAAAAAAAAACATTCCTCTTTGAGCATTAGCACTGATAACTTGTCTTTGTAAAAGAGAAGGTACACTGTGGCCTTTCTAGACTAAACTTCTGGAGTCTCAAACACCCTGACATGAACTGTGTTTTTCTTAATAAGAAACTGTTACAAAGCTGCATCTCTGCAAAGGAAACTAAACTGAATCTAAACTGTCTTGCTGCAGTGATGAAATGTTAGGGATCAGTTGTTCACTTATAGCTTAGAAATCTCAGATATGAAAACTAAAAAATGACTTATCTGCATGGAGGTTTCCATACATGTAAGTTAAAAGGAATAAAAAAAGAAGTGCAAATAAAGCACTAGACTGCAAACAGCATTGTTAATTAGCAAATGAATCCCCCAACTATACTTATTACAATTCAAGAAACATTACTTTCCAGTGATGGAGATGAAATCAAGTTATATTATCTTTAAACTTTGAACTTTCAACCAAGAACAGAATATATAATCAAAGAGCATGCACAATGTCAGAAACCAAGTATGAATGGAGAGCAAATTCATGAACTCTTAAGGAGATATGGTATTTCTTTATGGATTTATTCTATGAATTGTGCAACTGGGAACCACGTCTACAAATGGTAATGAAATGCATCTTCAGTGTACTTTTTTATGGGGTAGAGGAAGGAGGCCATAGGCACAGATGCATGTTTTTATTTCACATTATGTCTCCTTACTAATTACCTCATGGTCTACAACAACCTGAAAGTGAGAGCAATCGTACATCCCACTTTTGGGGCATTTCAGCTCATATCTTTGCATTCGGCACAAACACGTACTGATAAATTGTAAGGTTCTTGCTCCAGGGTGGCATTGCATCATCATACATAATCTATAAAGAGGTAAATGCATCAACATTACTTCATGTAGCTCTCATTGCAAGTTTTTCAGAATTTATTGCTATGTATGACCCCAAATAAGTGCTGAGGTGTCTTAAAAGACACCAAAACTGTATATGGGTAAAAGCCTTCTATATAAGCCTTGCATTTGTGCAGGTTTTGACTTATTTATTCAGAGCTGCTTATCACTTGGCAACAATTCCAGTGACTTTGAGAGATTTTGCTAACATCTGAAGCCATCCTCGAAAAAAACAAAATTAAATTAGCTATCATTTTGCACTTACATTGCTTATTTTCATTTTACTATGCAAGTTTACTGTGATAGTCATTGTTTTTATTGCACTTCTTTAAAGTTTAAAGTTGCATTTTCAAACTGCTGTAAGAGCTACTGTTTTGCACTGAAATGTATTCTATCTAGTACTTCTTAGTATTAGGCATCTGTTTGTGGCTCCTTTACACTTTGGCTCCAAACCAGGCATTTTACATTAAGACGATCAAAGTCTGCTCTCTTGTGTCAGGAAAGGGCTGATTTCACCTATATGAGCTGGGAAATGTTGGTGGAAAGCTCATTGTGTGTTTACCTGATTTGCCTTAGGGCACAGTTAGTGTTTCTTCTGATTGCATATAAACCTCATGTTTGTGCAGCAGTGATTACTGGTACCTTGTATATACGCAATCACCAGAAGTTGAAATTTCCCTATAAAAAACACCTCAGAACTTTATCTCAGTCCCGCGTTACTCACGGGGAAACTAGATTGCTCGGTGAGCAGCATTTATGCATTTAATTAGGACTATTTAAGTAAGCCTTATTATAGCACCCAGGACTACCACTGGTCAGACAGCATCTGGTTTGGATACTGAACAACATCGCTGGTTAGGTTCGCTGCAGATTACACAAAGTATGCACCCTTACCTCATCCGGTTTCAAACACCCTCCACTCCAATCCCTTGCAAGTACACTATAGGACCTGCAAGCATGGATGGACACTTTCCTGCTATCTCTGCATCCAGCTTGGTGGACATGGGTATCCTGAGGCAATGTAGTAATTGCCTTATGTACACTGACAACCACTTAATTCTTGAACAGCCAAATACAGTATGTGAGAGGTGTAGTTACATATTGACATTGTAGGCTAGACCCTCACATACAGACACAAAAAGCAATGAACAGGTTGTCAGCAACTCACACACATCACTCACTGCATTGCACCCACAAAGGACCACACATAGACCCACATATGTGGAGGTGCTCACATGTAACTTACCCAAACCTCAAAGGCCTGTCAGGCGCAGTCCTCAGAAACTCTGCATGCACACAAACAAGACAATTCTCATCACAACAAATAAAGCCACATCTCACTTAACTACCAAGCCAAGCCCATAAGGCTGAACACTCCACAACCAAATATTCTGGTCATAGGAGATTCCATTGTGGGATACACTGATGTCCCTCTTACCAGGCTGGATAAGGAGAAGGTTACAGTTAGTTGCCTGTCAGGGTCCAGGATCCATTAGTTCATGCAAGCACTCAGGTCACTTAGCCCTAAGTACTAGTATGACTCAGTCATAGTCCATGTGGGCATGAATGACCTGAGATGCACCTCCTTGGACTATATGAAGACAGGTATGATTGAGCTCCCAGAGTGTGTGTCACAGACTGGTATAAGCCTACCACTGAGCATCATTCTACCATCCCCAAGGAGGATATCACAATACCAGCATAAAATGATCAAGTTTAACAACTGGCTGCCATTCCAAAGGGGTCCAATGCTTGTCAGCCTGGGAGGACAAGGATGACAGGTCATGCTAACTTGCCAAGGATGGTCTTCACCTGTTACCTATAGGCTTTTGGATATTGGCCAAAGCATTATCCACCCCATAGTGCCTTTTTTAGGCATTGTCAAACAGACAAATCTTCTAACATAAAAGCTACTCAGGGCAAGCTAAAGGTGTTACTGCTCAATTCTACAAGTCTCAGCAAGACACTGCACTCCCTAGAAGGCCTTCCCACCCTGGAGAATGCTGATGTCTGTGCGGCTACTGAAACATGGTTCATAGCCACGGAAAGTACTCTGGCAGTGCATGGCTATAACACCTTTCATACGTTTCAGACCACCCACTGAACATGATAGAACAAAAGGTGGAGGGTATCTATCTACATAAAGGATAAGTACACATCAAGGCTAGTCAAACAATATGACATGCTTGAGCTACACTATGTCCAACTAACCATGCCAAATATCCATTACCATAATCTCCATGAACCAGGAAACCCATACATCATACCTGAAGTTACTAGAATCACTCACCATCCAGCCCGATACTATACTCATGGGTGATGTTAACTACCCCTCCATTACTTTGGAGGGATACACACTCATTAACATGCAGGCCTAAAGATTTCTTGACACTGTAAATTCAAATGCCTTGGAGCAGCTAGTCACTACTACTAGGGGAACAAATATCCTAGATCTGGTACTCACAAATATGGAGGGGCCTTCACCCCCCCCCCCCCAGTGTGATGTCCACACTGGTAAGATCAGATCACAAAGTGGTCTCCCTTCAAATAAAGGTAAAACTAGTCCCCCTACCTAATCCCAAAAATTTTAAGAATTTCTCTAAGGTAAATTATCACCTATTAAGGGATGGCATGGATAGTTTCCAAGCTCCCCTAAATCCAGAAAACACAGAAACCTATGCAGAGTAGTACACAAAATATGATCATTTAAACAGCTGCATAAAAACAGCAGTATCAGACCGAAATAAACCCAAGTTAAACTACAAAAACAAGCCACCCTGGTGGACCCCTGGTATTAATAGACTGTACAACAAAAGAAAGAAAATCCTTTTGAGAAGTAAGAGGGAATGTGCACAAGAGAACAAAACATCCCTCATTAGTTTAAACAAGTGAGTCAGGGAACTGGTCAAGACTCTGAAAGGAGACTTTGAGGTAAAAATAGCCTTCAAAGCTAAGGATAACCAAAGCATCATCTATACTCAGTCAGAAGATGCAGCAAATCAGTTGGCTGACAAATTCCGCTCAAATTTCACCTCCTCATCACTCCTAGTTCTCCCCCAAGAAATACCCTCTACCATTCCACTGCCAATTATTACCAAAGAACAGATTGCCACTGGGTTCTTTAAAACGTAAAACATGGCTTCAATATGTCCTGATGAAATACCAGGTTGCCTCTTAAACAGCTTAAATCAGGACTTATCAGGTCCATTAGGATTTTTATTTAATCACAGCCTCCAGACTGGCTTTGTCCCAGTATAGTGGAGGACAGCAAAAGTCATCCCTCTGCATAAAGGGGGACCATCTACTGATTCAGGAAATTGCAGAACCATAAGTTGGATTAGTCATATACAAGATCATGGAAAGAATAATCATGGACCTGATAAGTAATGACATAGGAAACCTCTAGACACTGGACCCAATCCAATTTGGCTTTTTCAAGGGCAGGTCATACCTACTGAATCTGGTTGATTTCTTTCAGGACGTCACTAAGGCTATGAACGAGGGTAAAACAGTACATACCACCTACCTCAATTTGGCCTAGGCATTTGACACAATTCTCCACTCAGGTATTATAAATAAACTCACAAAACTGGACATAAATCTCTGCGTCACCAGACAAATAGCCACTTGGCTCAAGGACAGGACACATGATTAAAGTGGATGAAACCAGATCCAGCAAGGGGACAGTTACTACTGGTGTGCCACAGGTCTCAGTGCTGGGATCACTCCTGCTTGGAATATACTTCTCTGAGGTTAAGGCTAATATGGAAGGCCACTGGATGGCATCGTTTGCCAACAAATGCAAGGTGGGGGCAATCACTGAATCCCTCAACGATGTAGATATCCTTCAAGAAGGTCTAGATCAGACAGATGATTGATGTCAGGACCATGGCCTAAAACTAAATAAGAAAAAATGCATTATCATACCTTTTGGGAAGCCAAATACCCCTTCCAGTTACAACATCAATAGCACACCCCTAACAGCAGACTCAGAGGTGAGAGATCTGGGTACACAGATAGATAGTAGCCTGAATGTTGACTGCCATGTCTCCACAGTGGTGAGGAAGTGCTTCTATGTGGCACAACGTATAAGTGAAGGTATGGCATCCAGATCCAAGGAAATTATAGTCCTGCTGTACTCATCCCTAATTAGATCAATAATAAGATTACAATGAGCCACTTAGCATGTACATGACTAGGCACTTACAGCAGTTGGAGCAACCTCGGAGGCTCCTCACAATGAAAATACAAGGTGTAAACAACATGTCCTGTGCAGATAAACTAAAAACCCTATCCCTTTACTCTGTCTCCTAACGACTATTAAGGGATAAAAGGCACTCATAAAAACAGCCCTGATGGAGCTGCTACACATCTAAAAGTCAAACAGCATGAAAGTCTCCTGATCTAGGGATCTAAACTTACTCAGCGACTCAAACAAAACATGCTGGAGAGACAGGTATGCGTTTCAGGGATTGCTCCTTCTTTGGATCAGGCTTCTTACTCACGTTAAACAGAGCCATTTGCTGGCCCTCTTCAAATGCACTTTGGATCAATGGATGAGGAATCACAAATTCACACCTCGGGCAGTGCCTAGGTGCCTTATGGACAAGGGCAATCTGTAAGATACTCAAGGAATAAGCACAAATCCATGCCATCCTTTTGCCCCTAAGGGCCATATATTGGGTAAAATTGGGTTATATTGGTTAAGCTTGTAACGGCTCTTAAGCATTAGCCTAGTAATCACCTATGAACCTATAAAGATATAAAGTCTTTAGTATGCATTAGTGAGGAGTATAAACCTGAAGAATGAGTGTCTGTGTCTCTGTCCATCTAAAGGAAGGCCTATTACCTTCCCAAAAGATGCAGGTGAAGATTTTCTCCTGAAACAAAATGTCAGATCAAGGAGAAAGATGGCTCAAAAAGTTAAGAGTCTTGTAATGTCAGTCCTTCACTGGCTGCCATTCCACTTTGTAGCTGAATAACTGAGTTAGAAACAAAGTCTAAAGTCAGATGTGAGTGTGGTTTGGCCTATGAAATCTGCTTTATATACTATTTGATGGAAAAGCTGCAGATACTAATTTACAGATTTTTTTAATCTTTTCCTACACAGTTAAACATTTTTATATCTGTACCAGGCATGTTTAAATTCCATTATTACAGTATTTTTGGCACTTTTTTCTGCAAGTTATTCTGTTTCATTTATCTGTCAACCTTTCCGGGATATAATACTTCCCTGATGTCTACCTTGTAACATCTGTTCATCTCCTCTTGTTCTCATGCATCTCATTATATGAAAGATACTATCCATGTGAACGTCTAAGTATTCCCTCAAGGCATGTAAAACTTCTGATACATTATAGCAAACCTTTCCATTGGACTGTACAGGCTAAGGTCTTCTAATGTCTCCATATGGCATCTGATGCAGCATACAGTCTTTGCTGCCTTCCTCTGAACTGCCTCAGTCTTGACTTTGCAGTTATGGTGATGAGGGCTCATGAACTGGAAATGGTAAAACAGGATGAAGAAATAAAAAGAGCATAGGATTCTGGAAGTAAGTCCTTAAGGAGAATAACGGCAACAATATACAATATTACATTCAAAAAGCAGCAGAAAGTGCTCTAAGAACTAAGCCAACATGGGAATGGAAAGATGAGATTTTGCCAATAGAGATGACTGCAAGTAGGGATATATAAAATATGCAAGGGGGGCTGGAATTTACTGTAGAAATCTGGCAAAGGAACCAAGGTATTTGGAACAAATAACTAGAGAGGGGAAGGTAATACAGTGGGGTGAGGCCAAGCAGAAGTTTGGACTGTAGGTTAGACATTGCCTTCCCTACCAGGAACTGATATCAAAGTATAGGCAAACAGAAAGGGAGAGGGGAGTTAACTGAAAAACAGTTCTGGTAGAGTTTTTAGTTGAGTCAGAACAGAGGTTGCTGTTAAAAATGGATAATTAATAGGACATATAATTATTGCATGATAGTTGCATCAATCAATCAGAGGAGGTTAGAAAAGACTGGGAAGAAAGACTGGAAAAGCAATTTACAAAGGAGCAATGGGAAAATATCTGAATGACTCCAAAGTATACAACAAAGTCCAGAAGGTTTATATTTTTTTGCTTTAAAATGTTTTGCATAAGTATTTTTATACCCCAGACAGACTTCAGTGAATTTTTCCTTAGGTAAGTAGCATATGTCAGATGTGATGGAAAAGAGAGAGGTAAGTGGGAATATGTTTTTTTTTTTACTTTCCTCAGTTCATCCAGAATGATCCTACTCTTTGATATGGCCTTGACCAAGGTGTTTCACATGGTATCTGACATACTGCAGTCTTCCATCAACAAAATCTGCAAATGAAATGGTAGATTTAAAAAATGTCCAATGGAGGAATTTTTCAGATGTGTTGGGGGGGGGGCAAATGGTTGTAACAAAGGAAATTATTATTTTCAGCTGGGACATGGGATATGTACTGTGCAGATATAGTAAGGTCTTACTAAATTTAACACTACAGCTGCCAGAAAAGCAAATACTAGAAAAATGGAAATCAAAATCTAAATCAATTGCAGTTGAAGTACTGAATACTGTAAAGGAGACAGAAGAACTGAAGGCAGGATCTTAAAAAAGGGAATGAGCAAATTACACAGACAAATGGAATTTGTATAAAAAATGCATGCATAAAAATATTCAGTAGAAGCAATGAGATTTAAGGGAAGGCAAAAAATTATCAATTTATGTAATGTAGAAGTGAATAATTGTTAAAAGGAAATATATGTATACTGTATTAAAATGAAACTGCCACTAAGATTTGTTTACGTTTCTATTAACATATGTATTATTATGTTACTGTGTAAATCGTGATTTAATAAAAAAGTTGATGTGAATTTGCTCTTTCTTTTCACTACATCTTTGTTATGAGCATTGCTATTTGGCAAATCTCTTGAACAAAAAAAGAAGTTATTTACTTACCATAATGTTCCATCTGTGTTGTCGATCTTCATTTATCCTTGACATATGGGTTGGGTCCTGACTCGGCCGTTACTACAGCCCGCGAGAACCAAAAACTCTCGAGCTAAAGTCTTACCCAGAATGCTCCTCTCCAATTTACCTCAGATTGGGTTTGCAGATAAATATGCCAGAATATAATCCTAATAAGCTTTAGTGAAGACCATACCTAGTGTCATATATGTAAAAACTTATAACTAGGACCAGATGTCAGTCCACCAAAAGGTCAGAATGGAAGCAGGATGGAGGGTGAGGAGTTGAGGATAAATGATGATCGACAACACAGATGCAACGTTATGGTAAGTACATAACTTCTTTATCTGATGTTGTCAATCTTCATTTATTTCTTGACATATGGGGCAGAGTCCCAAGCTACCTTGTATCTTGGGAGGACTCAAAAAAGGATATTTCTGAGTACCATAGAAACAAAGGATGCTCTTCCCCTAGAGACCAAATCCAATTTCTAATAAGTAATAAAGGTATGTGGGGAAGCCCGTGCCGCAGCTGCACAAATATCATCCAAGGAAGCCTTAGAATGAAAATCTGCTAAAGCAGCTATGGCTCTAGTGGCGTGTGCCCTGACAGGCCCAGGCAATTCAACTTTCCTCTTGTTGTATATGAAGGATATACAATCTTTTAGCCATCTAGATAAGGTAACTTTGGATACTGGCATACCCATTCTCGTATTCGAAAAGGAAACCAGCAGCTGGTCAGACTTCCTAATGTCTTTTGTTCTATGGAGATAAAATCTCAATTGTCTATGGCTGTCCAATAAATGTAACGAGTATTAACCTTTGTTTGAGAAATTGGGAAAAAAGACTGGTAAACTGATTTACTGATTGATATTTGTTTCTGACACCACCTTAGGTAGAAAGGAAGGGTTCGTTCTCAAAGAAACTCTGTCTTTGTGAAATATCAAATATGGTGGTTTATAAGATAAGGCCTGAATCTCTGAAATTCTCCTGGAAGAAGTAATCACTACCAGAAAAATAGTTTTCCAAGATAAAAATTTAAGGTCAGAGTTGGCAGCAGGCTCAAAGGGGAATGTACTATTGTCTGCAACACTAAAGTAAGATCCCAGGGTACAAATGGATCTTTATACTGAGGTTTTAACAACATGGCCCCTTTTAAGAATGCTTTGCAAAGTTTATGAGAAATTAATGAATATTTCTTGAACCCATTACGAAAGTTTGAAATAGCCACTTGCTGAACCCTAACAGTAGAGGAAGAGGCTCCCTCTTCAAACAGTAAAGCTAGAAATTCTAAAATTTTGTCAACAGGACCGGAGAAGGAGTTAATGTTATTATCACAAGCCCAGTAGGAAAAATCTCTTCCATTTCCTTTTGTAGAGTTTCCTAGTACAGGGTTTGTGTGATGCCAAAAGAATCTTACAAACTGGGGAAGATAGAGAGTTACACCTGGTAATTCATGGAACTGGAGAAGCTAAGCCATAAGCCTGAGGTTCTGAAGGTTTGGGTGAACTAATCCCTCTGGATAAGATAGGAGATCTGGATCTGAGTCCAGATTCCACTGTCGGTGAATTAGATAAGGCCAAAGAAAGGGAAACCAAATCTGTCGAGGCGAGAAGGGAGCAATGAGGATTACTTTGCTCTTCAACCTGATTGCTTTCTTTAGGAATTGAGGGATTAAATGAAAGGGGGGGGGGTGAACAGAAGTCTAGAGGGCCAATCGTGCAGGACAGCATCTCTTGGGTACCCCCCCCCCCCAGAGGGTGGACCAGGGCAAAATAGCTGCTGCACTTGCTGTTCAGGGGCAATGCAAATAGGTCATAGCAAGGCTGCCCCAGTGATGAAAAATTCTCCTCACTGCTTTGGGATTGAGAGACCATGTATGAGGCAGGAGAGTGTATCTGCTCAATTTGTCTGCTATCACACTGGAAGTCCCCGGAATATGCATTGCTATCAGAAAGTGGTTGGAAGAGATCACCCATTGCCAGACTCTGAGAGCTTCTCGACAAAGGGGGTATGACTTGGTTCCTCCCTGCTTGTTGACATACCAAACTGCTGACATACTGTCTATTTGAATCACAACTGCTCCTGAGGGAAGAGCAATTTGAAATGCCTGCAATGCTAAATGCACTGCCCTCAGCTCCAGAACACTAATGTGCAAGTTGGCCTCTACTGGGGACCAAGTGCCTTGGATGGTCTTGCCCAGCTAATGCCACCCTACCCCATCTGGGAACCGTCCGTGGTCACTATGGCTTAGGTTGAGACAGAACAAAGGGTAGCCCAAAGAAAATTTTATCTGACTGAATCCACCAAGTTAGGTCTTTCTTGCAACAACTGGTAATCAAAATCTGATCTAACTGGTTGATACAGAATGGACCACTGAGATGCTAGAAGCCACTGAAGAATTCTCATGTGAAATGTTGCTAGAGGAACTAATGTAATGGCCGCCACCATTGAACCTATGGCTTGCAAGACTAGTCGTGCAGCAACTCTCTTGTTCTTGACAATCTTTTTTTTACCTGGGTCATGATCTTTTGCAGTCTTGGAAAGGGAAGGGAAGCTATGCAAGTATTGGTACTCATCACTGCTCCTATGAACTCTAAAGTTTGTGTTGGAATCAGTTGTGATTTTTCATAATTTATGGTAATGCCCAGGTCGGCACAGGGCTGGAGAATGTAGTCTCTTGCTTGTTCTAGTAGATGCCTGGCAGGAGTGGTAATGAGCCAGTCATCCAAGCACAGACATACCCGGAATCCTTGTAGTCTCAAGTGAGCTGCTACTACTGCCATGTATTTGGTGAACACCTTGGGGGCTGTGGTGAGGCCAAAGGGCAGAGCTCTGAACTGATAATGTTGATTTTTGTGTGGTAATATGTATCCTGGAGATCTACTGAGCACATCCAATCATCCTTCCCTAGAAATGGGAGAATAGACTGAACTGTGACCATCCAAAATTTTGTTTGTTGAACAGACTTGTTCAAGATACTCAGATCCAAAATTGGTCTCCAGTTCTCTGTCTTCTTTGGCAATGGAAAAGAATCCTGAGTAAATTCCAGATTTTATCTGGTTTGGTGGGACCTCTTGGACGAGACTCTTAAAGCAGTTTTTGAATTTCTGGTACTACTGGCTCCCTCTGACTGGGTGGAACATTGGGGATTCTGTTGGAATTGTTTGGAAGAGGCAGAAAGGGTATGGTGCATCCTCTGGTTATAATCCTTTGCACCCAAACATCTGAAGTTACCTGAAGCCAGGTGTGTTGGTGCAAGGATAGACACCCCCCCGACTGCTTTCAGAGGAGAGCAATTGGTCCTCCTTTCAGAAGCATTAGTAGGGTTTGCCAGGAAAGGAGTCCATGGAACCCTGATTTTGCTGGCCACCGCTGCCGTGTGGATGACGTATTCCATTAAAGCTTCCCCTCTGGCCCTGGGAGAGTCACTGTCATATGTGTCCTGAAAAGGCCCTTGGGACTTTCTGAACCACATTTTCCCACTTCTCTGCATCCTGGAGAAGGACCGTTGAGGAGCAGAAAAATGTATGCCCACTACAGAAAGGGTTTTTCTCACATTTGGACAAAGTTTCTCGAACTTTAGGGCCAAAAAGGGACGATCTATCAAAGAGTACCTTGATGAATGAAGACTAGAATGGCTCTGCAAATTTACAGAAGCACATCCAGGAGTGTCTCCTAATGGCTACTCCTGATCCCGCTGTTCCAGTCATCCCTTTGGCTGCATGCACAGTGAACCTCATGGATGAATTTGAAATGGACTCTTGGGTGGCCAACTAAGAAGCAACCTTATCTTGGACCTATTGAGAGATGGCTCCTTCTGATAGCTCTTTAATCAGTTCCTTCTGAAGTCTAGTGAAGTGTGCCATAAAGTTCAAAGACCGCAATGCAAAGGTTGATGAAGCATAAACTCGCTTTCCAAACCTATCCATCACTTGTGATTCTCTACTGGAAGGATGGATAGTGGACCATTCCTCTGCCAGTTCCTCATTTGTGGCTGCCGCTACAACCATGGCATCTACTGGTAATCCCTTTGGCCAAAATTAATGGTCCTCTGGTGCAGAAAGAATTTTGTCTAGCCTCTTGGGGATAGGTTCTATGGTGTCAGAAGCCTTCCACACACACTGCGAGATCAACTTAATATGCTTGTCAGCAAGTGGAGTAACCCAAGAAGTAGAAGGTGGAGTGCCAAAGGTCTGCAGGTACACTGATTCCTCCAAAGAGGGCTTTTGTGAGGCCCAGCCACCCTTCTGTTTAAGGATCTCAGGGATATCTCCAAAAGAGACATCTTCCAGTGTGACCATGGGGAACCCTCCTCATCATCAAAATCAGTGTCTTCTGTGATGGAATCCTCCGGGGAATCTAAGTGTTTCTTCTTACACTTCCTCTTATGAGGAAACTCCTCAATGGGGTGATCTAGGGAGGTATCAGAAAAGGACAATACCTGAATAGGTGTCTCCTGTGGCTTTGGTGCTCACTGTCCAGACGTTGAGCTTGGAGGAAGCTCTGGTCAAGAGGAAGGATCAGGAAACTGCCAAAGTGTATAAGGGAAGGGAGGAGAGGAGACAAAGGGTTCATCGAAGGAAAGGATAGACTGAAGGAGAAAAATCAATAAGCTATATACTAATAAGAAAAAAACTGTATGGCTCTAGCAAAAATTTTAAGTAGAACAAGAAAATTAAACTTGGCACAAGAGCAATTTGGCAACTTGTCTGTCACAGGAAGTGGCAAACAAGATCCGAGGTAAATTGGTGAGCAGCATTCTGGGTTGGACTTAAGTGTGAGAGTTTGTGGTTCTCAAAGGCTGTAGTAATGGCTGAGTAGGTTCTTTTGCTTGGATCAGAACCCATATGTCAAGGAATAAATGAAGACTGGCAACCTCTGTTTTACTAATATTTAGGCAAGTTACTTAGAAACAGATTATTGTTTAAATGGGGCCATATTAGCCTATGTAGATCCACTTCACCATCCTGCTTAAAGTGAAATGAATAGCATATTATGTTTTTCTGCTATTGCTGCCAGTTTCCATATACATTCCAGTAATTCTACAGCCTTGAGACCTTACCTGATACCATAATTACCTGGTTCCTTTCTACATTTGCTACTGCTACTCCCCCCCCCCCTCCAGTTACATACTGCTTTTCTGGGTTCTTGTTTCTAAAACACATACCCTTGTACTTTCATACAAGATAGTATGAAATAACCTCTAAATATTATTTTTAGCACCCAAAAATCTTTTGTTATAGAAGCCCAGATGTCTGGGGGCATGGAGAAACAGCCCCCGACTGTCTCTAGAGGTAAGCAGTCTAGCAACCTTCAGAAGCACTGAAAGGATCTATCCAGAAAAGAATCTCTGAAACCCTGGCTTTGTGGGCTATGCCACAAAGACAGCATCTTCCATTTGAACTCCCCCCTCTGCCCCTGGTGGAGTTGTTCCCATGTGAATCCTGAAAACATCCCTGGTATTTATGGAACCACATTTTCTTGCCCCCTCTTTGATTCCAGGGGAAACTCATTGAGGGGTAAAAAACTGAATCCATAAGGCATACAGCGTCTTTCTCTCCTGTCCACTGCGGGAAAGTGGCTCTTTTGCAGAAGGGCCAAACAAGGATGTTCCATCAAAAGGAGCATTGATGAAAGAAGACTTTAAAGGCTATGCAAAATCGCATAGCCACATCCAGGCATGTCTTCTAACGACAGTGCCTGAACTGGCAGCCCATGAGATATGCTCTGCAGCATGAGATATTAACCTCATGGCTGCACTGGAAATTGATAATAGTGTGACCAGTTGTGAAGACGATCTCTTATAGTCCTCCACAGATATGAGCTCCAAAAAGAATTTGGAGAGCTCCCTGATCAAATCCCTCTGAAGCCTCATAAAGTGCACTAAATAATTCATGGGTCTCAAGACAAAGGTCAATGAGACAAAAATGTGCTTCCCAAATCTGTCCAATACACTCAACTCTCTATTAGGGAGATGATCAGCTAGCTCCTTCTTTTTTTTTTTGTGGCTGCCGCAACAACCACAGCATCAACAGGGACTCCTTGGTTCCAGTGGGGTCTGTCTTTCAGTGATGCCAAAAACTTGTCTGGACATCAGGGTATTGGTTCGATAGAGTCCGGTTCCTTCCATACCCAGCAAGAGACTGGGTCATGTAGATGGGCTGGAACAAAAGCTTCCACAAAAACTGACTCCTCTGAGGAGAGTGTATCTGAAGACCATACAACTTTTTGTTTAAGAATCTCCATGATGTCTCCAAATGAGACATCATCCGGTGGAGACCTGGGGACCCTTCCCCTTCCTCGAAATCAGTATCCCCTGTCAGACATTTCCTAGGGGAATCTGTGTTCCTCCTTTTGCACATTCCCTTTTGGGGAACCTCCTTGGTGGGATACTCCTAGGAGGTATACAAAGAGAGGGGAAGTTCCTGTACAGAAACTGTTTGGATGCTAGATGGTACTGGCATCAGAGCTCAAGCCCACCTGGGAAGAAATGTAGGATCCAAGGAAGAAAGAGATCAGAGCTCTCTAATGAGAGAAAGCCCTCTGCACTACCTTGAATGCAGACGGATGGGGAGAAGCTGTGGCAGGGCGCACGGGGGCCAAAACCTCCGAAGCAGCCAAGCCTCAACCCTGCTCAGGTCCATGCCTCGAGGGGGGAGTATAACCCTGCTCAGGTCCATGCCTCAAGGGGGGAGTTGGACCAGTGCTTCCAAACCCGGAGCTCTGAGGGGCAAGGATGGCTCTGATAACATCAGCGTAGACCCTGGTCCTCTGGATCTGGCAATGATGCCTCAGCTCCAAGATTCATCCTGATCCAAGGTAACAGAAGTGGAACCAGTCAGAGAAACTGTCAGAGTGGAAGACCTAGTCATCTTTGGCTCTGACACCAATACTCTCAGGGTTCTCAGATCTGAGGGCTCCAAAACTACGGGATGGATTGGAGAAGGAGAAATCACTACCTGGGAAGTGGAGGGAAGGTGCATAGATCCAACTGGAGCCTTAGCCACAATAATCCCCATCTGAATTGAGCTCTGAGGAACTTCCCCATCATCCTATCCACATCTGCCCTGGAAAGACTTCTGGCAGATCTAATGGACAAGGTTTTGGACTGTGGTCTTGATTCTTTCCTCTGTGTTATTTGTAAAAATGGGGAATGCAGCCAATGAGATACTGGTTCAACTGTCAACCTGGGTGAACCAGTTTGAGGAGACTGATAAAATAATGGTCAGAGTGAAGGTTTTCAGATCTGAGTGATGCTTGGGAGACTTTATCAGTATGACAGTCGGATATGAGGATTTAGGATCTGATGCTTTTCTTTTAGGATCCAATGAGGTCAGATCTAAAGTTCTTCAGATCTTCTGAGGAGGCTCTGAAGCCATCATGGGAGTTCAGGTCTTCAGAGACTGGGTAGGGGATCTCTCACGAGAATCAAAAGAAGTTTTAGGATGTTTGCTAGGGGTTTGAGCCCTAGATGAATAAGATGAAGATGGAAGCAGCAATCCCTTTGGTACCAATTTATTTCTTCTATCTGAAATTGCTCTTGCATTAAACATGATGCAAACAGAGCAATCAATGCTCAGGTGTGTCACTCCTAGACAATAAACGCACTCCCTGTGGGCATCAAAATTTGGAATTTTGTGCCCACAGGAAGTGCACTTTTTTAAGACGGTTAGTTTCTCAGCCATAATTAACAGTATACGTGTGTGTGTGTGTGCATATATATATATATATATATATATATATATATATATATATATATAATACACACACACACACACACACACACACACACACACACACACACACATATACATATGCATAAAATATAGTAAACTACCAGCAGTGGTAGAAATAGTACCCTATAAAGGGTAAGAAAAGGAAGAAGGTCAAAGTAAAGACTGGTACCAACAATGATACACAAGGAAATTCTCAAAAAGATAGAAGGAACGATAAAAGAGAGAGACCCCATAAAAACTGCAGAAACTTGTAAAAGGAGAGCAAGGCTAGCCAAAAGCTATAATAAAAGTGTTTTCTGAAAAATAGCTACTCACAAAACCTTGTAACAATTTGAAACAAGCGCCTGACAGAGGATCTGTGTCTGTGCGAGATGGCAGCAAATGAGATCTGAGGTATTGTTAACTGACTGAGCCATTATGGGTAGAGGGAGGAGCTCGAGAGTTGGATCTGTAAGTCTGTGGTATGCACCCATGTCAGATCAGAGATCAGATCTATAACCCATACATCGAAGAACGAAAAGGACTATATCAGATGTTTACTGTAGCTCATGCTATGTCTGTTTTAAATGTGCAACTGTTTAGTTTAGCAAATGGGTGTCAGTGTTTGTTCTTTAAATTTGAAAGCAGTGTTAGTCGCACAGCAGGTAGCATACTTGCCTTTACTGCAGAAGACTGAGTTCTACTTCCACACCATGTAGATGGATTGCTGATATTGTGGTACACTTTAAGGGGGTGGGGTGTTGCACTCCCGACTGTGTCCTCATTTAGATGAAATGCCTAGTAACTATGAAACTGCTCTTGGTTTGCCAGCCATTTCCTATTGCAATATCATCCACTTACCATTTTTTTTTAATGTAACATGCACAATTCATTCTGGAAAGGCAGCAGGTACTGAATTTGTAAATTAAATACTGATATGTAAAGTTGTTTGCCGGAGCATCCTCTTCATTAGTTACAGATCTCTTTAATGTGGAATTATTCAGATGACTTTTACTTCATCTACAGAGATTGTGCATATTGACTGATATTGGTGGATTGTAATGATAGAAATTTGAGTGGCCTTTTATGGTTGAAATGTTCTGAAATTGTTAGTTTTGTCATTAGGGTCTATATCACGTTGTCAAACTTTTAAAAGTTCGAACGTCATATGGTCGACACCATATGATCGAACTTTTAAAAGTTCGAACGTTTCAACGGAGATCTCCGTACAGTGCGGAATGGGAAGATTTCCCTTTCTGCACTGTAGTGTGATCTCGAAGTTGGTATATTTAAAGAGCGGGGAGTGTGGGGGGAGCAGGGGGGCTTGCCCCCCCGGGTACTTTTCCATTATCGGGGTAACGCTGTTAATGCGATCTTTCAGCTGTAATTCAGTCCCCTAACATGTCTGGTAACCTCATGTCAAAGTGAAAAGTATTACTTTGAATAATTAATTAATTAGTAGTAAATAACTTTTAATTGTGACTTTTACACACATAGAGCTGTTAAGGTACTACATTACAGCTGAACAATCGCATTAAAGTGTTGATCCGATAAGTTAGAAAGATGGAAAGTATAAAATAAAGCAAAACATCAAATTAAGGCAACGGTCCTGTATTTATTTTTTCCACAGTCATCAGATGGTGATATGTGCACCACAATTACTGCATACAATCAACCATGTCCCTGTGGTGAACCTGTAAAGACGTAGTCATGCTCAATATAAGTAAATCCGACAGATTTCTGTTCTCCTTCAGGCATGTGAAATGATGTTACAAAGACAGGCAAATAGCTATGTAAATGTTTGCCATGAAGTGCTTCCAACACACAACTTGTTATCATCAGGCTTGGCTCTTAAATTACTAATATAAAAATCCTTGTAAAATAACCAGAAATGTGTACGTCCTAAAAACTAGCATATTTCCCTGCTCAACGATGCCTTGCTACGCTAGTAGCTGATGCTTAAAAAAAAGAAAGAAAAAAAAACGCTTACTGTGTCATGACTGTAATCGCTTCATCGCAGATGCAAGATGCCAAGGAAGTATAAGTAAAGACTTTGATGTGGACTTCTTTGAATACAATGTTTTATAATATGCATGATTTGCCTACAATGGAGAAATACCAGTAAAAGCAGTCATTTACTGTTTTCTATTATGATTCTGTTATCGGGAAAACACTTTCAAATTGGTTCTTCAGCTGCAAATCTACTGGCGAACCCTGTTTTCTTTTTGATGTTAATCTTGACAGAAGTGTGTGAAATTATTAAATGGATAATATTTTACAAAAAAGCTGTAAGTTACACACACCTGTTAAAATTAACATTCAAAAAAAAAAAGGTGTGAGACTGGATTCGGAATTCAAGGAACCACTTTAACAGTGTTGCACTGATAACGGAATAGTACCCCCCCTCCCCCAAATTAAACCTTTCAGGTAGGTTTTTTTCTTTAATTTATTTTTTTTATTACATTTTCAAACTTTTAAAAGTTTGATCATATGGTGTCGACCATATGACGTCTGAACTTTTAAAAGTTCGATTATGTAATATAGACGCTTGTCATTATTGGTTCATACATTTTGTTTCATTGCTTACTGGAAAAATGTTCAAAATTACAAATTGAAAACATTTTAACAAGTAGTGCTGTATTATACAAGGAATATAATTTACTAGAATTGGGAATGTGACTCAAAGGACACATGCATGTATGCATGGCCTTAAAAATGTGAGCAAGGGACCTATGGTTTAAAAACAACCCAAAGGTAAACTTAATGTGCCAATGGCAGATGCATTTTCTTTGAATGCTGGTTTCAATGCAGCTACAATAAAAGTGAGTGTCAAGGGCAGAAGAATTTACTGTTGCTCATGCTAATTCTGTTTTCAATGCGAGACTGTATTGTTTTGTTTAGCAAATGGCTATCAGTGTTTGTGCTATAAAATTTGAAATAGAAGTTTTAAATTAAGTCTAAGTGTCTGTAATTATTGTAGACATAAAGACAAAAATAGAATGCACACTGATGTGTTTAAACAGTGTTTATAGTAACTGTGGAGAAACAGACAAGTACTGGGACTCTGGAATGGCTGCGGGGGGGGTGGCATGGACTGCTGCTGGGGTGGGCCTGATCCATTACCCTGTCTAGGTCCCCATTTGACCATGAACCGTCTCTACAAGTAGGTCAATATCCACAACCCTTTTTAGATCTAATATATTCAAAACAAGTTGCAAAACTTTAAAGTTCGTGGAGGTGGGATAATAGAAAGGAATTTGGTCCTGTATTAGGAATACTATCTGAGAGACCTTTCTGTTGTGAATTTATGTTGTCTTATATGCCGTTGCCTTATGAAAGTGAAAATTCTTTCCTTCAGCATTATTTTCTCCATAACTAATGTGAATCTGACAAGCTCATAGCGCTCAGCCATTCCCTTACTCTCATTCTTTTTTTTTTTGTTTGTTTTAGTCACTTTTGGTAACTAAAGAAGTCTGGCCAGGGAATCACACTTTTACACTGGAGGCCAGAGGGAAAAATTCCAAAACACTGTATTTTAAGCACAAGTACTCTAGTATTACTACTACACTTCATTCTATCCCAAACCTTTAAGGAGGACTACGCCAAACGGGGTTAGTGAAGTTTTAACAATTAATTTCTCTTCGTATGTAAAACAGTTGCTTGCAGTCAGTTCATTTATATGTCATTCCTTGTATCATGGCTGCTTGATTTGATATTTGCTCATGTGATACTGTCCATTCCACAAAGGAATGATTTGTCCATACTCATAAGTATGCAGTTTGGAAGGTCTCCAAACTCACAGCAGCCTTCAAAAAGAGCAAAACAGTTTTTTTATTTTTGTTTTAGAGATCCCAATTTCTCCAAGGTGCAACAAACCTTGGAGCAAAAGAACAATAAAAGTAAGGTGGTATTTTTTCTTCATATTGCTATACATTTGCTTGATTACTGGACAGTCCAAAAAGCATATGCTACAAGGATCTGCATACTTGGGCTGCTACTTTCAAGTAGTTGGTGGGCAGTTGTATTTTGACACAAGTTTCTAAGACCAATAGTGGATCCAAAATAGCTAAGTAACAACACAATTCTGACACAAAATCATGCCTATAAGTAAGGTTTTAAGACATTTCTGATGTTAATTTGCTTTAATTAACCTCTGAGTTGCCTAAGTGTTCAGGATGCTTTTTCTGTGTCTCTCTAACCACTTTTGTTTTAAAAACAAAAGTAATGTATTACCATAATGATAGATCTGTGTTGTCTGCTTCCGTCCTTCCTCAGTGGATGATTCTTTAGATCCCACCTCAGATTAGTCTATGACCACTCAAGACTTGGCTTCCCAAGCTCAGACATCTTTCCTAACCCATAACCCCCCGCAAAGCTCAACATTACCTTAGATTAAATTTGCCCAAGAATACAGACAATCCCATTATGGTAATAATGATGTTAATAAAAATAATGCTATAAAGGATTCTACTAAGGTAATATGAATGTTCAAAAGCTGATCTGAAGCTAAAAGGTGCACTTGAAGGGCCTTCAGAATAGGTCAGTCCAGTTAAACTAGGATAAAGGAACAACGAATTCTGTAATTAGTATGAGGGAGGAACGCTGAAGGATGGAAGCAGACAACACAAATCTATCATTATGATACATACATAACTTTCATATCAGATGTCTCTTCTGTCCATTCTTCACTGGATGTGATAGTCACCAGCTAATACATCGCTTGGGTGGATTTATGGCCACCAGTGGGAGGTTGGCATAATGGTTAAGATATTTGCCTTACAGACACAAAGTGCAGGGTTTAATTCTCATATGGGTTAACTGGCTAGTCTAGGCATAAAATGGCCCAAAACTAAACCTGTTAACGCTCACTCTTCCAGATGTGGCAATCTCTACTGCTTTCTTTTCCAGAGTATCTATTGATGACATTTCTGTAGCTGCCACTCAGTCAACTCTTCATACTTTCATACCCCATTATAAGCTGGATTTACTCAGTAGAAGCAGGGCAGCCTTTGGTTCAGGACAGCTGAACCAAAGGCTGCCCTGCTTCTACTGAGTAAATCCAATTTATAATGGGGTATGAAAGTATGAAGAGTTGACTGAGTGGCAGCTACAGAAATGTCATCAATAGATACTCTGGAAAAGAAAGCAGTAGAGATTGCCACATCTAGAAGAGTGAGCATTAACAGGTTTAGTTAAGGGTAAACTTTTTTCTTTGTAAACATGTGTAATGCAAGCACACAGCCATCTTGATAAAGTGACTTTAGAAACACCATGACACAGTTTATTTACTTAAAGGGACACAAAGAGTTGATCAGACTTTCTGAATGCCTTTGTACGGTGGGTATAAAAACGGAGCAGTCTATGAACATCCAACAAATGTATCATGTACTTTTCTTTCTTAGAAAAACTTGGGAAGAAAACTGGAAAGTTAAAGACCTTATTTAAATTGGCATCAGTTGCTTCCTTTGGTAAGACTGAAGGATTGCTTCAAAGGGAAACTCTCTTCTTATGAAAGGTAATATACAGAGGTTTACATGAAACAGACTGGAGTTCTGATACCCTCCTTGCAGAAGTAACTGCCACTAAGAATAATGTTTTCAATGTTAGGAACTGGAGATCCACATTGGCTGCTGGTTCACATGTGGTTTAGTCAGTGCTTGAAAGTAAAATAATATTACAAGGAGGGGAAGAGTCTTTAAGAACAGGTCTGAGAAGAAAGGTACCTCTCAAAAAGGCCTTAGATAATCTGTGAGAGGCAACTGGAGACTGATTTTCTGCAATGTGGAAACTAGAAACAGCTGACAACTGGACTTCCATAGCAGAGTAGTTCGCACCATTCTGAAAAAGACAGGCTAGAAAGTCTAAGACCTCTGGAAGGGACACCGAGAAGGGGGTCTAAATTTTCCTGAGTTGCCCAAACAGAACATTGTTACCATTTATTTTTGTAAACTTTCCTAGTAGATGGTCTCTGAGATGAACTAAGAATGTGGATCACTTGGGAAGAAAGCCTGGAATGACTAGCCATCATTGGAAGTTGAGAAATCAAGTGCTTAATACGAGGGCTCAAATATCTGGATGAGGCAAGCTGGATGGGTGGGAAACAGACCTCTGAACTGTACAGATTTTCACAGAATGTCCAGATTTTGGTCTCATGTTTTTAGTCTGTTCCTCATAAAATCTTTGGTTTATAGGCAAGTCTTTGAGGACCAAAATCATAAATAATGGCAGACATTTCTGTTGCAGATGCATACCATTCAGAAAATGCGTGTTAATGCAACATCTGCTATTCTAGCCACTTCCTAAGTTTATAGGAGCAATATTTAATAATTGTCCCTATTTTTGGGCCTTTGTTTCCCCCCATTATTTACGGCTTTGTCCAGATTTCTTGCTCCACGAAGTTCAGAGGTATGGTGTGAAATGAGATCCCGGCTGGGATCCAGCACCCATGGAGGGTGTTTTAGATGAGGCCAAAGGTAGGGGATTTAAATTTATCTAGTATAAAAGGGGGCAATGAGGATCAAAGTGACCATCCTCTATAATACTTTCTGAAAAAAGTTTGGGATGAGAGGAGCTGGAGGGAAGGTGTAAAGAAGACTGGAGGGCCAAGTGTGTGATCCAGAGCATCCATGGGTGACCCTCCCTCTGGAGAGATCAGAGCAAAGAACCTGCTGCATTTGGTGTTGTGGGGAGAAGCCAAAAGATTGCAGTACAGTTGAACCCTTCTTCCACCTTTTGATTGGGGGACCACTCAAGGATCTGCTTAAACTGTCCGTTAGTAGCCTGGACTTCCCCAGAACGTGGATTGGTAAAAGAAAGTGATTGCCCATTGCCAAACCCACTCTTCCCTCTTGATTGTTGATGTACCAAACTACTGATGTGTTGTCGGTTTGACTAGATATCAGACTTTGAGAAAGGGAGTCTTGAAAGGCCAGCAATCCTAAGAGAACTACCCTAATCTCTAGAATGTTGATATGGAGATTGGGTTCAGAGGGGGACCAAGTGCCTTAGACTATCTTCCCATTGTAGTGTCCCCCAACCCCAACTGGGAATCATCTGTGGTCACAGTGGCTCTGGAATGGGGAAAGACAAACAGGTAACCTTGCAGAACCATGGGGTATTCAAGCCACCAGTAGACGTGAGTCCTACAAATGTTCATCAGACATAATTTAAAAGAACCAGGTTGTCACCTGTACACCATTGCACTACTAGTACCCACTGCAGTACTCTTGTGTGATATCTGGTGAGAGTGACCAAACTGATGGATGTAGCCATTGAACCTAGTAGACGAAGAACTACTCCCATCATTTATTTTTGAGATGAAAGAATGACTTGAGCATGATTGTAACTTGTGAACAGCCTGCTCTGTGGAAGATTTGCTCTCTGGTGAATTTTGTCCAAGTGCGCTCCTATGAACTCTATTATTTGTACTGGATGGAATTAGGACTTGTCCAGGTTTACTGTGATGCTCAGCATCTAACAAATTTGGAGCAAGGAGTCTCTTGCTTGGATAAGCAGATTCTTGGTAGAATATAAATTAGTCAGTCATCCAAATACAGGAATACCTGGAACCCTTGCAGCATGAAGTATGCTGCTACTACTGTCATGCATTTGGAGAACACTTAGGTGGCTGTGGTGAGGCCAAAGGGCAGGGTTCAAATAGGAAGTGACTGACTTCCAACCAGAAGTGTAAAAACATTCTGGATTGTCTGTCCATCTTGATATGGTAGCATGCATCCTGTGCATCTATGGGGCACATCCAATTGTACACTGTCAGAAGTGGAAGAATAGACTGAACCATGGCCATTTGAAACTTTTATTGCTTGACATACTGGTTGAGGTGGTAGAGGTCCACAATTGGCTTGGGGTCCCTGGTCTTTTTTGGCACTGAAAAGAATTCTGAGTAAGTTCTAGATCCTAGCTGGCCTGGTGGGACCTCTTGGATGACTTGCTTCTTTAGCAGTTTTTGTTCTATTTGAAAGTTTGGCAACTTTGTTGAGTTTGGGGGAATGGGACAAAAAGGGAATACAGTAGCCTCTAGTTATTATTCTCTGCATCCACTTGTCATCTGTGATAAATCTCCAGGCTTTGGGGTGCAAGAGAAACAGCAGTCAGGCAATCCTTCAAGAGTAGTGGTAAGGCCTCTTGGTGCAGTTTTGCAGCCCACCTCTGCCTTGTGGTTGACACCAGTTATTAGAACACTCTCCCCCTATCATGGGGATGTCTGTCTCCGTAAGTGTCAGGAGAGAACCCTTGGGATTTATGGAACCACAGTTTCTCACTCCCTTTCTGGTTCCCAGAAAAGGACCCCTGGAGAGGGGTAAAGAACCATATACCAACAACAGGAAACGTCTTTCCATATTACTCACTTCTGGTCACTGTATCTTTCATTTTAGGCCCAAAGAGTGTTGAGCCATCAAATGGAGCATTGGTAAAGGGCATCTTGAAGTGCTCCACAAAGTTACACAATCACAACCAGGCTCTCAAATCACCTACAGTAGCATTAGAAATAGGGTGCAGTGAAATGGCAGACTGAGACTCTAGGGTGGGTAATTTAGAGTCCAAGGATTTCTTGTCTCCTACAAATACAGACCTGGAGGGTGACTTGGAAATTTCCTTGGTCAGATCCCTCTGAAATGTGGTGTGTGCCATGTAATTCAGTGACCTTAGAGCAAAGGTAGCTGAAGCTAAAGCTACTTCCCAAATTTGTCCACTGCCATTGACTCCCCTATAGGAGGATGGACAGAAGAGCTTCCCTGCGCAATCTCTCTTTTGGTGGCTGCCACCATTACAATGGAATCCACAGCCAGACTCTTGATCCAATGTTGGCGATCTTTTGGGGAGACCAAGTACTTGTCTAGCTTAAGAGGAACTGATTTAGTCATGTCTAGCTCCTTCCAAAGCCTACTTCTAGATGACAGTCACCATCTCATCAGTGTGGGGGGGGTAACTACCCATGATGTAGTTGAACCAGACCTGAAGGCCTCCAGGAACATTGACTCCTCTTGGAAGGGAGTATTGGTGGGCCACCAGCTTTTCTGTTTCAGGAGTTCAAAAATGAGACATCCTCAAGGAGGATCTAGAGGACCCTTCCTCATCATCAAGGGTCATGTCCTCTGTGAGGCACTCCTGGGGGGCAGTCTACATGTTTCCTTTTACATGTATGCTTCCAAGGACTCTCCCCAGCAGGGTGTTCCAGAGAAGAATTTGAAGAAATTTGCAAGTTCCCTATATGGGCCAAACTCACAAATCAACAGTTCTGGCTGTATCAAGTGTACCAGATGAGAAGGAACAGGACCCAGAGGAATTATTTGGGGGATAGGTGGAGTTGACCTAGAAACTGTAGTCCATATCTTCAATCAGAAGAGTGCTCTCTTGACAGCCTCAAATACTGAAGCTGAAGGAGACCTTGAGATCTATCTGATAACAGCTGACGCCACCTCTCCAGGCAAACCTTAGAACTCCACTCAGCTCTGATCCGAGGCTGATGCCAGTGTAAGCTATCCAATGATAAGGCTTTAAGAGGAAGGGATGGCTCTGAAACCTTTGATGTAGGGCCCATTTCCCCAGAACCAGAGCCAAAGCTGATACTGGAGTCATACAGGTTAAAAATGGAGCAGGAATAGAAGATAGCCAGATCTTTGGATCTGGTGCAGACAAGATCTGGGAAGTGCTCAGATCTGTAACTCCTATGTCTGACAAAAGGATCGGGGTAGAGCTACTACAGGATGATGGGAAGAAACATAATTCCTGGTTACAGCGACCAGAGCCAGGAGGACCCCAACTGAATCTAGCTCCTTAGAAATTTCCTCATCATGTGGCCTACATCCACTTCAGAGAGGCTCCTAGTTGAAGGAACTGCCCACAGGGAAGTGGTGGAAGGAGTTCTTGATGACTGATGACAAACCCTCTCCTAAACAAAGGGCAATTGGAGCCAAGGAGAAACTGGCTGCAGTGAAAAAAGGTCTGTGAGAGGAGTGTTGGTTCCAACGACGATCAGCTCTAAAAAAAGCGCCAGTCGGTGGAGGTCTTGTGAACAGAGTCCTGTGACTGCTCCTGTGTATCAGATGGCTTTTGTTGGCCCCTTCGCTTTGATGTATCTGTGGGAGCAAGGTTTGTTTTAGTCTAATTCTTTATTTTGGTTTATTTAATTTATAAAAAGAGAGAGCGCAGGTAGTTCCCTAAGATTATGGGACCAGCTGTCCAGCTATGCTAGTTGTTTGTTCGGTGGTCTTTGTTGGTGGAAAGGTCTATTGCTGAAGCCTCATTTGGAGTAGCGTTTTGCTTCACCTGGAGTTTCTCATCTGTGAAAAAATTCTTAAAGAAATACAGTGGAGTCTAGGCAGTTAAAAAATATGCTGATGTAGAGCTTTAAGATCTTTTATTGTTTTTCAAGAAGAAGACATTCAGATACACCAAAGCGGAGGCATAAAAGGTCAGTGTCACTGCCACTATGTGAGGATTTCTTAGGAAACATATGCAGAGGCTTTGAAATATTCAAACTTTTTCCTCTTCAACAAAGTCCTGAAAACTTAACAATTTTCATAAACTAGGTGCTAGCATTTCTATTAACATCACGCTGTAGTATTCAATATGTTTGCTGCATGGTGTTTTGTTTATTATGATTTAGTGTGATGTGTGTGGTATGTGGTACAAAACAGGGGCATAACCAGGATTTTTTGAACTGTATATCAGCTTACAGAATATAACAATGTAGCCCACCACAAACAGTGCCATAAAAAAAAAAAAATGAGACCCATAAACAAAATCTCACCGAGCCAACAAGACATGCTATAAAAAGTAATTTAACAAAATGTATAACCATGTCAGTTTTTTATTTAAATTCTAGTACATCTAACTGCACAATGTTTAAAGTGTACATAGAGTATGCGTGGCTACATCAATGAATATGGTCAGTTTGACACATTAGCTGAAGCAGGCAGGGGATGTTTCAAAAGTACTATAGGAAAGTTCTGTTTCAGTCACACTCATGGATAATGTAACCTACTAGTAGGTAGGAAGGTATGTAGGCAGGTAGCAACAACCATTAAAATATCTAAACTCAGCTGAGACCAAGAAAGGGAGGTACCGTGGACAGTGTTCTTTACAGGATCAAACAAATAAGAGGAACACCTAGGGCTAGCCTGCTAGATGCAGACACCAGTGGTATATGTGGCTCGAATCAAGACTGTTCACTGGCTTGAACAAGGGTCTTTGCACAGATCTGTCAGCGGTTCCTTCATGAGCTACTATCAATGTTTAAAAAATAGTTAGACCTAGATATTAGCCAGAGCTACAAAATGAGACAAAGCTAAAGGGAATAAACACCTCAATAATGTTTAAAGAAAATCTATCTGCAGGAAAGTTTCCAGGAACAGATAGTATTCCCGTGGAGTTTGGAAGTTAGCTTAATGAATGGTTATACACCACCATTTTTATCTCATCTCCTCCTATCCCGTTAACAACTTAACCTCATCTACCTCTAATCTTGGTATATTTAATTCTTCCATAAACATTGTACTTTTTCTTGATTTCCACATTTCACTGCTTTATACAGGTCTTCACAAAATTTCTGAATTATTTCCAATACCTCTATAGGATCTCTGGTTATTTTCCCTGTTATAGGCTCCTAAAGCTTGGCAACAACATTTTCCACTTTCTGTTGCTTGAGCTGTTGTGTTAAAAGCTTTTGTGATCTGGAGTTATTATCAAAAACATTTGCTTAACAGTAGTCTTTCCAATCATGCATATGAATATCAAGATAGTCCCTTATTTTTCCTTTAGCACTCTGCAGTTGCTTCTCTTCTTGTTCTGTAAGATTCCTTCTATTCTGCAATACTTTAACCTTTATCAGTCCTGTTAAATAATTATTACTTCTACAAAACATCTCTCTTTTTCTTTTATTTCTACCCTATTTTTAAACTCCACTTTCATTCACTCCCATGCTATATTTTCTGAAATTTCTAACTTCCCCAATAACTACCAAATTATTTCCACTACCATTCCTTAAAGTCCTCTCTGTTTAACAGATAGGTATGTAAGTGGTAGTGTCTCATTTTTATTTCATTACCCTGCATTTTTATTTTAGTTATTATTGCCGTGTGATCCGAAATAGTTATTGGATGTGTATCAAAACCTTCAATTAAATGCCATTTTCCTATGAAATATAATTTCTGTCTAGCCTAACCCAGTTTGTGTACCTTGGGGAATAATATGTAAATGCTCTCCAAGCTCCTACTACCAAATTCACATCTTCCATATGAAATATTTTCACAAATGTATTCAAAAAATCTATCCTCTTTTGTTAAATGTTTCCTTCTAGGCCTCCTAGATACATCCTCACTGTTGCAAATCAAATTCCAGTCCCCACCTATAAGTAATATTCCCTGCTGGGCAAGCCCCCCCTGCTCACAGCATTCAGGTAGGTTTCTTTTCTTTTTTTTCTTTTTTTTATTATTATTACATGTTTGAAGTTTTAAAACTTTGCTCATATAAGTTCGATTATATGAGGTTCAAAGTTTTGGAACTTCGAACATGTAATATAGACCCTGCACTGTTTTATAAAATACTGTTAAGAACAAAAACTGTTTTGCATACAGTTATATCCTTCCTTTCTCTTCCCCTCTCATTAATGTTCTTCTAAACATTAATAACATGAATTAGGGCATATGCTTTTAACAAAGTCAAAAAAGTCTAATTTTTTAGGTT
Organism: Protopterus annectens; assembly: GCF_019279795.1. Taxonomy (NCBI): domain Eukaryota; kingdom Metazoa; phylum Chordata; order Ceratodontiformes; family Protopteridae; genus Protopterus; species Protopterus annectens. The sequence continues at coordinate 1,160,574,736 of NC_056741.1, read as the reverse complement.
TTCTTGTTCTGCTATACTTCACAAATGTGACTGATGTTTTGCAATCCCACATTCATTCATTAATTTCTGAGTTGCTACTTTTCTTCCTGTTGATCTCCATCTTCCAACTCTAATCTTGGGTTCATTTCCAACACAATCCTGGTTCTTCTAGTCAACTCCTGTGCTTTTTTTCTCTCTCTCAAGCATTTTCCTTTGGAATGTTGGAAAAGGTTTCACTGGCATAGTCTATGAGCTTTATTATCAGAAGAATAGGAAGCAGAATCTCCTTCTGTTTGACAGGTCACTTTTTGCTGGACAAAATTTGTATTTCTTCCTTAGCATGTTCAGCATCAAAAAATGACTTTGACCAGGACCCTCCAGGAAAAAAATATTTTGAAGATAGCTATATACAGCAACTTGAAACTCACACTTGCTTCCCAACATTCGCTGATTGATGAAATAAATGTACTCCTCTTTGCTTGGTGTACAATGAACAAACATTTTTCACAAATACTCTATTGCTTCCAACTTTTAGTACTTCGTCCTTCTGCCACAGTTTTGTCAGAATCAGCTCTGTTAGTAGAAATGCATCTTTACTATCAGATGCCTTGGCTGCTTTCTCAAGACCAGGTTTGGAGCATGGATTCACTTTGGAACATCAAAATACCATAAGCTTGAAATTCAAAACATTGAGACCAAAATCTTGAAAGTTCAATATACCGCAACCTGAAAACATTGATTTGCATAACATTGAAATAACATAGGAAACCAAGATTTACTATATTCCACCACAACAACATAGAGAAACAAATAAACTATATAAAACTTCTCCAAATATAAGCAAGGGAAGCCCCCTGCACTCCCCCACTACATAATATATCAACTCAGAGGTCACACAGAACAAAATGGCAAACATACCATTCCATGCTTCATGGCTGCCTGTTTAAATTGTAAAAAAAATATCCTCAATCTTCTCTTAGAAACACGAATTCACTGTGAAAATGTTGCACATTACTATATACCTCTCCGATACGTAGAGATTCACAGGTAACCTCAGTCATGTTCCCTTCTTTTTTATTATACTACAACACATCTGAAAGCCACAGCAACCAATTTGCACATCATAACAGTGTTTACACAGCTTATTCAAAATTTCGACATTGTGAACTTTCAGCATAATGAACTTTCAAGATTTTGGTGTCAATGTTTTGAATTTCAAGCTTATGGTATTTTGATGTTCCAAAATGAATCCTGGAGCATACAGACAATGTGCCTTTTCAATTAACAATTCCTGTCGTGGAATGCCAGTTCAGTTGCTTATTTGTACTTTCATAAAATTAAAACTCTCTTCATTCCAGTTTCTCTGGTATGGCAGACAATCTCAGGTTTTCCCTACGTGCTCTATCCTCTAATTCTACCAATTAAAAAAAATCTCTTCTTGAGCAGTCTCATACTCAGCCAGCTTTTTCTTCATTTCAGCCTCTGATTTTTGCAGTTTTATCAGCTCATCTGAATATCTATTTAAAGCATTTTTTTCATTTTTTCAGCATTTTGTTATTTGAGTCGATATACTCATTCAGTGTTTCATTTATTTTAATCAGCTCTGAGCACATATGACTTATTTTTCCTCTAGATTACTGGAAGCCATGTATTGCACCAAAGCTGGAGCTTGAGCTGCTTTTTGCTGAACAGCTGCAGGATTCTTCCCAGCCAGTGTTTTTCTCCTTACCTTTTGTGGTTGATTTTCTTTCTGTTTTATTTTAAATTTCTTCTTTGCTGGCATCCAGGCAGTGCACTTACTAGCTAGTAACTGAAATTTACCTAAAAGACAAATTCACTGACTCTCTTTTCTAAGTTTCTGTTTTCACACTAGGAGAGCTGACATTAAGCTGTTACTCAGTGAGCAGCCATCTTGGAATTCATTTAAGCCCACTTTAATCAGCCACAACATTCAAATAAGCCATTTAGTAAAACAACCAGTTGCACATGTCTGACTTCCTTCATTTCTTCTTTTTTTCTGTGCAGGGCCCGTATATCTGCAATAAAAGATTCAAAATGTATTCTAGCCAAACTTTCATACAAAATAGCCAAACTTTAATACAAAGTGCTGCATTATTTACAGATAAACAATGCATGTGTTCAAAACAAGTCATCACAACTTCATCCAACAATAAGCTCACCTAATTCCCCCTCTCCCCATTTGGTTATGATGTCATAGCTACAGTTAGGTACAGAAGACTCTATCCATTTATTACATATCTTGAGCCTCCGAGGTCTCCTGAAAGTGTCAGCAATTCTCCCAACTTATGCATTCTATCATAAGCATTACATTTAAGTCCTCTCCTAGGCTTATTTTCTCTGCAACCAATTAAGCATGACCAACATAGCAGTGCAAACTAACTGCATATCCTTTCACTAGTCACTGGGCAAAGGTCTGTTCCATATTGAAGACAGATATGCTTTTTTATGGCACTAAAAGTGACCAGTGACATCTATGCCTGCATTGTTTTGTTGGGAATGACCAGATATTACAAAGTCAAAGTCCCTGATTCAACTGGGAAAAGCATGCACTTGTGTGTGTGTGTGTGTGTGTGTGTGTGTGTGTGTGTGTGTGTGTGTGTGTGTGTGTGTGTGTGTGTGTGTCTGTGTGTGTGTGTGTGTCTGTGTGTGTCTGTGTGTGTCTGTGTGTGTCTGTGTGTGCATGTGTGTGCATGTGTCTGTGTGTGTATGTGTGTGTGTGTGTGTGTGTGTGTGCGTGTGTGTGTGTGTGTGTGTGTGTGTGTTTTACACTTGATTAGGTTAATCACAAGTAGGCATGCACTACTGAAGTGGACATGCAAGGCAGAAAGAAAACATTTCCAAATCAATGTGAACAGTTTATGAACAAAATTAAGTCTCGGAAGGCTGCAAAACATCTATTCATCTACAGAGAAATGCAACAAAAAGCCCAGATTTTAAGCTAAGGAGAAAATCATCGTTGGGTGGAGGAAAGTCAGGCATCATTATAATACAGCTTTTTAATGCAAAAACCCAAAAATGGATATGATACTTTTTCCTCTGCCAGATTTTGTTAGATGTTGTAGGATATTTCCAAATAGAATGGTGGCTATGAAACAACTACCTCACTCTGTCTCATATGCCCTTAATGATAGAAATTCGAGATCATACTGGCTTGACTAATTTTTAATACACACAGTGTAACTTTCCTAGTTTACTGGCCAGAGCATTGTAAAACAGTCATAGTCCATTTCCTGCTAGAGTGCATTATGCAACAGAAACTTCTTTAGTAGCTTTACAAAATAGTTTTACGCAGCTACTTAAAATAATTTGTTAGTTTTTGCTTCACAAGACACTGGCTGCACTTATCATTCTCCAGCTATGTTTTAGCTTAAAGTAGTCCTCAATGTTGTCATTATCTTGGGTGTTCATATACTACAGTCAATAGTAAATCTGAGCTAGTAAATCAATAGTAAGACTTAGCTCAGGATAGACCAGATTTAAATGCAGATTTTAACCATGGACACTTGTTTCCACTCAGTCTTCTAATCCAACAGGAAAGCAATCGATTTTAAATTATGGTTAGATGTTTAATGAAGAAAGCTGCAAGTGGAAATATTACTTGGAGAAGAAGATTATTTTTAGGCTCACTCAAAATAGCAGTTTGCAGATATATGGAGTATAATCTGCAACTTCAGTATATAATGCAAGACATTCAATGCAAAAAAAGAAGTTATGTACCTACCATAAAGTTCCATGTGAGTTGTCCATCTTGCCTTCATTCTTTACTGATGGGTTTGGAACCGAAAGTACCAGGTTTAGTTTCCATGGTGCTACCGGAGGCCTGATGGGTGGTCTTAAAAGATTAGTGCCTCTCAGAAAAACCTTCGATAGTCTATGGGACATAATATTTGGACCTTCATTCCCAACGCAAAAATTTGAGATTGCTGCTAGTTGTACTTGAGTAGTAGCTGCAGCTGCCCCCTCATTAAACAGTTTCATCAAGAACTCTAGGATGGAAGATATAGGTGCTGAATAAGGATCAATGTGATTCTGTAGTGCCAAAACTGAAAATCTTTTCCATTTGCTGAGGTATAATCTTCTGGTGGATGTCTTTTGAGAAGAAATCAGGATGTGTTATGCTACGGATGAAAGGTTTTGCAGCCTGGCTATGTTTGGAATTGGAGCAGCCAAGCTGTCAACTTGAGGGTCTGGATGAAGAGTTCCCAATGAATGGATCAGGGGATCTGGAACTGGGTCCAGAATCCAAGGCTCTTCCTGAAGATGAGGCCGTAGGAAGGGGAACCAAATTTGTCGAGGCCAGTAAGGGGCTATCAGGATTAATGTCCTTCCCAACATACTGGCTTTATGAAGAACTTTGGGTATCAATGGAAAGGGAAGGAAGGCGTAGACGAGACCCAAGGGCCAATCATGTACAAGTGCATCCCTTGGGAATTCCCCTGGAGGGGGATTAGAGCAAAGTAGCTGTTGCATTTTGTGTTCATGGGTGTGGCAAAAAGATCACAGCAAGGCTGGCCCCATTTTCAGAAAATCATTTCTGCTACTTCTTGTTTCATGGACCTCTCATGAGGCATTAGAATTGCTCTGCTGAGTTTGTCTGCTATCACGTTGGACTTCCCCGGGATGTGTGCTGCTATCAGAAAATGTTGGGAGCATGTCGCCCACTGCCATACTCTGAGAGCCTTTCGACAAAGGGGATAAGATTTGGTTCCTCCTTGTTTATGTACCCAACCACTGACATATTGTCTGTCTGGATAGTAATTGTTTCCAGTGGAAGAGAAGTTGAAATGCCTGCAGCTCTAGAAGCACTGCTCTCATCTCTAGGACACTGATATGTAAATGGACCTCGTGATCCTGCCACGTGCCTTGAGCTGTCATTCCCTGATAATGCCCCCCACCCTATCTGGGAGGCATCTGTGGTCACTGTGGCCAGAGGGGATGAGAGAATGTAAGGACGACCTAAGGTTACTTGTTCTGAATGTAGCCACCAATGAAGGTCCTTTTTGCAAGATTCTGTTAGGATTATCTGGTGCGACATTGGAAGTTCTTGTACAGACCACTGTGTGAATAGGAGCCACTGTAAGATCCTCATGCGTATCCAAGCTAGGGGGATCACAGTGATTGTTGCCGTGATCACACACAATACCTTGAGAACTGTTCTTGCCTGAACCTTTGTTTTTGAGAGGAGGTCTCGAACATGTGCTCATAGGGATTGTATCCTGTCTGGCAGAAGTTTCACTGTCATTGTCATGTTGTCTAATTCTGCGTCTATAAAAACGATATGCTGAGATGGCAATAAGGCAAATTTTTCGTACTTTATCTTTATTCCTAATTGAGCACATGTATTTAAAACGGTATCTCTTGCTTGCAAAAGTAGATGCTTGGTGGTGGCGGTCATCTAGATATGGAAACACTCGGAATCCTGAACGTCTCAGGTGAGCCATAACCACTGCCATACATTTGGTGAACACCGGGGGCTGTAGTGAGACCAAAGATCAGGGCTCTGAACTGGAAATGACTGGCTCCCACCTGAAAGTGCAGATGACTCCTGGATGGCCTGTCCATTTTTATGTGATAGTATGCATCATGGATGTCTATAGAGCACATCCAATTGTCTTTCCCCAGAAAAGGGAGTATTGACTACAGTTTAAACATCTGGAACTTGTCTTTTTTTACAGATTTGTTTAAATTGCTGAGATCCAGTATGGTTCTCCAGTCCCCTGTTATCTTTGGAACTAAAAAGAACCTTGAGTAAGTTTGGGATCCTATCTGGTTGGTGGGGACTGGTTGAAGGGCTGTTTTTTCTAGCAACTTTTGAATTTCTATGGTTGCTTGCTTCCTGTGTCTGGGTGGAACGTCTGGAATCCTTTTCATTAGTGGGGGTGGGATGGAAAAGGGTATAGAGTAACCTCTGGATATGATCCTTTGTACCCACTTGTCTTTTGATATTTTTAGCCAGGTGTCTGGGTGCAAAGATAAGCGACCCCCCGACTGCCTCCAAAGGGGGACAAATGGGCCTCCTTTCAGGAATGCTGAAAGGGCTTGCTGAAGAATGATTCTCAGTCACCCTGATTTTGTGGACCCCCTCTGCCGCATGGCCAGGGTCTTCCATTATTTCCTCCTCCTCTGCCCCTGGAGGAGGGTTCACCACGTGTGTCGTGAAAGACTGCCTGGGATTTTCAAAACCACATTTTTTCCTCCCATTTGGTCCTTGGGATAGGGTCTAGAAGAGGTGGAAAAATGGACTCCCATGGCAGAGAGAGTCTTTCCTTCCAGTTCACACCTGGTCAATATTTCATTGACTTTGAGCCCGAAACACGTGGAACCATTGAAGGGGGTGTTAATGAAGGATGACTTGAAGGGTTCCACAAATGAGCACAAGCGCATCTAGGAATGTCTCCTAAGGGCAATGCCTGAACCCGCTGACCTACTCGCTCATCAGCTGCATCGGAGATGAGCCTCATGGATGAGTAAACTACTGAATTAAGGATGGAGAGCTGGGAAGATACTTTATCTGACACTCCCACAGCTACAATACCCTATAGAGTATGTCCAAGCTCCTTTAAGAGATCTCCCTGTAAACTGGTGAAGTGAGTGAGGTATTTCAGGGACTGTAATGTAAAGGTCACTGAAGAGAACATGCACTTACCGTATCTGTCCATCTTACGCGACTACTTGTTCAGGGGATGGGCAGATGTGGATGTTTCTGATAACTCCTTTTTGGTGGCTGTCACCACCACCATCTATGGGAAAACCTTTGGTCAGAACATTCTTGTCTTCTGGGGATATTATAACTTTATTTGGCTTCCTAGGGACAGGTTCTAACGTGTCCGGAGACTCCCATGCCTTTCGACAAACTAATTCCATGAGCTCATTGAAAGGCAGAGACACCCAAGTGGCAGAAGGCCGAAGCCCAAACGCTTTCAGATAAATGGACTCCTCGTCAGAAGAGGTAACGGCCTTCCAGCCACCTCTCTGTTTAAGGACTTCCAAGATGTCTGCAAAGGAGACATTTTCAGAGGGCAACCGTGGGGCCCCTTCTGATTCTTAGAGGTCCGTGTCTGATGTGAGTGACTCCCCCGGGGAGTCCAAATGTTTCCTCTTACATAGTCTCTTTTGGGGTGCCTCTTCGGATGGGGGTTCCGGAGAGGTTCCCAAAGAGAGGGTTTCACCCTCTGGGGCTTCCTGAGGCTTCGGGTCTCTACACTGTGGGATGGGTTGTGCAGAAATAGACACCGGTGTCTTAGGGGGAGGATCAGGAGGATCCAACAGAGAGGATGCCTGTGGGGACAAGACTCTCCTCATAGCCGCAAAAGCCCCCTTCCCATGACCCGAGGAAACCTCCAGCTCCGAGGAGCCAGAAGATCCCCCCAGCACCACAGGAGAAGGCTCCGAGAGCAAGGTAGGAGCCCAGCTCACTTGAGCTGAGGCCCCAAGAGGCAAGTTCGAACCAATAAAAATTCAGTCCAACTGTACCCCCTGGACCCGAACAGACAGTGTCAGCAGCCCCAAGATCCCTCAAATGGCACGAGGTAGTAAGACCAGTCAGAGCCGAAGATGCCGACGTAGGTCTCTATCAGTTCCACACATTCCAGCTCCGAGACCACAGTCTGGATCGGAGTAGGAATTAAAGTCGAAGGGATTGGTCTGGTCAGTTCCGAAGCCAACTGGCTCGGTTCCAACAAAACTTTGGCCAGCGCTGGCGTCCCCAATAGTTTCTGCATGAGACAGTCCATATCATAGTCTGATAGACTGAGAGGATGGAGTTGGTGATGCTACAGACTGGAGAATTCGTGACCTAAGTATAGGAGAAACTGGTTCCAAGGTAAGTGAGTGGTTCCTAACCTGCAGCACCATCGTTCTCGACACAGATGGAACCGAGGTGGAAGATTTGACAAGTTCAACTAGCTCTGATACTTTTGAAACTTTATTCGATGGCTCCGATCCATCAGAAGAGGCAGGTGATGGTCTTTTCAAGCCCTTTTGTGATTTCTGAGGGGGAAACAATGATTTTTTTTTGAAGGGCTTTGAACCTGTTCCAGAGCTTTAGAAAAGGAAGACTTAAGTAGGCCCTTAAGAATCAGCTTATTTCTTTGTTCATGAAGGACTCTTGAACTAAATGAATGGCATATTGAGCAAGACTCCTGTAAATGCAGGTCCCCCAAACAATAGATGCAATCAGTGTGACGGTCCTTAATGGACATTTTTTGTGAACACTTGGGGCACCTTTTAAACCCCAAAACCTTGGACTCTTTGGGCTGCTTCGACGTTTTAGAGATTAGTGTCTCTCTATAATCCAAAAACATATACACACACACACAGAAAGAAATAAGCCCTCTAACTTAAAACAGGCTAAATAGCTCTTTTAAGAAAAAAAATGAGCTAAACAAATGCAGACTTTGCTGAAAAATATCATTCTTGTAAAATACAATGTTAGCAATGTTAAAGGAAAAGCACTCTAACTAAATCGGGCTCAAAACATAATAACATGCACCACACAAGCCTAAACCGCAGGCTAATAATAGGTAAAAACTTATTAAGTATCTAAAATTTTTACACTACTCTATTACTAAACTACGAAAAGGTATACATCTAAATGTGTAAACTACACTCTTTTCAATAAAAGGGATTAGGGAAATTGAGGCCTAACACACTTGGCCAAATAGTAACAACAAACACCAATTTACTAAGGAAGAAAGGATTTTAAAGACGCTTAGAGGAAGGGAACAAAAAAAGCATTTTAAAGACGCTTAGAGGAAGGGAACTACCAAACTACTATAACGATTCAAGATATGTCAAAATCTAAATAGTATTTAAGCTATAAATGAAGAAAAAATGGTTTGACTTAGCCAGAGCTAAAATCAGAAGCTCGATCTATTTCAGCGGCAAATGAGATCTGGGGGAATGCCCTGTAACATCATGGGCTAGGGAGTGAGCCACAAGCTAGCTGAAGACCTTGAGTTTTAGTAAATGGCCGAGTTGGAATCGAGTATCGGTTCTGAACCCATCAGTAAAGAATGAAGGCAAGATAGGACAACTTCACATCAAATGTTTGTTGAGTGGCTAGGGAAACTTTATTGTCAAGGTGCATAAACAGCTTCATGTGATACGCGGGCTGTAAATTATTTAGCGTAGTACAATGAATCGGCTTTGAACTCCGCTCTTCTCAATATTTCATTATCAAATAATTTAATTATGTATTTGTCAATGAAGTACAGAGAGGAGAGACACTCAGTGAAGATTTAATTACAATGTACCACATCAAACGAGGTATAGTCTCAGCTGTAATGTTTTGGCATAATTTCTTCAAGGGCTGTTAAAAAGAAAACAAATTACCTCAGAGTTTGTGAACATTGCAGCTCTGAGATTCTCACAATTTTCATGATCAAATCAAACTGTACTTTTACCTTTTGACTTGGCCACTAATGCTACTAGTCAACAAATGTAAAATTTAAACTTCAATTTAAAGTCTTAATAAGTCTTCTTCTTTTTTTCCACACACTGACTCCTTGCTCTAAACCAGGGGTGTCTAACCTTTTGACTTGCCAGGGCCGCATTGAGTGGAGAGAAATTGTCTTGGGGCCGCATATAAAATATATCATACAGTTAACTCTTTCGCTGCTGCGGGAGACCAAAGTCGACCTCCTGGCTGTACTGTAGGTGCATTTGAACAATGAATAAATGTAATAAATGCCTAATATTTGCCTTAAAATTCTAATTCTTGTTCTAATTTTAGTTGTCTAATCTAACAGTTAACTCTAACATCTTAGTTAATATATACATTTTTTTACAAATAAACAGATATTCACTACAGCACTAGCATTTCTCACTGGGAAAAACACTCTAGCAGTCCAACTATGTAAAATGTCAACATTAGCAGTCCTACAATACTATAATCCACAAAAACAAGACAACAAATTTGCAATAAAGTAAAGAATTCACATTACTGACTTAATAAAATAATGCTGAATAAGCTACAAGAGAGTCTCACCCAAACAAATAACTGGTGCCAGAAACATGGCCTCAAGCTAAATGTCAAAAAATGCATCATCATCCCCTTTGAGGAGAGTGATGTCCCCACAAATTATCACATTAATAACAATGTTGAAAGCACAGAATCAGTCATGAGGTGCTTGGGCACCCAGGTTGATAGAAATCTGACTTTTGACCACCATGTTGTCTCCGTTGTACGGCAAGCTTTTTACATGGCCCACTTCATTAGTAAGGGTATCTCATCCAGGGACAAGGACGTCATAACTTCCCCATATTTTTCCTTTACAAGAGCCATTATTGACTGCAATGCCCTTTTTGGCATGTGCCTCAGCAAAACACCCTGCCAAAAGAAAGACTATAACCATTTCTGACAAAAAAGGTCAAAGGACTAAGTTCACTTAGTTATCCAAACAGACTAAAAAGCTTCTTGCTTTCCTCTGTCTCTCACTGGCCACTATAAATTTCATCATTGGCTTGCTTTCCAGGCTAAGAAAGATTCTGCCTTAAGAGACTTCCTCTACCTCAGAAATACTGGTTATATTTAAAAATCTCACTACAAAGACCACAGCCTTCATTGCAACATAAACAAGAAACTTTGTATGGACAGGTTCTTGACACAAAAACCTTCAACTTCTGCAAAAAGCTCCTTTCATTATCAAACAATGTAGTTTAGCAACACAACTGGATGGCTGGACGGATAGCTATAAAAGTACTCCTCGAGTACATAGCATAGCCTTCATCAAACTGGATGGAAAATCCACATACTAATCTTTCATAGCCGGATGGCTAAGATCTAATATTGGTTATTCAAGTTTACTTGCCCAAGAAGAGGGGCCTATTTAACTAAGAATTCTACTTGCAAAATTATATTCAGTATACATATTAAATCTCACTCTCTTACACACGCACACACACACACACACACACACACACACACACACACACACACACACACACACACACACACACACACACACACACAGAGCCCCTACTTGTAAAATAGGCAACCTCAGTAATCAAATGACACACACACACACTCACTGAATGAAATTGTCTGGAAGTCAAAATATCTGAAAAAAAATCATAATAGATATGTATTCATCCATGCAATTTCCCACCACCAAAAGGACCATCAATAAATCAACAATCAGTAAGAACTCCATAAACTCTCTAAGATCATACTACATATTGGAGTAAACATATAACTTCCCTCCAATCTAAAGACATTTGACATTCAGACATTTTAATTTGTGCAGAAATTATTCACAGATTGACAGTTTACTGAACTGTAATGCTGACCTTTGCTTTTGAAAAAAAAAAAAAAATTCCCAGACTTTGTCAATAGCTCAAGGTACAAAGACGATTATTTTTTTTATTTATTATGTATTTATTTATTTTTGGAAAACATCTTTAAAACTGTTAAACTGATTGCACACCCAGAAACACAGCAAAGTTATTGTGATAAGTAAACCACAGACTGCTGCAAGAAAGTCACATTGCTCTATGCTTACGTTCAAACCAATGAAGCATACCTGTCAATTCCAAAAGATTTATAGTAGCTTAATAAGAAGGTTATTTGCAATGTTGCATGGCAGTTTATATTGGAAATAAGCAGAGATATTAAAAAGGCTCTGTTTCTCATAATTATGCTGAAAAATCTTCCAAGGTAAATACAACCATCTGATTTAGCATGGACCCATACTTCTCAACCTTAGAGCAAGAAATCTGGACAAAGCGAAAAATAAAAGTGGGACACAGGCCCAAAAACAGTCATGCATCACAGACACCATTGAAACAACTCTAGCTGCATTATACATCACTTATAATGTTTCTATTCCATCATTGTCAGTAAAGCATTATATGTCTCATTCAATCCTGCCTTCTTTTGCAATAAAGAAAACCATGCTTTGAAATGACAAATGCATTAAAAATAATAAGTAAAACACATTGCATCCACATCCTGCAACTTCCTACCTGCAAACAACCACAGAGCTTTCACTGAAACCAGGGCTGCTTATTTCCCAAGAATGACAGCTCTCCCTAATTAAGTCTAATGGTGTACAATCTACCAGGATCTGGACTACCTGAAATAAATTAAATTATGGCCTGTAAATTGTAAGTGCACTTTGTTTAATTAAACTATACTTCTAAGCCCACTTACTGTATTTTTTCAGTAACATCTCAATATCTATTATAGGTTCATAGGTTCATACTAGGCTATCTGCCCTAGGGCATTTATAAGCCAAGCCAGAGTTGTGTGGCTTTCACCACCCCTTAGGTTGAAGAATACTATACCCATTAGTTTGCCGTGCCTCTGTCCAGCAGTGATACAGAGAGGATCCCCGGGGTAAACCTACGATCTCCCATCCACTGGTCAAGATTCCTCTTGAACAGAGCCAGCGAGGTGCTCTGTCTCACATGGACCGGGATTCTGTTCCACAGCATAGGGAGTCTCTGGGTGATGAATCTGTCCCTCCAGCACGTCCTATTTATATCCGTGTTGAGGTTTAAGTCTCTTGCTCTTGTGGCTCTGGTGGATTTGGATTTTTTGAGGTGAAGCATGTCCATTAATTCCGGGTTGGACATGGCCTTGTATGTCAGGCACAGGTCACCTCTGAGCAGACGGTATGCGACTGAATAGAGCTGGAGTTTCTTCAGTCGGGCAGCATATGGCATATTTTTGAGCCCCTTTATCCTTTTGGTGAGGAACTTATGGGGTCTTTCAAATTGCTGCAGGTGTCGGGTAAGATACATTCCGAATGGGGCATTGTACTCAATCATTGGTCTGATAAGTGAAGAGTACAGGGGAACAATGACCTCCCTTGATCTGGATGTGAATCCCTTCATAATCAGGTGGGCAATGTAGAAGGTCCTCCTAACCACTTTGGCAATGTGAGTGTCAAAAGAAAGGTTACTGTCAACTTGGGTCCCCAGGTCCCTGATAACCTCTTCTGTGCTTAATGGATTACCACCTATGTGGTAACTTGGGGTTACCTTGTTTTTACCAAAGGGTATGACTATACATTTTTTGGCGTTTAGCTTAAGGCCATGGCTCTGGCACCAGTTATCCATTTCTATGAGACCTCTCTGAAGGATATCTGTGTCTGATGGATTTTCAACTATGGCGCCCAGTTTGCTGTCATCTGCAAACTTTGTCAGCCACAATCCTCCTATGTTTGCCTGCACTTCTGAAAAGTAGATGCCGAACAAGAGGGGGCCCAGGACTGAGCCCTGTGGGACACCGCCAGACCGGCTTGGAGTCTGACATGGCACCAGCAACTCTAACCCTGTGGGTTCTGTCCTTGAGCCAGTTTGCAACCCATCTTGTGACATATGGGTTTACATTTAAGCTGGTGAGCTTTTCTATGATACCCGAGTGGGGTATTGTGTCGAAAGCTTTTGCAAGGTCAAGGTAGGCTGTGTGAACTGCCTTACCCTCATCAATGGCCTTGGTGACTGTTTCAAAAAAGTCACTTTACAAGACATTCACAGTGGTAGACTTGGCATCATTCAGAACCCCACAGGCCCACACTCATACTGCTAGCATTGTCCATTAAATGTAAATATGCATCCACTGTAAATGGCAAGAAGCTATGTCTTAAAAAATCTACTTTTGGCATGCCTAGCACCCAAGTATCAGGTTTTGAAACAAAGAAACATATTCTCCACAGTCTGTGAGTCTCTGTCTTTAATAATCATCTACTGTTGCAACACTCCCAACACATAAACACACACATGTACAATAAAACCCCCAACATTTAAAAAATGACATTGTCCCCACCTGATTTGCCTGTATTGATGATCCACCAAAGCTGTGATTACTGTTGTCCAATCTACCACTGCTTAAAACCCACCAATGACAAAACAGTACTGGGTGCTTTTTTGTTTGTCATAAAAAACAATACAACTTTATATGCTACAGTCCCACATAGTCAGTCCACTACTGACCCATTAACCCTAGGCTGCTGTCTCTTTCTTACTCCCTGGAACTGCATTACCTTGGATGACTACTTTTATTTCCTAAGCAAAAGACACAAATTGGAAGACGGGGCAAAAATCCAGATATTCTCGAAAATCCATACAGTTGAGAGGTATGATTTCATATTCAATACAACACTCTCCCTGTCAGGAAAGCAGCAATTTAATGAAAGTGTACTTTTAATGTACGATATATTTGTGAGCTAACTTGGTTGTGTTCAGTAGGGAGACTGATCGTCATTAGCCTCTTTGTGCATGTGTCTATCTCTGTCTCTCTGTCATGCACATGCACACACACACACACACACACACACACACACACACACACACACACACACTCTTCTACTTTCACGCACACAAACATTCTGCTTTCATGCATTCACTCACTCACTCACTCACTCACTCCGTACTTACCTATTAACACAGGTAAGTGCTGTCCCTTTCAAAGGCACTGGCAGCAAATCCATACATGAGTCCCTCTTCAGCGAAAACACACACACACACTGATTATTTGGCGCAAAATAATGGTGTAAACAAGCTGACCCTTCTTTGGCACAAAAAAATCAAAATTAGAAGGGTGCTTTGGCGCATGTGCACACCGACGTTAGAGTTACAGGTCATGGGAGAGAAAAACACAAAACAAAAAAAGTGTTTTGGGGCATGCATATGTTGATTTTGCAGTTAGAGGTTGAGGGCCACATGGAAGAGCTCTGAGGGCCACATGCGGCCCGCGGGCTGCAGGTTGGACATGTCTGCTCTAAACTACCACCAAACATGCCTTCTCTCGACTACAAATGGAGACAGTAGGAGGAGCTATTCAGGATCTTAGAATTAAATCACCTGACTGCAACTCCTAATTGTATCCTGATGCATCTTTGACACAAACACAAATAATATAAAAAATAGTGTGGGTAAGTTGAAACAGAAACATGTACCTTTTTGGCACTACATTTTCTGATTTCAATAAAAAACTGCACTTCTATTTTTTAAAGCCTCCGTGTACCAAAGCATTTGGGGGGTGCATGCACCTCTGCACTCAGACCTATATCTTTCACTAGGGATGACTGCAAGTGGAAGTACAGAAAACAGGTAAGAGGGGAGTGGAATTTTCTGGAGAAAACTGGCAAAGGAACCAAGGTATTGGGAGCAAATAACTATACAGGGAAAGGTAATAAACTGGGATGAGGCTAAAGAGACGTTTGAACTGCAGGCTAAAGACTGCCTTCCCTACCACAGACTGATATCAGAGTACAGGCAAAGATAAAGGGATATGAGAATCCTAAATGAAAGACCTGATCTGGTGGAGTTTTAAGCTAAATCTAGAACAGAAGCTGCTGTTAAAAAAGGGATAGTTAGTAGGGCATATAAAATATTGCACGATAACTATAAGAACTAATCAGAGGAGGTTAGAAAAGATTGGGAAGAGACTGGAAAAGGACTTTACAAGGGATCAACGGGAGGACATATTTATGGCTCCCAAGTATACAACAAACTCCAGAGTGTTTAGGATTTTTTGCTTGGAGGTGTTTGCATATGTATTTTATACTCCAAGCAGACTTCAAAGAATGTTTCCTTAGGTAAATAGGAAATGTTGGATGCATGATGGGGAAGAAAGAGTTAACTGGGAACATATGTTTTGAGAGGGTACTGAGTTGGCAGATTTCTAAAGGTTCCCTACAGAGTACTCCATCAGAAATATTGGGTGAGCAAATGGCTGTCACTAAGAAAATTATTCTTTTGAGCTGGGACACAGGATCTGTAATGTCTAGACATAGTAAGGCCTTCTTAAGTTTAATTCTGTTGGCTGCCTAAAAAGCAATTATTAGAAGAGGGAAATCAAAGACTAAACCAACTGTATGTTGAAGTATTGAATATTATAAAAGAAATAAAAGATTTGGAAGAGGGATCTTTAGAAAAGGGAAGGATCAAATTACACAGAAATAAATAGAACTTGTGTACAATACATGCAGAATAGTGTTCAGGAGGAGGAGTGAGGTTTACGAGAAGGCAGGAATTCAGCAAATTATGTAATGTTGGACTGATGATACTTATAAAGAAAGAAAAGATATGTGATGTATAATGTATGTAAAAGGAAAAAAATGTTGATATGGTTTGTTTACTTTTCTGTTAATGTATGTTTTCTTGTGTCTTAAGTGACAATTTAATAAAGGTGTTTAATTTAAAAAATAATGTCTTAAGAAGAAAGAAAGTCATCTGAGTTCTGACTTCTCAAGTTTTATCAGCAGCCTATCCGCAAGCAACATATTGTTAAAATGAAAACTGTTATCAATTAAAATGTGCCCACAGCATAATAAGCTTAGCTCATTAAGAAGAGTATAAAAGTCTTGAAATGTCTTCTGTTGAAAGGTCAAGATAATTATTTATGCTCAATTCACACGTGCAACCCAGCTCAGACTTCTGTTTTCCAGCACACTGTAGCACTCCTCTATAAATATAGACCATATTCCATGCCACTTCACAGCCAGACCAAATCCTATTAACCCAGATACAGTTAATCTAAATATCTCAGAAGAAAAGGCAACTGACTGACCCAATAAACCATTTCTCAGCACTGGACACAAGCTCGATGCACACCTGTTAAGTTCTCTGTTAATTAAAAAAATAGAGTAGTACCAAGGACTGTACTGTCATACTCTTCTCCTTTCAAGAGAAAAAAATCACATGCTGTAAAGAGAAAAATGCAGAACAGCCTGACCTGAATCCACTGAATCTTCAGGTCACGTGTTTCTTTAATGCCAGTGGCCCTGTATGCACTCCCATTGCTCTTCTTCCTGACTGCTGTATCACATGGACTATAAAATCCTGTTCTGGGAGATAGATTATGTATATAAATATTATGCACGCGTGTGTGTATATGTGTGTGTGTGTGTGTGTGTGTGCATATGTATAGATACATACATACATATATACAGGGTCTATATTAGATGAAAGAATGCTTAAAATGTCAAGTACAACATGCTCAACAGCTTTTAAGTGAAAGTTCATCTAAGCAAAACCCCACAATGTCGAAACAAAGAATTTCGAAAAGTTATAGTTGGCTAGCCGTCAGGAAGCCAATGGCTGATGGCTAAAATGTGCTGTACACCATTAACCCCCCCCCCAAAAAAAAAAAAAAAAACAAATCAATAAAGAAAATAAAGTGGGGGGCTGTGCCCCCCACATCCCCCCTACTTAAAAATACCAACTCCGAGATCGCACCTTAGTGGGGGACTGTCATAACATTACACAGGGTGAACGACGAGACCGCACCACAGTGGAGGACTGTAAGAGTGGCTAAACAAGTTGAACGTTCTGATGTCACCCTTTGGCTTCCTGACAGCTGGCCAACTATAACTATTTGAAACTCTTTGTTTCGACATTCTTAGGTTTCACTTAGATGAACATTCGCTTAAAAGCTGTTGAGCATTTCATACTCGACATTTTAAGCATTTGTTCATCTAATAGGGAATGATATATATATATATATATATATATATATATATATATATATATGTATATGTATATAGGTATATATGTGTGTGTGTTTTTATATATATATATATATATATATATATATATATATATATATATATATACACATATATATATATATAGTCAAGACCATATTATCAAGTTTCTGAAAATTCAAACATCCCAAAAAAACTCCAGAAAAATCTAACTTTGTTTTGCATTTTTGCAGGGGGGGGGGTCCCACTGCACCCCATCACGCCCCCTGCAAATTAAATATGCCAACTCCGAGATCGCAGTACAGTAAGGAAAAAGGTAAACTTCCTATTCTGCACTGTACCACAATCTCCATTCGCTTAAATGGGTTTGATCTTCTGGTTCTCGAGAAAGTGTGTTTTCGACAATCAGAAGTAGACCCATTTATATATATATATATATATATATATATATATATTAATTATGCCCAAAAAGGATTATTAATACCTTTGTTATCATTTGTTTCATATCAACAAAAAAATAAAAATAGAAAATAATATATATAGAAATGAAACCACACTCTGATCATAATATTCCTAATTCACAACCAGATCCAGCATTAGGCTATCTAGGCAGTTGCCTAGGGCTGCTGGCTTGGGGGAGCTGCTTGCCTGGCAGCTGCCATAATATAAATTACATTTCTTTGCAGTGCATCTGTGCAGTTTCTTTTTTTAAGGATGCAATCTACGTCTATGCATGTCTTAGATGTAAACATTGGAACTTGCTGCTTTCTCTCGTAGGACAACTTAAACCTGAGAGATGGAACCAGAAAATATCTCCTGTCACTACCCTGAAATTGAGAACAATATCAAAGAGACACAAGCATCCACACAACTGAGAACTGCTGTGAGAGAGGTGTGTGTGTGTGTGTGTGTGTGTGTGTGTGTGTGAAATGCCTTATTTAGGGATGGCAGGTTAGTTAATTAACTTGCACAGACTCAAACCTTGTACCTTGGTTATAGGAAACAATAGCCCAAATCCTCCATACCATCTACCAGACTACATCAGGAGTATGTTTTCAAGGAACTGTGAACTTCAAAGGAAGAGAAATTTACTGTTGCTCATGCTGTTGTTTTCGATGTGTAACTGTTTTGTTTAGCAAATGGTTGTCAGTGTTTGTGCTACAGAATTTAAAAGCAGTCCCAGTAGAACAACAGGTAGCATACTTGCCTTTGGTGTAGAAGGCTTTGGGTTCTACTCCCACACCTTGTAGATGGATTGTTGATACCACATTAAGGGGGGTGTGGTGTGGGAGTGTTGTACTTCTCAGTCTGCCCTCTTTTGGTTGCAATGCCTAGTAACTATGAACCCTGCTGTTGGTTTGCCAGCAATTCCCAATTGCAATAGTTCCAGCATACGTTTTTTATAATGTAATATAGTGAATTTATTCTTCAAGGGCATCAGACACTGAATTTGTAGATTAAACACTGAAATGTAAAGTTGTTTGCTAGCAGCAACCTCTTCACTAGTTACAGATCTCTTTAATGTGGAATTATTCAGATGACTTTTACTTCTGCAGAGATTGTCCTTATTGACTGATACTGATAAAGTGGAATCATAGATGTCTGAGTGGCCTTTTATGGTTGAAATGTTCTGAAATGGGCAGTTTTGTCATTATTTGCTCATATGATTTGTTTCATTGCTTACTGGAAAAATGTTCAAAAGTACAAATTTAAAACGCTCTAACGTGTGGTGCTATATTATACAAAGAATATAATTTAATGCAATCAAGAAGGTGAATCAAAGAACACATTCATTTATGTATGGCCCTAGAAATGTGTGCAAGGAGCCAATGGTTTGAAAACACCTCTAAGGTAAACTTAATCCGCCACTGGCCAGATGTATTTTCTTTGAATGTGGGTTTCAATGCCTTTTCAATTAATGTGTGAGTTTCAAAGGCAAAGAAGTTCATTATTTTTCATGCTAAGACAGTTTTCATTGTGACTGTATTGTTTTGTTTAGCAAATGGCTATCAGTGTTTGAGCTATAAAACTTGATATATAAGTTTTAAATTAAATCCAAATATCTGCAATCATAGTGGAAAAAAAGTAGAAAATAATATGCACCCTAGCGGTTTTGAACAGTGTTTACTATAACTGGGGGGAAATAGCCAAGTAATGGGAAACTGGAATGGCTGCAGAGGGCCAAATCCATTACCCAGCCTTGGGCCCCATTTGACCATGATCAGTGTCTTTTCTAACTGTATCACAACCTCTGATTCCTGTCATCATCACTCCTACATACAACATATTGCCATATGTGCTCTTTTGTCATTTTTTATGTTCACATGAAAAAGATGTGCGGTGTATAAGATGTTATAAGTGGAGAAAGGGAATGTATTCTAATTATTGGATTTTATACCAAACTATTTTACTTTACTTTAGGTAGTTTCCAAAGAATGCAAACTGGTGAGTGAAACAGTGCTTACAATTATTTTTATTTTGTTATTTATTTTTTGTGAGGAATAGATCACTAGTCTGTGTATAACCTGAGGTGCATGAAACACAAGGCCTGTGGTGGAAACAGCCTGTAGTAAAAAATGTAACAAAATGTCAGACTATGAAAACAACGGCCACAGACCAGATTCCAATGCAACAAGAAGCTTTACGATAACAGAGGTTAATGGAAAGATCCAAACAGCATCTTTAAGGAACCTTGAAAATGCATCTAGAGTTCCAGAATGAGATCTGTATACATGATTCATGTATTCAGTCACATGCACATATCTTCTAGAAGATGTGCACATCTTTAGCAACATTATCACTGGCTTTAGATGCTCACTGATTTAGCACAGAAATCTCAATATTTTGCTTTCGCTTCCAGGCTAACTCCATTACTACTAACCTTTACATTTATAAAACAGTGTCCACTTCCATTCAGCTATCATTAAAGGAGTGAGGACCATTAGTACAGTAGTTAGCTTTGCAACTTCACACTTAATGCTCTGTTTTAGTTTCAGGCTGGGGTTCCTCCTGTGAAGTTTACATGTCCTCTCTGTGTTTGCATGGGTTTTACCAGGGGTTTATGCTCCCTATCACATCTCAAAGACACACTGATAAGTGAAATGGCAAAATGAGAAGTTATGTACCTACCATAACGTTTCATGTTAGTTGTCTTCTCTCGCCTTCTTTCTTGCTTGATGGGTTCAGAGCCGATCCTCGGCTCCGACTCGGCACTTGCTAAGCTCGAGAGTCACTTTTACCAGCTCGAGGCAGCCCCATATCCCATGATGCAAGGCGGTAAGTACCCAGATCTCGTTTGTACCTATAGGGAAACAGACCTAGCACAAAAAACTTTCCACTGAGGAAAGAAAGCAATTAGCCTAAAGGAAGGGCTGTAATGGGAACCAGGTAACTAACTGGTGCCTAAATAAGCAATCTTCCAAACAAAGGAGAACAAGGTCTGTCCAGGCAAGGGGGTAGGAGGGAGGGTCGCAAGAAAGAAGGCGAGAGAAGACAACTAACATGGAACGTTATGGTAGGTACATAACTTCTCAATGTTAAGTTGTCAATCTCGCCTTCATTCTTGCTTGATGGGACCGTGTCCCTAGCACCTCTATCCTGGGTGGCTCAATGGAACAGACTCTTGAGAACCGTAGAACCAAAACTGGCTCTATCCCTGGAGGCCAAATCCAATTTGTAATGAGAAACAAAGGTATGAGGAGTGGCCCAAGTGGCTGCTGCACAAATAGTGTCTAAAGGGAATCTAGCCTGAAAGGCTGTGGAAGTGGCTAAACTTCTGGTGGAATGCGCTTTTGGTTTTGAGCACAGCTGTTTGCCCCTGAGCTGATAGATTTCGGAGATGGTGGAAGAAAGCCATCTAGATAAGGTCACTTTGGAAACAGGAAGGCCTTTCTTATTTTCAGCATAAGAAAGAAAGAGTTGATCGGATTTCCTGAATTGTTTTGTTCTGTCCAAATAATATCTGAGTTGGCGGTGAACATCAAGATAATGTAATTTTTGTTCCGATCTGTTGGAGTAATTAGGAAAAATACAGGGAGATCAATAGATTGGTTCAAATTAGTTTTCGAAGCCACCTTAGGCAAAAAGGATGGATTAGTTCTCAAGGATACCCTGTCCTTGTGGAAGACCAAATAAGGGGGACGAACAGAAAGAGCATGAAGTTCTGACACTCTCCTGGCCGAGGTAATAGCAACAAGGAAGAGTGTTTTCCATGAAAGAAACTTCAGTGAACATGAAACAGCTGGCTCAAAGGGAGGAAGAATTAAGGATGTCAGCACTAGATTTAGGTCCCATTGAGGAGGAAGACTCCTGACAGGAGGTTTAAGGAGAAAAATCCCTTTTAGAAAGGCTCTACAAAGCCTGTGGGACATAATGTTGTGATCTGCAAACCCGACATGAAAGTTCGAGATAGCAGCCAACTGAACTTTAACCGTGGAAGATGAAGAGCCCGAGTTAAAGATTTCCGCTAAAAAATCCAAAACTGCATGAACAGGGGCAGTAAAGGGATCTATATTCTTTGATTTTGCCCAACAAGAGAAGCGTTTCCACTTGCTGGTATAAATCCTTCTAGTAGAGGATTTAAGAGAAGCCACTATGATATCCCTAACCGGGTTAGAGATCATAGGAAGCCTGGCTAAGGAAGGAAGTGGAGCAACCAAGCTGTGAGGTTGAGAGAAGAAATAGACCGATGCAGGTGACCCGATTGGTGGATCAGAAGGTCTGGCACTGGGTCCAGATGCCACGGCTGCACCAATAGGTGACGATGGAGGAACGGAAACCAAATTTGTCGAGGCCAATAGGGGGCAATGAGAATCATTTTGGCTCTCAAAACGGTGGCTTTCTGGAGTACTTGTGGAATCGATGGAAAGGGAGGAAAGGCATAAAGAAGTCCCTGGGGCCAATCCTGGGTAAGAGCGTCTCTGGGGGGATGGCCTGGCAGTGGGAAGAGAGAGAGAAGAAGTCTGGGCATTTGCTGTTTTGGGGAGTAGCAAAAAGATCGCAACATGGGCGGCCCCATTCTAGAAAAATCTCCTCCACTATAGATTGTTTGAGAGACCACTCATGAGGCATGAGAATAGCTCTGCTCAATCTGTCCGCTAAAATGTTGGTTTTCCCAGGGATATGCATTGCTACCAGAAACCGATGAGAGGAGATCGCCCATTGCCAAAGTCTGAGAGCTTCTCGACACAAGGGGTAGGACTTGGTTCCGCCCTGTTTGTTGATATACCATACTATAGACATGTTGTCCGTGTGAACTGCAATTGTTCCCAAGGGAAGAAAGTCGTTGAGGGCTTGCAACATTAAAAGCACTGCTCTCATCTCTAGGACATTTATGTGCAGGTGGTATTCGAACGGTTGCCACGTCCCATGAACCATCCTGCCCTGATAATGACCCCCCCACCCGATCAGGGAGGCGTCCGTAGTGACTGTGGCTACCGGGGCTGGGGATACAAAGGGTCTGCCCTGATGAATCTGTGGAGAAGAAATTCACCAGGATAGGTGGTTTTTGCAAGCTTGTGTCACCAGGATTTGGTGATGCATGGGAAGTTGTTGGTAAGACCACTGGGTGAACAACATCCATTGAAGAAGACGCATGTAGAAGCGGGCCAAGGGAAGAAGGGTAATGGCCGCTGCCATGAGGCCCAACACTTTCAGGACCAGTTTGGCTTGTACCTTTTGCTGGCAGGGATGATCCGCACGTGACTTTGGATATCTGAAATTCTTTGGTCTGTGAGGGTTGCTGACATCCGAACAGTGTCTAAATTTGCGCCTATGAAAATAATAGACTGGCAGGGCAACAAGGAGGATTTTTCGTAGTTGATCGAAATTCCTAACTGAGTGCAGAGATTTAGGGTGTAGTCCCTGGCTTGGAGAAGTTGATGCCTGGTGGTGGCTGAAAGGAGCCAGTCATCGAGATACGGAAACACCTGGAATCCTTGACGTCTCAGGTGAGCCGTGACCACTGCCATACATTTGGTGAACACTCTGGGGGCTGTAGTGAGACCAAAGGGCAGGGCTCTGAATTGAAAATGACTGGACCCCAGCCGAAAGCGGAGAAACCTTCTGGAGCATCTGTGAATTTTTATGTGATAGTACGCATCCTGAAGGTCTATTGAGCACATCCAGTTGTCTTTGCCCAGGAAGGGCAAAATTGATTGAAGTGTGACCATTCGAAATCTCGTCTTTTTCACAGACTTGTTGAGTCTGCTGAGATCCAATATTGGTCTCCAATCTCCCATCTTTTGGGGACCAAAAGAACCTTGAGTAGATTCCGGCTCTGAATGGTCTGTTGTAACTGGCTGAATGGCCCTTTGTGTAGAAGCTTTGATACTTCTAACTTTGCGATTTCCTTAGACCGGTGGCACATCTGGAAGGGAATTTTTGTAATTGAAGGGACTTTCCTCGAAAGGAATTTTGTAACCCTCGGATATGATCGACTGTACCCATCTGTCTTGTGAAAGGGAAAGCCAGGCTTGTGGGTATAGCGATAATCTTCCCCCGACTGCCTCCAAGGATGGACAGTCGGGCAACACCTCAGGGATGCTGGAAGGGCTTGTCAGAGAGAGACTCTCTGCTTCCCTGGTTTTGTGGACCCCCTCTGCCTCTAGGGCGGCGTCTGTTATTATTACCCCCTCTGCCTCTAGGGGTAAACTGACCATGTGTATCCGGCGTGACTCCTTGGGATTTGCGGAACCACATCTTTCCACCCTTCTGTCCTTTGGGGTAAGGTCTAGAAGGGGTGGAAAAACGGACCCCTACGGCAGAAAGAGTCTTGCCGTCCTGCTCACACCTGGTCAATGTATCCTTCACTTGAAGACCAAACAAAGTTGACCCATCAAAGGGAGAGTTTGTGAAGGACGCCTTGAAGGGATCAGCAAAATTACAGAGCCGCATCCAGGATTGACGTCTCAGAGCCACTCCTGTGCCTGCGGCTCTACTCGCTCCATCTGCTGCATACGAAATCAGCCACATGGAGGAGTTGGTTATGGAGTTAAGGATTCCTAGCTGAGAAGCAATCTTGTCTTGTGCCCCCGGAGCTGTAGGATCCTGTACTACTTCACCTAGTTCCTTAAGGATGTCCCTTTGGAGTCTGGTGAAGTGACACAAATAGTTCAGCGAACGCATGGCAAAGGTCGCTGAGGAAAACATCCGCTTACCATACCTGTCCATGGTCCCGGAATCCTTGTTAGGAGGATGGACTGGTACGGAAGGATCTGCAAGTTCCTTTTTAGTGGCGGCCGCCACCACCATGGCATCAACAGAGACACCTTTTGTAAGGAATTGCTGTTCGGAAGGGGCTGTAATAAATTTAGAAGGCCTCCTGGGAACTGGCTCTACGGAGTCAGGAGAAGCCCAAGCCTTTCGAGCGATTACCTGCATGAGGGGGTCAAAAGGCGGAGACACCCAGGAGGTGGAGGGTTGAGAACCAAACGCCTCTAGGTATACCGACTCATCATCGGAGGGATTTATGGTGGGCCAGTTTCCCCTCTGTTTCAGGAGTTCTAGGATGTCTGAAAAGGAGACATCCTCAGAGGGGGATCTTGGAGACCCCTCCGACTCATCTAAGTCGGTATCCAAAGTAATAGACTCAGGGGAGTCTAGGTGCTTCCTCTTACAAGTCCTCTTGCACGGAGGATCTCCTGACGGATCAGGAGAATCCTCGGAAGAGGGGGTTCCTCCCAGTGGGGAAACCTGAGGCGGTGGATCTCTCGGTCCGGGAGCAAGAGAGCGGGAAGAGATATCAACAGGCACCGTAGAGGGAGGAGCTAAAGGAATAGACTGCTGACTGAGCCCAGGGGCCAGCACACTCCTCATCACCTCAAAGGCTCCCTCCCAGGAGATCCGAGAGAACCCGCTCAAGAAACTGGGACTCCCGGCCCACCGAAGGGAAGGCTCCGAGGAAGATGTCGGAGCCGAGCTCACCAGGTCAAGCTCCAAGGGGAAGAGCGGGGACGGACAAGGGTCCGATGCCACTCACCCCCTCGGAGCAGACCAGGGAAGCCCGGCCACCGAATCCCTCCAAGGAAGGTCTCGAGGAGGAGATAAGAGTAGATGCTGAAGGTGCAGAAGGGGGGGGGGTATCTGGCCCTCAGCCATAGCAGTAACTATTCCTGTAGACTCCAGCTCCAAACTCTGGGGTAGAGTTGAAGGAGGAATTTGAAGAGGGTGTGAACTAATAGTCGTCTGTTGAGACGGACTATGAAGCATTTGGGCTAGTGCCTGTGATTTTAACAATCTGCTTACCACTCTCTCTAAATCATGGTCTGACAACCTGGAAGACCTAGATGATCGGCTCCGATGGCTCTGCTCCGAAAGAAGAGGTGAGGCCGGAGCCGACAGTATCGGTTCCAAAGAGGGAGACCTGGACCTCTTCCTCGAAGGAACCATTGGAGCCGAAGACCCCACGGATCCAGACGGCGCCGATAACTTTTCGGCTCCGAGTGTAGGTCCAGATGTATCGACTCCAGCTGGAGCCGATACAGGCAAGGAAACAATGGTGTCGGAGCCGGTCGACGCCGACACCGAAGCCTGAGCCACATGGTGGTCGGAGCCAGTCGGAGCCGACACCAAAGTGACAGTAACAGTATCGGCACCGATAGCCATCGGTGCCGAGGATTTAGCCAAGTTAGGATCGGTTCCAGCCGGAGCCGATCTCGACTCCGAAGGAGTCGGAGCCAAGGCCGGAGGCTTAGAAACTGAAGCCTGGACCTTGGTAGTCCTAGAAGGCTTGCCCGGAGCCGATTTTGCCGGGGAGCCCTCCAGTTTAAGGAGACCCCTTAAAATAAGTTTATTTCTCCTTTCCTGTAGGACTCTCTGGCTAAAAGAATGACAAATTGCACAGGAGTCCTGCAGGTGGAGAGGTCCCAGGCAGTATAAACAAGAAGTGTGACCGTCTGTCAGAGACATCTTCTGACAGCACGAGTCACACTTCCTGAAGCCTGAGACCCTCTGTTCTTAAGACATAGTGCTTTCAAACAACAGTACACACACACAGTCCCGAATCAGACAAGTAAAGTTAAGTAAGAGAAGTAAACTCTCACACACACACACCCTAACAGGGGGGGATGGGAGGGAATAAAGGCCTGACTAAAAAGGTAAAGAAGGAAAAATAAAGTTAGTCAGAAAAGGCCTCACAATGTATCTAAGAAAGACAGAATTCTAAGGAAAAGAGAAAATTTTCTGATTGGGGGCTAAAGTTTAGTAATAATAAACACTTACCAGGAGCTGGTAAAAGGAGGACCTCATCAGCGAAGCGGCAAACGAGATCTGGGTACTTACCGCCTTGCATCATGGGATATGGGGCTGCCTCGAGCTGGTAAAAGTGACTCTCGAGCTTAGTAAGTGCCGAGTCGGAGCCGAGGATCGGCTCCGAACCCATCAAGCAAGAATGAAGGCGAGATTTACAACTTAACATCTGTTGGTTGGTGTGTGTGAATATGCATCCTTGAATAGAAAGGGGTTCCATCTAGGACTGCTTTAATGCCAGTTTCTAGCTCCACTGTGAGCCTAAAATAGGATAAAATATGTACTGAAAATGACAAACCTGATAAGGAGGAAAGTCTTATTCTCAGTGAAAAGCACCTTTTCACTTCTGTATCTTTTATAAAACTGGTGGTCATTTTATAACAGGCTGTCCACTAATCCTTTTACCTTTTGCACATGTATTGTAGTATAATCATGCATTTTGCAACTCCATCTTCTCATATGGTCCATAGGTTAAAGCAATCCTAGCAAAGTGCTCATACCACAGCTACATGTCCAAGATCACACTTTAC
This sequence comes from Protopterus annectens, assembly GCF_019279795.1. Taxonomy (NCBI): domain Eukaryota; kingdom Metazoa; phylum Chordata; order Ceratodontiformes; family Protopteridae; genus Protopterus; species Protopterus annectens. Next base: position 1,160,547,525 of record NC_056741.1, on the reverse strand, counting down.
ACAGTACCACATTTGGGATGGAATCCCTAGTACTCCTCTACGTTTCCATTTGAATTAAATTTTTTTTCATTCTTTTAATCTACATAGCCACTGTGCGCATTCCATCCAAGCAGCAAAGTCTTTAGTAGCATGGCTGCCTAACATCAGAATCAGCAAAACAAGACTTACCAGTCTTGTTTCACTGAATTTTGCCATTATTAAAGGTCCCCTATCCCCCTCCCAAGTGAATATAGCAATGTTAAAGTTGTTACAACACTGAAGTAGGCTGTATTTAGTTGGGAGGACAAGGAGATGTCTGCCCTTTGCCCAGTGCTGTCGGGGGAGGGGGTCTCCTCCCTGAATGGAGAATTTCTCCTAATTAAAAGCTTCAGGAAAAGAAATCCCAGTGCTGGTGCCATTCTGTTTCATGAAGTTTTGTGTGTGTTTGTGTGTGTGTGTGTGTGTGTGTGTGTGTGTGTGTGTGTGTGTGTGTGTGTGTGTGGTAATCTGCATTGGACACAGTTTCTTCACTGGTTTCCTTTCAAGTACCAAAGTCTGAGAGTACTTGAATAAACATGAGATGAAATTTTCCACTGCAGTACAGTTCAAGAAGTTGTTTTGCTGTCATTTCAGCTGGCTTGCTGGATAGATTTTTGAAAAGTTTCTAAAATTTGGAGCACCATCTACCCTGGAACACTAGTTGGAGTAAGATATGACATAAACGTTCTATCACTTATACGTTTCAACAGTGATATATTGTACATAAAATACATAGCCATTTACATTGTTACAGTACCTGGATGTGGTGCCAGAACAGCACAACAGGCCCAATGGTTGTGAAATACGAAGTTAGCAAGAGCCATCCATCGTAACTCTGGCTGTCTACATGTGGTAGCACTCCATAATAATGAGAAATATGACAGATTGTGTATTTTTCCTGGGGTCCTCCAAATCTAAAATGTTTGTTTATGGCCCTTGGCATCTCCTGGGACTTCATTCTTGAGTTTGCCTGCCATACTCTGCAAGATGCAATATAGTTTCCAAAGCCATTTTAACAGAGGTTTCCTTAGAGGGACTATCTTCACTCCTGTGACCCTTTTCTCAGGCCTGACTTCTGATATCACTTGCATTGTCTTTGCTGTCTTATTGATTCTGATTATGACAATAATGATTCCCTAGTATGCTATGTTCTGCTCCATTTTCTAAGAGGAGCAGACTGGCCCAAATCTCTACAACACCCTATAACCTTAATTAAGAACTTGCTTCCACTACTGTTACTACTGACACAAACAAAGAACATAAAGATAAAAAGACCAGAACCTGTTAGAATGCAACAAGCAGACTTACTACACTACATCTTTGTGAGACCATTGCACACCAAAGCTGTTAGAATGAAACCAGCAGATTCACTATACCATAGTTGTGTGAGCACATTACAAGCCAACTTTCAGAACCACTAGTTTAAGTACAACAATATGTATATTTCATTTATTCTCCTCCTTCTCCTTACTACTACTGGAGACTTTCCACTTTCATACTAAAAATTATTTCTGTCATGCCACAAGAAACCATTAAGGTTGGTAGGGGTTTAATGACTTCATGCATCATCACTAGCACAGAAATACAGTTTATGTTCTGCAGCCTATATAGCCTACATATGTGTTTTCCATAATGATCAAGCTATTTTACAGATATTTACTAAATAACTGCTTTCCAGCTTTTCACTATCACTCCATTAATGTTTCAGAATGATTCGTCTTCTGCATGCAACTACATATCATTATTTCTTACTTACTTCACGTTAATACTACCTCACTGACATCTATTTTTTATTAAGTGTCTGCATACAGAAACAAGAATATTTGTAAGCAAGATGTGTGAAAACTGTGCTGTTATATGTGGTTATTACGCATAAAATGAGCTTCATATTTTTAAACTGCTTGCTCCACTATATAATACAATAACAAAGCATTATCACTGAACCAGCTGTGACTTTCCTAATGATCATGGCTTTCAAAAACGGTTACTGCAAAATCAGTAAATAGTGCATTTACAGAGCACCTCCACCAACTACTCTTACCAGCAGACTGATAGATCTGTGATCCTTCAATACCAAGCTATTCAGATTATGAACTGAGATTTTGCTCAGTTGAAGAACAGACATAAAGCTGCATTTATGGTTATTTTGTTGGGGGGGGGTGTACTATATATAATTTTATACCTTATGCAAAGAAAGAGGAGAAAAATTATTCAGTCAGAAGTGGCAAGTACACATTCAGGGATAATTCTAATTATTTATTTAACATTTGTTAACTAGAGGGAGGTGAAATAGTCCAGACACCCTTTCCAGTCATGACCCGGGCCAGAGATGCCAGACAGTACAATTAAACATACAACACAGTATAGAACTATTTATGAAGCAATGTATATAGGCATTGGCAATAACACAGTTGTAGATATAGCACATTACTGAATTTTCACTTTGGAAAATATTTTTTTGAATGTTTAGGTAGGTACAGTTCATTACTGACAGGGAAAATTAGCTTACAGTTCAATTCCAGTGAAGTAATTCAATGAATATAAGAACTGAGTTAGTATTAAACCATAAATGGAATACATAATTGTGGGTACACAAAACAGTTCTGGATGGCTGCCCAACAAGATGAACAAAAAATAAGACAGGAGTCTTCTAGAATAATCTCAGTGCAACTTCAGTGACAGGTAGGCCATAGAATGTTTGCTGTTAATTAGCAGTTTTAGCATGGCTACTCCTAATATCTTTTTTGTCCCTTCATCTTTACTGACCTGGCCTCTAGTACCCAATGTCAGTGCAGGGTCTACCAGCTGTTCTCCAACCCTCATCGACTTACTGCATTTTTGTTGGGGCCAGTTATGGATCCTGAGGGTATCCTGCGGCCTCGACTCATCTGTGCTTCTGTTCGGGAGGATTTTTTTATGAATGACCTCCCCACTTCCCATGCTCATTGATAACATCTGAGGGTAACTTCCCTTTTTGGAATAGGACTTCCCTTAGGGAGTGTATCACAAGCTCCCTCTCACGTTGGCTGGTCACATCCATCCCTTTCCTGTCACTCTATCAGTCATCCAAGCCACTAAATGAACCAGGGTCAGCTGGGTCATAGTTAGGACTTTACCACTATATGCCATTGGAATACTCAACTACTCCTAATATCTTAAGAGAAGACTGTATTTACTCCCTTCACAACTGCATGATTTTCTAATTCCAGCCAGCATAATCCAGCTTAAAGTGCTGTATGTCTGTGTAAGATCTAGGTGTTCAGTAGCAGTTTGCTGAGACAGATATGTCACTATTTAATTACTGATGCACATTGTGCAGTTACATCTCACAGGTGTCACATACTAAGCAGACAGATCCGCAAAGTGGAGCACAGTAATTAAATACATTCTCCAGGTGGCAAGTGGTCTTCATATACAACTCACAGAAAGCACAGTTTGTAGACACATGTCTCCCTGGCAATGCACAATGTGCAGACTCACCCCACAGGGAGCACACAGTGCACAGATTCATCCCACAGGTGATACATAGTGCATATGCATCCACAGTTGGCACACAGTATGAGTACATATCCTACAAGTGGTGAACATAAGCAGACCAATCCCATATGTGGCGCATTGTGCACAGATATCCGACACTCAGCACAGTGTGCACACACTTCCCCCACGTAGCACACACAGTGCACCCACATCCCATAGGTGATATTTCAAAGGCACCTCACATTCTGCCAAGATACTGGCCAGTAGGCATGCCTACAAAATGATACCATTACTTGGAAATGTAACAAACAGATTTGAAAACAAACAAAAAAATGGTACAAACCATGTAAAAGTAAACTAAGGCTGATATGGCCTAGTGGTGCATTGCTTTGACTCTAGTGCACAGGGTCTTGGGTTCAATACTTGGCAAATAACCTTACTTTAACACAGCTGCATGGTAAAGTCCAAAGTATATCTTCATTATACACAGCTCCAATAAGAAAAAAAACATGCAGAAAAGGGTTTTGATAACAGTTCTAATTCAAACTGAGATGATGGTATTTCATAAACATAGGTCAACTTCGTGGCGCAGCGGTTAGCGTTGTCACCTCACAGCAAGAGGTTCTTCGGTTCGATTCTTGGCTAGAGCCTGTGCAGAGTCTGCATGTCCTCCCCGAAGTCACGTGACTTTTAAAAACATGCAGTAGGTGCATGCATGCGTGTGTGTGTGTGTGTGTGTGTGTGTGTGTGTGCGCGCATGCGCGCCTTCTGTGAATGTTGGGCACCGGGCTAGCAACTCCATACTAAAAATCCCACTGTCATTCAATCTGCGGGAGAAGCCAAAAGACATTGCTAGTGAACAGATTCATAAATGCATTCTGCACACAACCACCTATCATTCAGAGATGGATCAAGTTAACATCAGGTGGTATATACAGATGAATGCCAATCTGTAAAAGGCACAGAGACATGCATAATACACAGTTATGTATTATGTGCACCAATGCTACACAGTGAATGCTGCATAGCACAGCAGGGAACAGCTGCTTATTACAGTATGGTGTGTTTGGCATACATTACAAAGTAGCTGCTCTTGGATACACTGTGATCTATCTTCATGCCAAATGTATGAAAAATATTTATCATTCACAGTGTGACATGATGTTGAAGCTATGGTCATTACCATAATACAGCAATGAGGGGATCTTTTTTGTTTCTATTTCTGCAGTGATACTACTGCTGAAGTTTGCAAGCTGAGACATCAGCACTGGAGAGAGATTTGTGCAGTCAGGTGCACTACACCAACTGCGGAAAGGAAGCTATTTTCCCATAACTTAGGTAGGTGGGGCCAGCCCACATGCAGCTGGTGTAGTGTTTATAAATACAGTAAAACCCTGTTGAGAGCATCTGTATAAGTACTCTGTGCATGGAGTATTGTTGCTATACAATGGAGTAAGACTGTATACAGGGTCTTGCCCAATTGTGTAGCTACCTTCATAAATCTCAAGAGCTTTGTTATGTTATTCTAATGCATACCAACTCTACTGAATGGGTTATAATGTTAATTTATCTTGTGGATGTAAAATGTTCCACAAGAACTTTGTCTGCTGCATGTAGCATATAAGCAAACTGTCTGCTGTTGATCTTTGAGCCAGCAACTACAGGCAGCTGTTATACCAGTTGTTGCTGCTTTTTACCCGTCTGTATATCTTTAACTGTAGTAGCTGTGAGACTATCAGCTCCAAAAGCCGTTATACAAGATAAGATAATCAAAAAAATTCTGCTTAAGGCTCCAGCAGCTGTCAGTACAACTAGCTCCAGTCACTTGCTCTCAAGCTACTCTTATATACCACTCCAGGTCAACAGCTAGCTGAAGCAAGTTTGCCTCACAGAAATCCTTAAAGATAGTAGGTATTAAGGACACTTTGGTTTGGATCCTAATGGTGAAAGCTGTTCATTGGGATCACTAATTGGCTCAGCTAAACTACCAGACCAAACTAGTATAAGACTGAAATGCAATCCATTTATTATTTAACATTCAAAGAAAAAAAAAATAGTCCACAACAGAAAATGCAATATTAGCTTCAGCAGCAGTGTCAGATCCAGGCTACAAAGGTAGAAAAAATGATGTCCTACTACAAAGAAGCCTACCCCTCATTCTGTGCAGCATCAATCAGTTTCTGTGTTTGGTTAATCACTTCTTCCTGTCTCAAGTGGAAGTAGCCAAGGGGACAGTTCTCCCTTTGCATCTGTGGGCAACCATTAGTGAACATGCATGGGTACTGTAACTGATGGACCAGACCCAGTACTGACTTGGTATCTAGTCCTTTCACTCTTTCTACACATTTGTCTGAGGCACAGATGGAGCTATTACAACAGGCACAGACTCCTAGGCCAGAGCACATTTTCAAATTACAGGCCTTATACTCAGCCTTTTCTAGTTTGCCAGCAAACTACATTTCAGTTCCACACAAACCCAAAGTTCCTAAGTTAGCTAGCCTCAAAATTTTCATTCAAGCAGGATATAAATGATTCTCAAACACATTTCTCATAATGTGGAGACAAATAAAGCAGTGAAACTCCTATTAGACAGTCAAACTTCAGGCTTCCTTTGCTCAGAGGAAAGTCTGGCAGACTGAAATTAAACCAAATCATGGCTGCATGGCGGTTACATGGAAAGAATCATTCTGGTTATGTTGAGTACACTCCATCATGTGAGTGGCTTTATCTGCATCACATCTTCAGAAAGTTTCACTTCAGGAAATGTATGCTGCAGTAATCTGGGTATACACAAGAAGTTTATAGAACACTACAGTCTGGATAGCTGATCTAAGGTTAATGGCAGGCTTTGGCAAGGCTGTCTGCTAGGCCTTATTTTTGTAATCCCCTCTCCTTTGGAATCCGTCTACAAAGCTGTTTAAAAGCAGACAAAAGTAAGTTTGGGTCAAGAACTGCTCTAAGAACAAAGGCTAGTACATGCACACATACCAAACCAAGGGCATCTCAACAGGAAAGATCCAGCTACCATGCCCCCAACAATCCAAAGTAGTAGGGTTAATGTTACTATGAAGTTTTTTATTTTTATTTTATTTTATTTTTTTTGCCACCTCGTTAGCAACTAGTGGAAGAAAAAAAACAGCATTTTCTGGGCTGGACTTCTTTGTATTCTGTCATCCTTGAGAATTTTCTGGGGCTGAACTTGTCTGCATTCTAGCATCATTGACAATTTTCTGGGAGGGGATTCTTTGTACTCCATTAGCAGTGTCAGTGGTGAAGCTTACTAATGTCTGACCCAACAGTGATTGTAAGGAAGACTCCAGCTGGTGAGACTGACACCTATTAATTGTATTTTCAAAACAAGATTAAAGAACTCCTGGTTGATATGCCTGAAAATGTGGAGTTTTGGTATGTGCACAAGAAATCCGGACAAAGCCTAAAATAATGGGGGACAAAGGCCCAAAAATAAGGACAAATTTTAAATACTGCTCTTATAAACTTAGAAAGATGGTTTAATAACAGGATTTCTGTTTGCATGCATTTTCTTGAAGGATATTTAATCTGAAACTCAAATGTATGTCATTGTTTAGTGACGTCAATCCTCAGTGATTTGCCAGAAAATCACAAATTTTATGAGGAACACACCAAAAATATGAGCAAAAATCTGGACATTCTGTGAAAATCTGTACATTGAGAGGTATGTATGTACAAAAAAAAAGTGCTGCAGCCTTTATTAATTCTCTATCAGTGTTCACAGCTTTTCTGCTATGATATTACATCAACTGCATTACAATATTACATATTTTAATACTGTTATAAACAATGCTTTGTTTTTTGAATTATTACACAACTTTGGGGAAGAGAGTCAAACTGAAGGCAAGAATGTTTGGTATTTTAATTTTATTATTATGGATGACCCATGTTCATCATACTCAGAGGTAGATAGCAATCAGAGATACACAACAAAAACATTTTTGGGGGTCTCTAAGAATTGCTCATTTCAAGACAGATAAACTAGCATTTGAAGGATTACAATTGGTAGAGAAATGCAGAAGCTCATTTGTAAAGGTCTTTTGTAATCTAGTGTGCATAGGTTACATTTTTTTCTACCAAAGGCTTATATTTTATGATTTTGCTAACCGATGGAACGATAATGTTACAGGGAACTTGGTTAATGTTGCAGCAAATACTTGGACAGTTGCTTTTGATATGCACTTTATATCCTTGTGTAGTTCTACAAAGTCTTCAGTGTAGTTAAATAATCAAAAAAATTATTGCAGAGAACATAACGTGCTGATTGGATGACAGGACTGTTTTGATTAATGACTGAACAGGCAAACATTGTTATTTCTTAAAAGCATCTCTTACAAAGAGCCCACTGTTATAAACCTGACACAGCCATGTAGGGCCTATCTTATACAGTACATTTGACACTAAATATGAATGCAGTCAACAATAAACTTAAACAACTCAGACATCTGCACTAAAACAATGATCAGATAAGTCTGAAATGTATTTCTTGCAAAGTTTGTTAATTTTAATCAAAAAAAAAATCTCAAGTTGCCAAATACTGATACACAGTTGAGAAAGAGACTGGTGCAGTGTTATGTGCTACATTTCTATTCTACATACTCCAAGACCTTGAGTGTGCCATCTCACAAAAGGCAGGTAACCCACTGTCCAGATCATGCACCTGAAATTTAGATTAGATTAGATTCTGTGGGAAATACTGTATCTTCTTTGCAAATAATATGTGTGAAACTATCAAAGCTGGGAATTGTGCTCCCATCTGTAAAGGCAGGACCTGATACTGGCTTACTCACCCACGCAACCTTTCACCTGAGGAATGCCAGCAGAGCATGGTGGAAATCCAAAGTGAATAAACTGTACCTCCTGTACAAACAAATGATAAGAAACAGACAAAAATTCTCTGCACATTATAAACAGAGTGGAAATATCAAAACTTCAGCATTCTCAAAACAGCCGAATTTAACTAATAACAAAACATTATACCTTTCCAAGCCATACCTAGTCTTAAATCAGGACTACAAACTTTTCACTTAGTGTGTGCACGCAAGTGTGTCTGTGTGTGTGTGTGTGTGTGTGTGTGTGTGTATGTCTATCTATGTGTCTAAACTGGCAATAGTCAAAAAAGACTACTAGTGAATGGCAAAATATCAAATCCACTTACCTGAACACAAATTATATTGAATGTGCATTTTAAAATAATAAAAAACACTTTTGTTATGGGGGGGGGCAAGTCCCTACACCCCTACTACTTAAATATACCAACTTCAAGGTTACACAATATTGTGGAAAAGGGAAAAATCCCTAAACCCAATTGTCAATCTTCTTGTACTGAATTAATGCTCAGCAATCAGAGAATTGGCAAAAAGTTAGCCTATTCACAAGCTGACCGAAAAAACAGTCAACAAAACTAAGTGAAACCGTATATTAAATGGGATGGTACCACACAACTAAAGTTCACCCAGTGGCAGGGCCAAGCACGCTAGATGACCTGCAGAGGTCACAGAGTTAAAAGTGCAACCCCTCCCCCAGTCAAGGGATACTCTGAAGAGTTTAGTGTATCAGGTTTCATTTCATGGCAAGAGACATGAGAATATTTTGTGCCATTTTTTGAATATGCCACAATCACAACTCAGTTAAAGAATCTGAGACCTTTGCTCAGAAAAGGAATACCAGGAGCCAGCCCCGGTGCCTGGCCTGTGGGAAAGTTTGACAGTGATTACCTGGTGACAGAGTGCCTCACACAGCCTTTACAAGTTCTGTCCAAAAAGGCTGCATAGCGCAGCCATGTAAAAGTTACCACTTGCAAGGTGAAGGGAGGTAGTCAGGTGTGATGCCAAATAAATGGTAATCTGTATCAGGACGGTTTTAGATGGATTACAGACTGAGCAACAGAATCTGAAACTTGGAACATGGAATGTCACTTCTCTGTTGGAGGTGGACCGGGAATTATTGTGGGAGACAGAAAAGTAATGGCTAGATTTAATGCGGCTTACCCCTGCATACAGCATTGGTTCTGGAACCATTTCTTGCTAGATTGGTCTCCATCTCTCTCTCTTCTCCTTCAGCTCTGAAGCTAACTCTCAGGAGAGTCTCGGGACAAATGTAAGAATATTCACAAACACATGGCTGGATATTATTCAACTGATGTCTGTACAAATCAGTTAAAGGATCAACCTAAAGCAACTGTGTGCTACAGAAAGGAAATCTGTGTCTGTTTGTAAATGAGCACTTATCCATTTGGACTATTCAGTCTTAGTTAACATGGAGATAGTGCTCAATGGGTACTACCTAGGAACTGTGTATTTCTATTGGGAGACTTCAATGCTTATATGGGGAAATAATGGAGATATATGGAGGAATGGGAGGAATGGCTTGCATGGCATGAAGTTCTAGAATCAAAAATAATATAATTATAAAGAAAATCAATGTAAATTATGCAATTTACCCTCCACTGGGGACATGGATGAATTTTACTGAAATCTGTAGCTACGTACATCAAATATGGCACACTGTATCCACGTTGACTCAAGTAAATCTCTCAATGGAGCCCCCTGCCCACCTAAGTAATGGGTGCTAACCCTAATACTAATGCTGCTCCTTCACCCAACCCTAACCCTACACCTTAACTTAACAAAAAACTTCCTGTAATACTGCCACTATTCATATGAATTTGCGGCTACATTTTAGTGTGAAGATCAGGAGAGGAAATAATTTTCCTTTCTCAATCTTTTGTGTGCTGGATATTTAGGGCGTTCAGTCTTCTGTATGTTCAAGCTTCTTAATGTCATTTTTTAACCACAACATCAAGAATCTTCAATCATGTAGATGAAAACCTTGCAGAGACCACTTTACTTGGTTGAGTGATTCACAGAATCACTTGTCCAAGCAAGACTTAACTCCAGGAGGAAAAAGTAAATACTGTTTTTGAAAGCACTTACCCGTTCACTCCTACAGGAATTCTCATGGTACCGTTAAGTCTAACAAAGCCAAGGGGATAGTAGTGTTTAATCATGTGGTTGTTTTTATTGGCTGCTATGGCTGCTGTGATTTTAATTGGTTTATATTTTAACTTGCTTTTATCAAAGTTCCATTAGTTCTGATGACGTTCTGAATGAAGTAGGAATTAAAGCTCTCAACTTTTGTAATAAAGTTTTGTTTCTCTGACTGCTGGCTGAAGTTATTCTCTACAAGCACTGCAAGAAGTGTTAGTTTTATTAGTTTGTTTATTCATCTGTCTGGATTCCTAGTTCATATCCAACTGTCCTTGTGAAGAAAGATTAGGATGAACGGTACATTGACCATTCGGAACTTTGATTTCTTTATGTACTGATTCAAATTGCTTATATCCAAAATGGGTTTGAGGTCACCTGTTTTCTGGGGCACTAAAACAAAATGTGAATAAGTTCTGAATCCTATTTGGTCTGATGGGATCTTTTGGAAGACTTTTATTTTAGCTGCTTTTGGATTTCTTGTGCTGCTGCATTCCTTTGACTGGATGGAACATTGGGAACTTCTTTCTTTTGGAGGAAGGGGTTAGGAAAAATGGTGTGTAATAACCTCTCAATATTACTCTTAGCACCCATGAATCTTGTATTATACTTGCCCAGAGTATGGGTGCAAGGACAATTGTCTCCAAACTGCCTCCAGAGTTGGAGAGTCAAGCAATACTTCAGGAGCACTGAAAGGGCCTGTCTGGAAAGAATCCATGAAACCCTGATTCTGTGGGCCTCCTCTGCCTCTAGGGTGATGTCTGCCATTAGAATTTCCTCCTCTGCTTCTGAAGGAATTATCACCATGTGGATCTTGTAATGGTTCCTGAGATTTTTGAAAACACATATTACCACCTCTCTGATTTCTAGAAAAGGTTTGTTGAGGGTTTGAAAACGTGATTCCCATGGCAGACAGAGACTTTTCGTCTTTTGCACTGTGGGTAAGCATCTCTTTTACTGATGGCCCAAACAAGGAAGTGCCATCAAATGGAGTGTTGAGAAAATATGTCTTAAAAGGCTCCGAAAAGTCTTATAGCTGCATCCAGACATGTCTCCTTGTGGTGATGCCTGAACCAGCTGCCCATGAGGTACCTTCAGCTGTGTGAGAGATCAACCTCACTGAAGTGTTTGATATGGATAAGAGACTGGCCACTTGTGAGAATGTCTTTTGAAGTCCTCTGCAGATATGGTATTTGATAGCTCTTTGGTCAACTCTCTCTTAAGTCTGGTAAAGTGTGCCAGGTAGTTTAGTGACCTCAGGGTAAAGGTTGCCGAGGCAAAGACTTGCTTTCCAAATCTGCCCAATGCTCTAAATTCTCTGCTTGGTGGATGGACAGAAGAGCTTTGTTCTGCTACCTGTCTCTTGGTGTCTGCCGCCACCACCATAGCATCAACTGGGACTCCTTTGCTCCAGTGGTGTCTGTCTTTTGGCGGGGCTAAAAATATATCAGGTCTTTTCGGGATCAGTTTGACAGTATCCAGTTCCTTCCAAGCCCTGCAGGAAACCAAATCAAGTTCATGTGCTTGGGGATGGTGCAACCCAAGATGTAGATGGGCCAGGACCAAAAGCCTCCAAAAATACTGATTCTTCTGGAGAGGGGATTTGGGAAGATCAGCCACCTTTCTGTTTTAGGATTTCTAAAATATCTCCAAAGGAGAAGTCATCTGGTGGTGATCTGCATGTTCTCTTCTAATGCACCTCCTCTATGGGATGTTCAGATGAGGTGTCAGAAGAATTGAGAAGTTCCTCTACTGGAACTGGTTAGACACTTATTAGAACTAGCTGTCCCCATGGAGTAGGTGTAATTGACTCAGAGCGCAGAACCGATGAGAGAAAAGGGATATGATCCGAAAAGTTAGATGATGGTTCTCTTATGAGAGGAAAAGCCCTTTTCACTACCGTGAAAGCTGATGGAACCAGAGAAGCTACGACCTGGCCTCTCAGAGCCAAAACTCCCAATGAAGGTAGGTCTTGACCTCCCTCGGATCTGTGCCTTAAGGATGGAACTGGGTCCAAACTGTCCAGAGCTGAAGCTCCAAGCGGGAAGAACAGATCCAATAAAATCATAGCCAAACCTAACCTCTCAGATCCGATGCCAACACTCTGGCTCCAGAACTAGTTCTGATCTGAGGGTATTGTAGCAGAACTAGTCAAGGATATAGTTGGAGTCGAAGAAGAAGCTTTCATTGGATCTGACACTGGACATCTCAGGGATTTTGGATCGTGGGACACGGAGACCAATGGACTGATCGGAGAAGGAGATACAGTGGTCCTGGATGTTATAGGCATACTCATGGCTCTGACATGGGACAGAGCAGGTAAGACCTTCATCTGGACCTGAGATCTGAGAAATTTACGTATCATCCTATCCACATCTGTTTCCAATAAATTCTGGAGGACCTTGAAGAAGTTTTGAATGGGGGCCTGGAGGGTTTCTTGGGAGTTTGAAACAACTGAGCAGACAGGTTAGGCGATATGGGATTATATGGAATTATGCACTATGAGACATACTATTCTTTGGATCCAAGGACTTAAGTTCAGAAGGTGTTGCTGCAGGAAATGATATTACAATAGGAGCCGAAACATTTGGATCACAGGGTTTCAGATCCAGGGAATGTATCTTTGGATTAGACGCTGTCAGATCCAAAATATTCCTGTTTTTTGCTGGAGGCTCTGACAAAGACCTTGGGGACTTTGGTGGGGAGGGTTTCTTATGCTCCAAGGGAGCTGACTTGCTAGATTTAAAGAAGGTTTGAGCCCCCGAATAAGTAGTAGCTGCCAGCATGCCTTTCAAAATTATTATTTTTTTTTAATGAAACGGGAAGAGAAACAGTAAAGAATTCAACTACCAACAATGGTAGACTACAGAAATACCCTATTAATCAACAAGGGTAAAAACTAGAGAAAAATACCAGTAATGGTATAGAGAAATACTATATAGAATAGTATAGACAAAAAAAGAAAGCAGAATCCCCTAACGACTGTCGAAAACTCAGAGGGAGGCTAAAGATAAAGATAAATATGAGGAGAAATATTTCTCAGGAAAGGTAAAAGAAAAAATCTATAAGACTCACAAATTACCACTTCGAAAGTTTGAGACAGGAACTTGCATCTGTTCACGAGGGCGGCAAATGACATCTGAGGTAATGGGGATAGAACAGGGCATTATAGGTAAAGGGAGGAGCTTGAGAACTGGCTACAAATTCTGGAATATTCGGCTGAGTTAGATCCAAGGATCGGATCCAAACCCATACACTGAGGAAGAATGAAAAGGACAACATCAGATCAAATTATTAAATTTTAATTTGCACTATTTTAAATTGTAGGAATTAGCATTATTTTTCAACCTTCCATTCTGGTTCCTGTGTTAAGCATTTGTTTATGTCTATGTACAAAGTAGCTAGAAGATACGAGAGGCAAAAAAATAATTACTATAGGAGAAGTAGTGTAGAACCACAGAATAGGGGCAGTTTGAATAATCAATTATGTAATTCACATAGCTCTCATTTATTTTTTTCTTTAGCATTAGGGACAAAGCAAAAAATAATTAAGAGAAATACCCCAAATTAGGAACACATTTTAAATGCTGGTACTGTTAATTCCAAACTTCAAAAAATAATTTCCTGTTTTAGGACATATGGAGCAAAAGTTTTTGAAAAAAAAAAATTAGAGGAATCCCTCCAAAATCTGGACATTTGAGAGATATGAATTTGGCTAATTTGTACTTGGTGAATACATACAGTGGATTTTTAGAGGAATTAAAACAAAACAGTACTGAAGAACTAGCATATTTTACAAGCTCATATAAAAGAGCTAAGAATTTCTACAAGACAAAAGCTGGTTTTAAAGTTTGAAGAAATTGTATCAGACGTAATATCTGACCACCAATAAATGAATGTAACACTTTGTACATAAATGGACATCAACATGTATCTAAAACATTGTTTAGTTGTAACATTATTTGTATGATATATGCCAGAGGTTGTATTCCAAGAAAACAGTATGTAGGAAAAACTATATGGTAATTCAAAATCAGGATACAAGGGAATGAAGGAGAAGTAAATAGCAGGTTCCCTATAAGGTCTATTACAATGCATGTGAACAAAACATATGCAGGATTTGTCACGGAGTTGAAATGAACTGTCCTCTTCACAACCAAATAAGATGATGGAAGGGACATAGATGAATTTTTACAGAGATCTGAATCGATGCACATCATTAAACACAGCACTTTATATTTACAGGGAATTCATTCTAAAATACATACATCATACTTATTACAAGACATATTAAACAGCAGGATATATAATATCAAATGAAGGCGATTGAAAGAAGAGCTTTATTGGTGCAAGATAAATTGGTTAATTGGTACTGATTTTATATTTAATGATGTGAATTTTTCATTTTGTAATTCCATAGAAGATTGCCGAAAGTACCAGACTCATTACCAATTTTTTGAAATAAATGTTTGGAAGTTCAACTCCATTCTTATTATTTTTATTTAATGGTGATCAACATACTGGAATCTGACTGAATTTACTTGAGTAATGTTTTATAAATAACAAACTAGATGTCAGTGGAAGATTATTTGATAAAGCATCCAAAAGTCAATTACACAGAGCAGCTATAAATACTGGACGTTTGATGGTACCCATCAGACATGAAAGAAAATTGCACCTGTGGGATAGTAATGTGTAGGAGAAATCTATTCCCTTTTTGTTTGCTTTTTGGAAAAAAATTGCAAAGGTAGCTCATTAGGCTATAAGGTCCTTGTCAGTAGTCTGAAATGATTAAGTAAATTTCACTGCGAGGTAATTTGTTATTGTGACTAGCCTGTTGATCCTCCCCTTCAAAAGGAGCTACCGTTCCTTCTTTTAGCAGCACAGTAGTGTTCTCTGAAAGGTAAGACAAGACTATAAACAAACCTTTACTGGCTTAGGGCTTGCTAAAATATATATCAGTGGGTCAAAAGGTAATAAGGATAATGTATTTTGTCTGGCTTTTGTAATGAGGAAGCATTCATTCTCTTGAAAAAAAATGATCTCTGACCTAGCTGGTAATTTTTGCAGTATAATAAGAGAATGTAATGAACTGGTCTAACTAATTACCTAAACATTTCAAAATGGAATACAAAGCTCATGTAAGAAAATTACTACTTCTGCTTTATGCTTATAAGAACAGGTATTGCTTTTATAGCATTCCTAATCTCTTTAGTGGTGAGATACTCTTGCTTGATGAAAACTAGCTCAGACTTGAGGCACAAAATAGTTTACATAACTCCTTTTCCACTTCGGGTTATATCAGCATTTCCACAAAGTACAAACTACAGATGTCCAGGCCAAGGATGACCTGTTCATGAAAACAAATAAGGGATGGTCTGTATAAAGAGCTTCCAGATAACAGTATCTGGGTGAAGGCAGGAAAGAGAAAGTTTTTGTAAGGCAAAGGGAATTTGCCTTGCAGTTAGTTAAGTCTTCCTCAGTAGTATCACCTTGAGAAAACTATGTTTGTTGATAGCCGTAATGTCTTGACTCAGCCAAAGTCAGATTCACTGATTTTGCTTTCATCCACCTTGTGGCTGACAGTCTCTGTGGGATAAGCTTATGTTGTCATATTATATCCCTCGCAAGCCAGATTGGTATTAAAGTAGTAAATGTGATTCAGAAAGCTATAAAGAAACTTTTTAAAAGCTATGATAGCAAAGGGATTATGGAGACAGTTTTACAGCTTATCAGTAGATTAGGGTTGCATATACATTTGGCCTTGGCCATTTGTACAGACTGAAGACAATAGCATTTCTCAAGGAGATGTCAAAGAAGACATAAAAAAGGAAGGTTTAACAAAAACAAGTGATGTCAATGTTCAGAACTTAGGGTACGTACCATTAACCCTTGGGCTATGTACACCCATTGCCTTCTTGAGGACTTCCTTTACCTATCTTCTGCAAATAGTGTGGATATAGAGTGGAGGCAACTGCAGTTTGATGGGGGAGAACAAAAACTTTTCTGAAAATATATGAAATAAAGGGAATTTCATGAGGCAAAATTGTGAACAAACATATCTGTCAGGATGGCTAGGTTTTTTCGATCCTGGTCTCCCCGGACCATCAAGCTCCATCCTAGATAGCTCCATTTGTTCCTCCCTTGATTTGACAGCTTAGAACACAGAGATGTAGGTGACAATTGTGGACACTGGCTATTGGCTAGTGGAGTGGAGAGGTTCTGTATGTGCCAAACTACCTCCATTTGATAGACTGGCATATATCTGAACTTAAGGTCTGTAGTGCTTTCCAACAGCTGCATATGTGTTTTTTTTTCCTGTGCATACCAAATTGAGGAGCACTGCTATCCACTGACTGAAAGGACATCATATTCACCTCTGACCTTCCTTGTTGTTGGTAAACAATCTGGCCCACCAAGTGGCTGCAAAGCAGCAAGCCAAAACTACCTCACTTCACCGAGAATGATGAGCTAATGCTGGACTCATTCTTTGACTACCTCTTCTGTTACCCGATTTCACTAGTCATACATGGGTCTCCAGAGCTGCAGGCAGGGCTCCTTTTCTCTGCATCACTGAACAGCCCAGGTACTTCCAGAAATGTTTCTGTGACAAAACAAACTGTTATGCTGTGGTCTACGAAGGAATATTCTCAAAGAGTAAATATATCATGGACCAGGGAAAGTTCTGTAATGAAAACTCATGCAGGACAATCCTGTATCAGACGATATAAAAACTCCTTATGTTGAAAGTTAGTTAAGGGTTCTGACAGGATCATGGCATGGAACACTAGGGTTATATACAGAAAACATTCACTAGAACTCACTGCACCAGGAAATGGCAAAAGACCACAAGCTAAAAGTCAGTCTCAGTCTTAAATATGAAAATATCGCTTTTCAGACTGGCACCTTCCCTGAGTGATTTGGGATTTCTGTACTCTGAATAACTGCTGTATATTTTTAAATGCCTTTATATGCAAAAATAAAAACCACACTGAAGAGACTACTGCTATACATTGTAAAATCTGACTGCCATCCAACCCTTTATACTACTGGACTATACTTGTAAAACTTTAGTTTGCTAAATAGGTATGTGAACCAATACTATATGGATCTTTTTCAGACAGGACTTGAACCATAAGTGTATGAACAGATGTAAAACCTATGAACAGTTTTCAACTAGAATGCTTTTGAGAGCTGGAAAGACACCAGAATATCCACACAAATTGGAGAGAACACACAAACTGCGTACAGATAGTTGCCTGAGGTCAGGACTGAACGCCAGACCATGCAGATGCAAAGCTGTAACCTTGACCACTCTGCTGCTCACATTGTTATGTCTAAATAGGGGTAGGGGAAACGTGACCACAAATTCAAGCTACATGGCTCACTGTAAAAATGCATCTGTGTGGCATGAAACTTTTGGTCAGTTGTGTGCCTTTTTACATCATGAACATGACATTGTTCTGTTGGCACATGTCTACATTTGGCATTAGGGCTGTCAGTGTTTCAAACTTCTTGGAGTACTGTCTCCTCTGGCAAAGGAGAATATTGAAGTCCCTCTGCTACATGTTGCCAGCCATGTTGGGAGTACCATATTGTCTTCTAGTGAGAGATAGAAAAGCAGAGGAAAGAACTGGGAACTGAGGTAATCACCAAGACACCGCAGATGTATGGTGCCTTTATTGGGAGCATGGCAGCTTATTGAGGAGCACTGTGCTTCCTGAGAATATACTCTAGTAGGACAAACCTCTGCAGACAATGAGTTGTAACTTAGAAGGGCTCAGATAATTCAGTTAAAGTAACAGGAGGGCTTGAATAATTGATTTACAGTAATGTTTTGGCAGACGAACATGATTTACATTAACATGAACAAATGAAGCTGGTTCAGGAATACAGGCCTAGTAAAAAAAGTGAAACAGGCAGAAACATATCAGTGCATGACAGTTTTATTTTTATTTGTTCTCATCAGCCTGACAATCTATAATTTGTTTACTGCCATTACTGACAGAGTCATTCCCCTGTCCTACCATGTTGTGGGAAGCAAAATATGGGTGGCAGGATTTTTTAGAATTTTTCTCTTATGTACTAGCTTTTTCCTTCCAACATGTAAGTTTGGGCAATTCAGATGCATGCAATTCATTCATTCATTCATTCAACTGAGGATCTTCATCAGGATGAATTTCCTCTACTACAGTTAAGTTCACTCTCTTGCTCTCCTGCAACATGGACAAAGCCAGCACT
This sequence comes from Protopterus annectens, assembly GCF_019279795.1. Lineage (NCBI taxonomy): Eukaryota > Metazoa > Chordata > Ceratodontiformes > Protopteridae > Protopterus > Protopterus annectens. The sequence continues at coordinate 1,160,528,773 of NC_056741.1, read as the reverse complement.
TGTCACTCACTTTCATATTCTGCAGCCACCTCCTCCAGCTAAAGGCCCTGGCTATTTGATCAAACACAGATTGCTGAAACCACATGTGAGGCTCAGTCCTGCTTTACAGAACTGCCAAGTAATGAAGTCAGGTTTTAAAAAACAGTCTTAGTAGCTGCCTTAGCAGCAGATAGCCTTTACATCAGTAATGATTAAGTACACCATAGAATGTGGTGTTTGCAATGAATAAAATAGGCATATTGAGCTACTTTACTCAAGGAATAAAGATGGCAAGTACAAATATGGAAGGAGTTAAAGGACCATACAAATAGCAAACGTAACACTTCCAGTGACTCTGGGATGGCGTCAAAAGCAAGTTCAAGTCAGAATTGAAACAGTTCTTGATTGGGAAACACAAATGCAAATACCAGGAAACTAGGTGCATTACTTAAATATTCCCTTTTCCCCCATGTTAACACCTCTTATTTCTGATAACTGAAACAGTATAGAGTAGGAAGTAAAGTCTATGCCTTACTATTTACATACTTATCACTTCACAGGAACTGTTTTTCCTTCTGGAATATATAAGCATCAGTAATATTAGCCTATAAAACACTATGGAACATGAAGCTTTCAGTGTAACCTGGAACTTCAATTTCTTTGTATATCTTTCACTGTTTTTTTTTTTTTTTACATTCATGCCTATGTATTATTAGTTACATATCTATTTGATTGTGTTTCTATTAATATTTCTTGTTTGTTGCTTTTATTACAATATCTGTTCTGTTATGCTTCTATTGATATTTGTAACTTTTTCATTGTTACAATGTGACAGTCCTCTACCCCGGTAACCAAAATGTAGATAAATAAACAAAAAGAGAGCTGCTTCTGGGAGCAAAATTACATCACAGTAAATGATCAAATTCTACTACAGCAAGCATGGAAGCAGGTCCTGAGCCTGGAAAAAAATCAGAGAACATGCACAGAGACTGGATGTGTCACACAGTTAACCCCTCATATTACAAATTGTCATGATCATACTTCAGTGGCCTCCCATATTCTGGCATGGGATTTATTTCCTTGTTTTCATTTGTTAACTAGACTGCAAACTCATTGGGCCAGAACAGTTTTTCAGGGATATCCCAAGGAATAAAACTCTTGAGATAATATAGTTGTTGTTGTTTTTCTTTCGGCTTTACCCGGTTAAGGGTCGCCACAGTGGAACTCTGGTCCGCTAATAATTGGCAGTCGATTTTTATGGTGCCGAGGTGCCAGCCCGACGCCCAACCTTCAACGAAGGCACGCACATTCACGCATGTCTGTCGAATGCCACTCGACTGCGGGGAGGACATGCAGACTCCACACAGAAGGCGCTCCAGCTGAGAATCGAACGGGAGAACCACTTGCTGTGAGACGATAACGCTACCGCTGCACCACTGTGGCTTACCTTGAGTTAATAAGCATTCAGAAGCTTATGTGTTTCTAAGTGCTCCCCATGTTTTATTTTAAGCACTATATATTATTTTGAGATAATATAGTGCTTAAAATAAAACATGGAGAGCACTTATAAACACATAAGCTTCTGAATGCTGTGGTATACATGGTTTATACATAAATGTTACTAGAAATGCAGCATGAACAGTGTAACAATGCAAGAAAAGTATATGTATACACATTCTGTCTCTTTCAAGTCTGCATGTAATATTAACAGCTCTTTCTATGCATACTTAAACTGAAACACAAGGACAAAAATTAAATGCAACTGATGCCTAGGTCAGCGTAATAAGAAACCAAGGTAGTCTCTCTCCTCCCTCATCAGGTTTAGCTTTATGATGAGAATATAGCTGCTACCAACACATTGGAACACCTGCTTTGACCTGACTGTAGAGTGTAGTGTCAGACAGGCATGCGACGACAAAAATGTAGAAGGGTGTGTGCTCGCTCATGCACACATACAAATGTTTGCGCACACACAAACAGAACTACTCATTCAAAAGTACCTGTTTTAAACAGATTTCTACTTATTCAAGTCTGAACATATCTGAAATATACACCTTTACTACAAAGTGTTGTTTTTCGAGTTGTGGATGGGGAAAAGATAATGCTTAGTTTTTGAAGATGAAATAGTTTTCTGTCAGAAGCCAACTTTGATTCATGTTCTTCTAGCCTTTTATATGCAAAATAATACAAACCGTTTATGATATATGATATTCACAGTACAAAAACTGTATTGGGGTAATCATGCCAAATCATTCTGGCCATCTATTATTTGCTAGCTTAGTGTTAAGGAAATAGTTTTAAATTTAATTCATCAAGACATTTTCTTATCTTAATAGTGTATTTGAATCTCAGCCCTGCCCCATTTGTGGGGATTATGGCAAGCGTAGTCTGTAAGTATGCACTGATGATATTATAATTATTGCAGTCACGATTTTTGTCAAATGTATTTTAATGTTGCATTTCTTTTTACTCTACTCCCAGGTTGTGGACATCAAAAAAGGGCATTGCACCTCCCTTGGGTTATTTCCTTCTCAGCAAAACATTCAAAATATATTACTGTTGTAACATGGAATTTTGGCAAATGAATACTGACTACTGTAAGGTGCAAAAAAAAAAAAAAAACCCTGACTGTATATATTTGAAATGGAATATTTTAATCTCAAGTTATGACCAGTTTTGCAGATGGATTGCACAAAAAGATTGGTATTTGTACCAAGAAACAATTCTCTAAGGAAGTTGGACACAGAAACCTGTGAGATTCCTAATCAAGGTTAAGTAAATATAACACTGAGTGAAGCAATGCACAAAATATAAAAGGGACATCGGGTTTATCTGAGAGGAAACACCTTTAAAATACTGACAAGAAGTCCCACTGATTAAAAGAAAACTGCCAGCTGTTTGTATACATCTCTTGTTTAGCATCTATTTCTCTGAAGTACAGGCCAACACTAAGGGACTCTGGTTAACAAAGTTTGCAGATGACTGCAAACTGGGAGCCATTATTGAATCCCCAAATTTTGTGGATATTCTACAAAAGGGCCTTACAGAAACAGATGCTTGGTGCCAGAGCCATGGGCTCAAGCTCAGTGCCAAGAAATGCATAGTTATCCCCTTTGGGAAAAAACATGTACCCGTGAATTACCACATAGGTGGCAGTACACGAAACACCGAAAGTGTGATAAGAGACTTAGGGACACAGGTAGACAGTGGTCTCACCTTTGATAACCACATCGCCACAACAGTCAGGAAATCCTTCTATGTGGCACACCTCATCACTAACGGCTTTTCATCCAGAAAAAAGGAGGTCATTGTCCCACTGTACTCATCCCTCATTAGACCCATTATAGAATACAATGCCCCGTTTGGTACCTACCTCGCAAGACATCTGCAACAAATGGAAAGGCAGAAGAAATACCTCAGTAAAAGAATCACAGGCCTAAAGCAGATGCCCTATGCTGACCATCTAAAAAAACTCTACCTATACTCTGTCACATATCGTCTACTCAGAGGTGATCTCTGCTTAACATACAAGGCCATGTCAAACCCAGAGCTGATGGACATGCTACACTTAAAGAAATCCCAACCCCTGAGAGACACACGCTCCAGGGATCTAAACCTTGTCATCACAATGAATAAAACATGCTAGAGGGATAGGTTCCTGACCCAGAGACTCCCCGGACTCTGAAATAGACTGCCCATACATGTCAAGCAAAGCACCTCTTTGGGCCTCTTCAAAAGGAACCTTGATGATTGGATGGGAGATAGGAAATTCACCCTGGGGATCACATCAGTCACCCTGCTAGACAGGGGTCCAGGGAAGTAAATACTGTGGGAAGAAATAGCCAGGGAATTGTTATGGCTAGGCTTGTATACGCCCTAGGGCCGATAGCCTAGTACCAACCTATGAACCTATGAATGATCACATGACAAGTGAGTGTTTACATGCATGATGAATGAAAAACCCTCCAAAAACAGTGCAGCTTGGAATGAGATTGAACCAACTCACACCTACTGCTTTGGTCACAATGCAAAGGAAAGCATAACTAAAACCTTTTCGGGTGCTAACTAAAGTAAGAAAATGCCACATCTAAAGGAGGTACTGCTTACAGTACAAAACCAAAATTAAAAAACAGGAGCACCTCAGAAAGCACAGTAAGGTAAAAATTACAATGAAAGAACCAACAAGAAAATCACTGAAGTGACAAAGTTTGGAGTTAAGGGCAGTTAGCCAAGGGAAACTTAAGCATCTCATGTTATTTGTTGCCAGCTTAAATGAGACCTCTGAAGTTAAGAGGAAAGGAATTCTCATTTCCAAGGAGGAAGAGGAAGAACACAGGCTGAGAAATGAGGAATACATTCTACAGTAGGAAGTCAACAGTATGGACTGGGAACACAATGCTTCAGGAGATCTCAAGGCAGACTAGATACCAAAACACTGACAAAAATGTCTTCAGTTTTTTTTTTGTTAACCAGTTTGGCATAAACTGGTTCAAGGACTCTTCTGAGTTGCAACTGACATGAGATGCAGTCCATGGGCACAAAAGTTACAGATTTGCAACCACATTCAAATGTGCATAGATATGGGGAACAAAAGTAACTTTGTTAGAATAAAGTCACACAATGTGTTTGAAAGAGAAGGACAGGTAGCTGAAAACCTGTTTTTTTTGTAAAGGAGTTAAGAAAAACATGAAGGAGAGTTTATGGGGCAAGATAAATCAATACAAAAAAGAAGTTGGAAACAAGATGGAAAATGAAAATGTTTGTGCATTCAAATTCGTCAGTAGCTAGACAGACTGGATTCCAGTGGAATTAGGGAAATGGCTACCTCGCTGGCTTGAATCTTCACTCAAGAAGCACTGAAAGTTGTTAGTTCTACCAGAGCAGGAGCATGGCTAGAAGGAGGAGAACAGTGTGAAGACCTGTAAGCATGTCACAGTAGGATGTTAACTAATAGTTTTTTGATCATTTTGTTAATGTTTAATTTCATGACGCTATGCTTAATTACGCTTTCCCTTCTCTTATCCCACCAGATGATTCGAGAGCTATAGAACAGATATTCCATGGCCTTGTTTTAATTATGTTAGAAAAGAATTTGACAGTTTCTCACAGGTGGCAATTAAAAATTATGATAAACTAAAGGTACCAGAATAAATACATGAAGAGACTCCAGATGTGACTGGTAAACAGAAAAGAATACAACTGGTAGGGAAAGAATCCAGACAAAATAGTTACCAATGATGTACCTTGGCAGGTCAAATGAAAGATGGCCTCCTTTGAACTGTTTCCAGTAAACAGAGATATATTCTAGGTCCAGAGTAATCTAACATGTGATGATGGGAAGTACTGCCAGCCATATCAGAAGTGGGGCAGTGGATGTATGACTTGTGCCAACACATCTAGCTGGAATTTTGTAAATAATTACATGTCATTTGTATATCAAACTGATTTGTACAGATGCTTGTGCTGAAAATGTATTTGTGAGGTTTGCTTGTGTTAAAATGTATCGACAGCGCACCCTGTTGGAATGAAAAGAAATGCACATATATTATTGTAACTGAATTAAATGCATATGTTTTAATAGCGGACACTGGGACAGCAAAGGTTAATCAGCTAGCTTACTTTAAGAAAAATAAGGGAGCTGTAAATGAGCTGTTAAACCATTAAAACAGCACACCACAGTGCTGAACAGGACAGGAGACAGTGGATCTGGAAGAAGCGTCTGTTTATTAGCTCAGTAAAAACAGGGGAAGACCCAGACAATGCCATAAACATTTATATGTGTATTGTAGCCTTCTATGCTAAATTCCTGTCTCGGGTTCAAAGGGGGTTACTGTAAGAACCTAGAGTCAGGTGACCAAATGTGGTCATTCTGTAAGCCATCTTGGATATTATACAGGAAGTAACCTCTGAGTAGACTCAGAGAGTATTCTATTTTGGGGAACCTCACTAGAAAGACTGTTCACTATTTCATTGTGCCTTGCTCTATCAAGTAATTTATTCGGAACAGTAATTCTCCTAGATTCAGCCGGGAATATAGTGAAGCTTAGTTTAGATATTGTTTTTCTTTATTTGTCTGAGCCTGCCGTAAATGCTGTTTTCAATATCTCCTGTGATTTGAACTCTGTGGTTTACTGTGAATATATATTTAGTATTTTCTTGTACTTTTATTATTTATTTAATATATTTAAACTTTTATAGTGTCTGGTGCTTGTAGAAATTATTTAACCTTTGAGAGTGCTTATATTTATTTGGTGACACTGTGTGGGCCACTCCAGAAGGCCTAGCCATCTGGGTCAACTAATACCACTTGTATTAGTATTAATATTATACAGTATAGTTGACATCCCTTGTTAAGGGCCTTAGAGAGGCTGATTGTGAAGTGTCTGGTGGTGTTGATAACTACCTTATACTCTGGGCAGAAGGGGGTACAGCAGGTAAATCTGTGCCAGTCTTCCCCAGGTGTGTGTGTGTGTGTGTGTGTGTGTGTGTGTGTGTGTGTGTGTGTGCGTGTGTATGTGTGATCAAATCTCACAGTATGTATATGTCCGTCAGCTACTTGGGAAGGGACACAAAGCACTTGTCTTACAGAAAGGGTGCTGGAGGACTTGGCTTGGATACTCTGGCTGAGGACCTAACCCTACAGCTGTACCAGTAGGGAGTCTTACTAGGGAGACAGATATAGAGAAATCCAGACCCCAAGCTGTGTGTGTTCACTGTGTGCTCTTAAGGGAAAATTGTGCTTGATGCAGAGAGGCCTGCATCTGGAAATACTGAGTGTATCCATTTGTATTCCAAGTGCACGTCCCTCTCCAGTGTCAGTTGTGAGGATTCAGGCTCCTTGATTACTGGCCCAGCATGGGAACATCATATAACACAACTAACCAGATAATGTTGCTGAGAAGTTAAATAATTATATATGTACGTTAGAAAAAGACAAATGCTAGTAAAACAACACCATATATGAAGCAGGAACATTGAATTGCATGTGTTGCTTTCTTACAAACAGACTGTCAAACACTAAGTGACAAAAATCCTTAAAGTTACACTTATTAGAAATCAAGAAAAACAGAAAAGTCATCTATATGCCTTCAAACTGCTCAAGAATGTATTTATGTATTCTGGGAAGTGCAGTTTCTTTAAGATACATTTCTTTTACTTAACTGCATTTACTGGGCAGGTGCATTTAGAGCAGGGTTGATCACATATTCAGTGGAAAGCTGGGAAGGAAAGTTCTAGCTGGAATTTGTTTTGTACTGTAAAATACACAGCTGCATGTGGTTCTATTGAAAGATCGTTTGCTGAGTCTGTAAATCCATCCATCCATCACCCTTTTTCCCCATTTCTGCACATGAAGTCAGGGATTCACATCAACAATGACTATCATCAATAACCAGTGCTTTCACTGCTGAATGTCTAGTCCTGTCATGGGTATTCTTCCATACCAGATGCATGCATGTGCACTCACACCTATGGCCATATTAGACTGTTCAATCCACCTATTGGATGTCTTTGGAATGTGGGAGGAAACTGCAGCATTTGGACAAAACCTATGCAAACACAGGAAGGACATGCAGACTCTGTACAGAAGGTACTCCAGCTACACCACTGTGCCACCTCTGGACCATTGATACAGAAATCCACTAACAGTAACTGTCACTACTATAAATGGTGTGTGTGTGTGTGTGTGTGTGTGTGTGTGTGTGTGAGTGTGTGAGAGAGAGAGCCACAGCTGGCTCATGTAGTGCCCAATGCCACTACCTGATCTGGCGATCCTCATCTGTCTAAGCACAAGTTTCTTCTTCTTTATAGAAAACACTGCAGCAAACTGCTTGCTATGTTTGTAGCAAGCAGGTTGTTACATGTTATACAAATCACAAAGCACTGAAACAAGCAATGAAGCAAAACATTCAGTCTTAACAAAAGCAATATTTCCATATCAACAGTAAGAAATGTCAGAATGGAAATTAATGCATTACTGACAAAACAGCAGGTTGTGCCCTCTTTGGTTCACCTTAGCTAGGAGTCTGGCCTTTGTGTGTGTGTGTGTGTGTGTGTGTGTGTGTGTGTGTGTGTGTGTGTGTTCATGATCCTAGTTGTGTGGTGTGGATGTTTGTGTGATAAAGTGTGGAGTTTTGCATTGCTTTTCATGACTGATTTCAGGGGTCTCCAGATGACCAAGTGTGCTGATGGCAACAAACATAAGGTGTCATCAGCAATCCAGATTACACCCATACCCTCCAAGAGGGCATTACCTCATACAAATCAATGTTATTATGCCTGGGAAGTAAAGCTTAGCATTTTTAACAACAGCTTCTGCTCTAGGGCCAACTAAAAACTCAGCCAGTACAGGTCTTTCATTTAGGATTCCCCTATCCTTTTTGTCTTTTTCTATACTCTGATATTAATCTCATATAGAGAAGACAATCACTAGCCTGCAAATCAAATGTCTTCTTGGCCTCTTCAAATTCTATTACCTTTCCTTCTCTAATTATTTGTTCACAATACTTTGGTTCTTTTGCCAGCTTCCTCTAGTAAATTCCAGCCTCCTCCTGTCTACTCTCTGTACCCCTAATTACAGTCATCCATATTGGCAGAATCTCCTTTCTCCATTCCCATGTTGACTTAGTTCTTAGTATATTTTTGCTACTTAATGAATATAATATTCTATATTACTGTTATTCTCCTTAAGTTGAGTCTGACGCCAATATTTTTAGTAATGCACAGGGAAGCAGGACACTTTTTCTTTCCAGTGGCATTTGCTATTTTTCTAAGGTTGTGAATGTGGAGTGAGTATTTTTAAGTGATTGGATAAAGGATTGCAGACCTCTATATGTACGGCAGACAGGGGATTAGCTTCAATAAAAAAATTTTAGTGAAATTTGAAATTATTGGGCTCTATACTAGTGTCCTCGGTGTATACTTTATTCCAAAAATAGTAGTTGAGGCACTAATAAATATGTACTGTGTCAGAGTAATCATCACAGACACATTTACATTGCTGTTCTCAAAGCTCTTCAGCACGTATACAGTATTAAAGAACATGAATGGGAGTGACATTGTGACAAAAACACCAGAAAATTATGCTTCTTTGGAAAAAGGTGGTAGAAATGTGGTGTGGTACAATTTCAGCAATTCTGGAGAGCACAGTTATAGCTGGCTACTTTCAAATTCTGGTAAAAGACTGCCTGAATGCACCTATGAAGGAGAAACAGTCTCATTATAACAGCTGAGCTAGCTTAGACAAAGACTAAAATACTTCTGCAAATCTATATGTGTTTGTGTAATGTTATATTGTTCTCTTCCTTCACCTCCAAAAAAATACATTTAGTATTGTTTAAAATATGTCTTTGTTTAGCACATTTTCCTTATAAATTGTCAGAATCCTTGGCCAATAAAAGCAAGGCTATCTGTTATGAGATTTCTGAAGTATGTTCTTTTTCATATTCAGTATATCCTGGATGAGACACTAGAGGGTTTATCTACACAGGAAGAAAACTATTTACTAATGGATAAATGGTTAATCTTTTGCCCTCATTAATTTTGTTGACTCTGGGCAGTTTTTAATATTTACGTTCAGAGTTTTCTGTTTGCTGTACAGAGACCACATGCCTGCCTTTCATGTATCCCCATAATAAATGGTCAAATGCTGTGTCAATATACATTTTAAATAAAACAAGCGGGGAAGTAAGCTATGATAACCGTCGTCTAAGCTACACATCAACAAATATTAAAACAAATGTAATAAGTCCTGGAACTTTTTGTTCGCTATCATAAGGTGCATATGTTTATAATTCCACGCATATTAGTTTTCATGTGTGTAAGAGGATAAAGATTTAAATCTCTAAAGAAAACTAGACCATCAAATCCAATTTACTGAAACACTATAAACAGCTTGATCACCATCTACATGAATAACTGACTCCCCAAAATTCTAGATTTAAAAAAAAAATTAAGTATATTAACTAAAAAAATCTTGTGCCCATCCCCTCCACTATAATGTATCCTTTATAACTAAATTAACTAAATATATGAACTGCAAGGTCATAATAACTATATACATATATATACAGACATAGATATATACACACACAGACACACACACACAGACACTTTTTTTTTTTTTTTTTTTTTTTACAAAACCACTAACTTAACTTTTCTCTGAAGTACTGTTGCTTCGGACATAATCCTCACTTGGTGGGATGAAGCCTCCCCGATCGTAAAAATGTCAGCACCATTTTATCAGTTTACATTAATTATCTTATGTGGATTAACTATATACAACATGCGTGTTGGACAGTTTTATCCTTGTTTGACAAGCTCACTGATATATATGTACATTTTACTAAATAAAAACTGCAAATTTGGCATTTACATTACTTTTACATTCTGCATTCAGTGGCAAATGTATACACTAAAATAATCTTTCTGTCGTACAATTTAATTAATTTTAAGTGCACAAGATACAAAACTCATTGCATACTAATTAGGCCTTTCACACTTTTAACTACAGAGCTGCAACAGGTATGCAATTGTCTCAGCATACATCTGAAGCTCCTAGAAATAAGCAAGTGTTGCAGACCAGGAAAATATGCTGCTATAGCATGCCCTATAAGACAAACACTCACTGATATGAATAACGATATCAGACACAGATCTGGGGCAGCACAGTGGCACAGCAGATAGTGTTGTCACCTCAGAGCAAGAGGTTCCAGGGTTCAATTCTCAGCTGCTACAGTATGCCCTATCAGGCAAACACTCACTGAAACAAATAAGGATATCAAATACAGAACTGGGGTGGCACAGTGGATAGCGCTGTTGCCTCACAGAAAGAGGTTCCCTAGTTTGATTCTTGGCTGGGGTGCTTTCTGTACAGAGTTTGGATTTCCTCCCTGTGTTTGCATGGGTTTCCTCCAGGTGCTGATATGCAGTGGGTGAACTGGTCCCACTAAATTGGCCATATGTGTAAGTGTGCCTGTAAGTGTGTGGTGTGGAAGAACTATCATGGCAGGGCTAGCCACCTGGTGGTGTAAACCATGCTTCTAGATGATTGTCACTGTTGAAGTGACACCGCGACCCCATGTGCAAAAATGGGAAAAAGGGTTTGCGGATGGATGGATGAATAGAGAACTGTTTTGATAATGTACATGTAATATGAAAACACTGGGGGTATTCAGAAGCATAGCATACTGTACAACTGTGTTTTTAGCACCACTGCTCAGTACATTTGTAGGGAGTGATTCAAAGACTGTTGTAGCACTACAGTGTTACGAAGCCTCTGGCAAGTAGCACTCACATTGGTTCACAATATAATGCTGCATGCAAAAATGGCAGTTCAGGGGCATAACTAATGTAAAGCAACCACTTGCTCTGAGACTGAAAAAGATTGGTCAAGTGATTCATAGAGAACTTCAACAGTGCTATTTCAGAGCACAGCAGTGGGCCTGAATGTGTTTTACAGTAATCACCCACTGATGTCTGTGATGGCAGGGTGGTAGTGAACATCGCAGCAGGTAAGTACTGCAAGGCTGTGTGTGTGTGTGTGTGTGTGTGTGTGTGTGTGCATGTGCGTGTGTGTGTGGGTGTGTGTGTGTGTGTGTGTGCTTGTGTGCGCGCGTGTACACATCTGTAGGTACCTGTGCAACAGTGACGTGTGGGTCAGTAGGGTGAACACTAATGCATTTATTCCAACTGTGCTATATGTTTGATTCAAAGTGATGTAAAGGAGTTGTTAGTGAGCTTTTGTACACATGACCTTTGCATGACTCTGAAGCAAATTACCTTCACAGCACTACTAGAGCATGACAGCACATTACTATTAGTGCTAAGGAGCCAAGTTTTTTGAATTCCATCAACTGTGCTTATACCACAGCCAAAACCAGAAATACAAATGAAACAGAGAACAATCTAGCATTACTAAAGTACCTTTCTCATTTGACAATGACAGAAGCCCCATACATTTATCAATGCAACTGGAACATTTGCTGTCTAGGAAAATAACTTTCATTCCACATAACTAAAACAGATTTGAAAACATGTAATTCAACATTTTTTAAACTGTACAACCCATATTGTGTGCATAATTTTATTTTCCTGAAAATGAAAAATGTTCCTGCCCATAATTTGTAAAAAAGGATTATACTCAATTCCCAACACTGTTAAGAGTTTACTTCAGATGCTACACCTGCTTTGTTGTGTTTCAGGTTTGCAGCCACAAGAAAATGATACTTTTTCCCCACAAACATGATTTGAATTTAAAAATGTTTCTTTTCTCTTGGTACTGTATTATGTTAACAGGCAGTATTTTCATGTTGAGCTCAAGAATGTTCAAAGTATATTTCCCACAGTGTTATAATTACATTACACACTATCAAACATATGTCACAGGCTAAGTACACTGTTTAGTAATACTGCAGTTAACATAGGTCTGTGATCTGATATATTCAGAAAAGAAGATAGACAACACATGAACATAAGCCAAAGGAACGTTTATCCAAGCATATTGCCATTTTTTCTCTGTAGCTCTGGCTAGGGTTATTCTCTGTATAGGTGTGTGTCACCTTCTCAGCCTGTGCCTCAAAGCCCAGTTGCAACTATTTGAGGCACTGCTACCACATGGCGTTCTCTTACACATGGTAGGTGAGGTTAATTTTGTATGGGGTGACACATTTCAGTTAGGTTGCTGATGCACCAAGGATAAGCAGGGATATCAGAAAGTGAATGACCTCATTCCCTGACACACTAATATATTTCCCCTCTTAAACAGGAGTGGGACAAAATGACAGAACCATCTCCTGCACACAATAATATAAGCAAATACCATAATTATCAGTATCCTCTCTTGAAAGCTGCACCTGAGCAGCAAATATTTGGGAGAAGAGGCCATCCAGAGCTAGAATAAATGTACGCAAACATTAATAAACAAAAAAATCCTAAACTGAAGGTTAGTCTTGCTAGTGAGGTATTAAATTATATATTATGATGTTTTTCCAGGTGGGGCCATGCGGATAATACAATGACTTCTCACCAGAGGAAGGAAAAGTAAAGGAGCAAATGTGAGAGGAAAGAAAGAGATATAGTGGGAGGACTGGGTAGCAAGTGAAGGGGGTAGGGAGGACACAAGAAGGAAAAATGTTCTTACTTGCACAATCTATTTTCAGTTTTATGTATAATTTGTGAAGACTGTTCCACACATAGTTCCATGGAGAAGCTGACATAATTGATAGTCAGGTTTTCAACCTTTCTATCATAAATAGAAGTTATGTTCTTACCATAACGTTCCATGTTAGTTGTCTTCTTCTCGCCTTCTTTCTTGCTGGATGGGTTCGGAGCCGACCTCGGCTCCACGCCACTCTAAAAGCTCGAGAGTTGGTTCCACCGGCTCGAGGCTCCCCTTATATCCCACAATGCTAGGCGGTATTACCTCAGATCTCGTTTGTAAGCTATGCCCAGCCAAAAATAACTCCAGAACCACTGGAAAAGGGAAAAACCCACCTCTATAAAAGGAAGGGAAGAAGGTGACCTGAAAACCTGATGAAGGAATATATGCACAGAATAGCATATACCTATATACAATAGAGGTGGTAGAAAGAGAGGTCACAATCAAACTCCTCTAGGTCTGTCCAGGCTAGGGGGAAGGAGGGTGGGACGCAAGAAAGAAGGCGAGAAGAAGACAACTAACATGGAACGTTATGGTAAGAACATAACTTCTATATGTTAAGTTGTCCATCTCGCCTTCATTCTTGCTGGATGGGACAGCGTCTCTAGCACCTTGTCCCGGGTGGCCTATCGGAACAGACTCTTGAGAACAGTGGAACCAAAGTTAGCTCTATGTCTAGAAGCTAAATCCAACTTATAATGAGAAATGAAAGTGTGAGGAGTAGCCCAAGTAGCCGCTGCACAAATGGTGTCAATAGGCAGTCTGTCTTGGAAGGCTATAGAAGTAGCCAAAGCTCTGGTAGAGTGGGCCTTAGGTTTGTTAGGCAGCTTTTGGTGTCTAATTTCATAAGCAAAGGAAATCAGAGATGTTAGCCATCTGGAGAGTGATACCTTCGAAACTGAAAGTCCCTTTCTGCCTTCTGCATAAGAGACAAACAACTGGTCAGTTTTCCTGATCTGTTTGGTTCTATCCAAATAATACCTTAACTGACGAACATCTAGCCAATGCAATTTTTGTTCAGACCTGTTAGAAAAGTTAGGAAAAAACACAGGGAGGTCAATGCTTTGATTTAGGTTAGACGCAGAGGCTACTTTAGGTAAAAAGGATGGATTGGTTCGTAAGGACACCCTGTCTTTATGAAACAATAGATACGGTGGTCGACTGCTGAGTGCATGAAGTTCTGAGACCCTTCTAGCTGAAGTAATGGCTACCAGAAAGAGAGTCTTCCAGGATAGCAATTTTAATGAACAGGAAGCTGCAGGTTCGAAAGGGGGAAGAATCAAAGATGTGAGAACTAAATTAAGGTCCCAAGAAGGAGGAAGATTTCTTATAGGAGGTCTGAGAAGAAAAACTCCCTTCAAGAAAGCTTTGCAAAGCTTGTGAGACATGATGGCAGAATCTGAGATGCCCACATGAAAGTTAGAAATAGCTGCCAATTGAACTTTAAGAGTAGAAGGAGATGAACCTGCATGGAAGAGTTCAGCTAGAAAATCAAGGACTATTTGGATGGAAGCAGTGAAAGGATCTATGTCCCTTCCTTGAGCCCAATAGGCAAAACGTTTCCACTTACTAAGATAAATCTTCCGAGTGGAAGATTTATGGGAAGCTATCAAAATATCTCGAACAGAGGAAGCCTGGCTAAGGTTGGAATTGGAGGAACCAAGCAGTGAGGTTCAGAGAGGGGAGGGAGCGATGTAACTGACCCGATTGATGGATCAAAAGATCTGGAACTAGGTCCAGATGCCAAGGTTGCTCCAACAGAAATTGATGTAGAAAGGGGAACCAAACCTGTCGAGGCCAGTAAGGAGCAATGAGGATCAATGAGGCCTTCTGAGCGATAGCTTTCTGTATCACTTGAGAGATTAGTGGGAAGGGAGGAAATGCATACAGAAGTCCCCGGGGCCAAACTTGGACTAGAGCGTCTCTGCTGGGCTGGCCTGGTAACGGGAATAGGGTGAAATAATCTCTGCACTTGCTGTTTTGGGGAGTAGCAAAAAGGTCGCAGCAAGGCTGACCCCACTTGAGAAAAATTTTCTCCAGAATAGAATCTTTCAGAGACCACTCGTGAGGCAGGAGTATAGCTCTGCTCAACTTGTCCGCGATTAGATTGGACTTCCCAGGGATGTGCGTTGCTATCAGAAACCGCTGAGAAGAAATCGCCCATTGCCACAGTCTGAGTGCTTCTCGACATAGGGGATAGGACCTGGTTCCGCCTTGTTTGTTGATATACCACACTACAGACATATTGTCCGTCTGGATTGCTATCATTCCCAAGGGAAGAGAGTCTTGAAGGGCTTGTAACGCTAAAAGCACTGCTCTCATCTCTAGAACATTTATATGCAAGTGGCATTCGTCTGGTTGCCATATGCCCTGGACTGTTCTGCCCTGATAATGCCCCCCCCCCCCCACCCGATCAGGGAGGCATCCGTTGTCAGAGTAGCAACCAGAGGGGAAGGAACAAAGGGTCTTCCCAGGAAGAGCTGAGGGGAAGAAATCCACCAAAGAAGATGATTCTTGCATGTTTGCGTAATCATAATGGTGTGGGACATCGGAAGTTGCTGGTACGACCATTGTGTGAAGAGCATCCATTGAAGGATTCTCATGTGGAATCTGGCTAATAGAAGTAGAGGGATAGCAGCCGCCATAATCCCCAGTACTTTCAGAACTAATCTGGCTTTGACTCTGTTGCTGTGGAAGAGAAGGGAGACCAGTTTGCGTATGTCTGCTATTCTTTGGTCTGTTAGTCTCGCAGACATGTTGACTGTGTCTAGATTTAGCCTATGAAGGTAATAGCACGACAAGGCGACAAAACAGACTTTTCGCAATTTATTGAGATGCCTAACTTTTGACAAATGCGAAAGGTGTAGTCTCTGGCCATTAGAAGAAGATGCTTGGTAGGAGCTGTGAGGAGCCAGTCGTCCAAATATGGAAACACCTGGAATCCTTGACGTCTCAGGTGAGAAGCTACCACTGCCATGCATTTGGTAAACACCGGGGCAGTGGTGAGACCAAAGGGCAGGGCTCTGAATTGAAAGTGACTGGTTCCCAGCCGGAAGCGGAGAAATCTCCTGGAGCGTCTGTTCATTTTTATATGATAGTACGCATCCTGGAGGTCTATAGAGCACATCCAGTTTTCCTTTCCCAAAAGGGGTAGGATGGATTGTAGCGTGACCATCCGAAATCTTGTTTTCTTGACCGACTTGTTCAAGATACTGAGATCCAAAATGGGTCTCCAGTCCCCTGTTTTCTTTGGAACCAAAAAGAATTTGGAGTAGATTCCGGATCCTTGCTGGTCTGCTGGCACTGGCTGTATGGCTCTTTTTGCAAGCAACTTTGAAATTTCCAACTCTGCTTGATCCCTTTGAGTGGGTGGAACATCTGGAAGGGATTTTTTTGATTGATTTGGAATACGAAAGAACGGAATGGAATAGCCTTCGGAAATGATGGACTGTACCCACTTGTCTTGAGTTAGGGATCGCCAGGCTTCTGGGTACAGTGACAATCTTCCCCCGACTGCCTCCGAAGGTGGACAGTCGGGCAACACCTCAGGGATGCTGGAAGGGCTTATCGGAAAAAGTTTCTCGATTGCCCTGGTTCTGCGGACCCACCCTGCCTCTAGGGCGACGTCAACCATTAATGTTCCCCCCTCTGCCTCTGGAGGGGAACCGACTCTGTGCGTCAGGCAAAGTCCCTTGAGATTGTTTGCGGAACCACATTTTCCCACTTTTCTGGCCTTTGGGGTAAGGCCTAGAAGGAGTAGAAAACCAGACTCCGACGGCAGAAAGAGTTTTGCCATCCGTCTCGCACCTCATCAAGGTTTCTTTCACTTGAGGACCAAACAGAGATGATCCATCAAACGGGGAATTAGTGAAAGACGTTTTAAAGGGGTCCGCAAAATTGCATAGCCGCATCCAGGCATGCCGGCGTAAGGCAACACCTGTCCCTGCGGCTCTGCTCGCTCCATCAGCCGCATATGAAAGGAGGCACATGGAGGAGTTAGCTATAGAATTTAGGGTAGCCAGCTGAGTGTTCATCTTGCCCTGAAAACCCGCAGCTGTAGGATCCTTCAACATGTCACTCGCTTCCTTGATCAAATCTCTTTGAAGACGAGTGAAATGGCATAGGTAGTTCAGCGAACGCATAGCAAAGGTCGCTGACGAAAACATCCGCTTCCCGTACCTGTCCATAGACCTAGATTCCTTGTTAGGAGGATGGACAGGCACCGAAGGATCAGCTAGTTCCTTCTTAGTGGCAGCAGCTACCACCATAGCATCCACAGAAACTCCCTTGGTCAGAAATTGTTTATCTGCTGGTGCTGTGATAAACTTTGAAGGTCTCCTGGGGGTGGGGTCCACTGAGTCAGGAGCCGTCCAAGCCTTTTTTGCTACCACCTGCATGAGGGGGTCAAAGGGGGGGACACCCAGGAAGTGGAAGGGCGAGAGCCAAACGCCTCAAGATACACAGATTCATCCTCCGAAAGGTTAAGGGCTGGCCAATTTCCCCTCTGTTTCAGGATTTCTAGAATGTCTGCAAAAGAGACATCTTCAGAAGGGGAACGGGGGGAACCCACGGAATCCTCTAAATCTGTGTCAGAGGTGACAGACTCAGGTGAGTCTATGTGCTTCCTCTTACACTTTCTCTTCCTAGGGGGCTCCCCTGCCAATTCAGGAGAGGCCTCGGAAGAGGATGAGATCCCCACAGGGGATTCTTGAGGAGCTGGCTCTCTGTGGTCTGGGATGAGGGAGTGAGTAGACATAACCTGAGGCACCGAAGAGGGAGGGGCGGAGCCGACTGTGGAGTTGAACCAGGTTCCAACACACTCCGCATGACCTCGAACGCACCCCTGTCAGGCAGAGCCAGAGGTCCCCACTCCGAAAAGCTGAGAACCCCTCGGCACCGACAGTGATGGCTCGAGGTCGATGTCGGAGCCGAACTCACCAGCGCCGAGGCACCGAGAGGGAGGCGGGGTCGGACAAGGGTCCGATGCCACTCACCCCTCGAGCCGACGAGGAAGTCCGCGCCGAGATTCTTCAAAGGAAGAAATCGAGCTGACGACGGAACCGAAGACAATTGTATCGGCTCCGACGCTACCACAGTCTCGGTTCCAACGCCCGGCTCCGAGCTCAAAGGAGTCGGAGGAGGAACATTTTGAGGGATAGGGTCAAGCATCGACTGATGAGTCGGGCTCTGAAGCATTTGGGCCAGTGCCTCGGACTTAAGAAGTCGACTCACTACCCTCTGAAGGTCATGATCCAAAAGCCTCGATGACCTAGAGGAGTGAGATCTATGGCTCCGTTCAGACAGCAAGGGAGACGCTGGAGCCGAATGAACGGAGCCAAGGGACGGTAACCTAGACCTCTTTCTAGATGTCGGCTCCGATGGTCTGATCGGAGCCGACACAGGAATTTCCAATGCCTCGGCTCCAGCAGGAGCCGAGGGAACCACAGAAGCTGCAGTCTGAGACTCATCGGCTCCAGCCGGAGCCGATGTAGCAGTAGGTTTCGAAGCCTTAGGCCTCGACTCAGAAGCTGGAGTCGAGGACCTAGAAGCCTTAGAGGGTTTGCCCGAAGTAGCAGTAAGGGAACCCTCAGGCTTAAGCAAACCTCTTAAAATGAGTTTGTTTTTTCTTTCCTGCAGGACTCTAGGGCTGAAGCCATGGCATACAGCACAAGAGTCCTGCAGGTGTAAAGGTCCCAGGCATTACACACAAGAAGTGTGACCGTCTGTCAGAGACATTTTCTGACAGCACGAGTCACACTTCTTGAAGCCTGAGACCTTCGAATCCTTGGACATTACAAGGAACAAGTGCAACCAAACACAACACAAACACACCGATTACACTATACACAAAATAACAATAAGTTAAATTAAATAAAATTACTCTAGATTAATGAGAGTCCCTACAGAAAAACACACACTCCAAAGGAATGGGAGGGCCCGAAGGCCTAAGGGAAGAACTATAAGTTCTTCTGGTAAAAAAAGGATGAAGAACAAGGAGGAAGGGATAAAACCTTTAAAATAAGGGGAAACTGATTAGAAAACTAATTTTAAAGGGTTTTATGAACTTTTTTAAAACTATTTCCTACACTAACCTGAAGCCGGTGAAGCAACACGTCTCGATAGCTGTAGCGGCAAACGAGATCTGAGGTAATACCGCCTAGCATTGTGGGATATAAGGGGAGCCTCGAGCCGGTGGAACCAACTCTCGAGCTTTTAGAGTGGCCGAGTCGGAGCCGAGGTCGGCTCCGAACCCATCCAGCAAGAATGAAGGCGAGATGGACAACTTAACATCTAATGTTTTAATTTTCTACTTGATTTGTTGAATACACTTAGAAAGTTTTTTTCCACCTAACATGACTCAAGTGTGGTTAAAGGGACCAACTAGGATCAGTAACTGTTCCTGTTTGATCAGGGAAAGCAAATGTCTACCCTAACCCTTCATCTTTGTTAACTAATGTGCATCATAGGGGAGATAATCACTCATGTTTTGTTAGAATAAAGCAGATATACTCCTGTTGTTACACTATCCTATAATTTATCAAGACAAGAAAGGATTTTGCTTAATCAGTTGAAAGCAAACTAGTATATTGCCTTTTCAAGCTTTGGTCCTGTCCAATACAATCAGCAC
Source organism: Protopterus annectens (assembly GCF_019279795.1). Taxonomy (NCBI): domain Eukaryota; kingdom Metazoa; phylum Chordata; order Ceratodontiformes; family Protopteridae; genus Protopterus; species Protopterus annectens. Next base: position 1,160,509,010 of record NC_056741.1, on the reverse strand, counting down.
ACACAGTAATACCTTCCTAAGATTCTTCAGAGCTTGTTAATGGCTATCTGTTCTTTATTTTTCAACCAGGCTAAATCAGTTAAGTGTGTTTCTCATTATTTTGCAATGTTTTTATTTCCAAACTTATCTAATAAAAATGGTCTTTAATTAAAAGCATTTTATGGAATTTTTTTTAGTATCAGTACAAATGGATGCATCTAGTATACAGAAGCTCATCTTTATCTCAGACTTTCTCAAAAGTATTGTTGCAAGTCTAGGTCCAATGAAAGGAAGTTGTCTTCTTTTTCTTTCGGCTGTTCCCGTTAGGGGTTACCACAGCGGATCATCTGTTTTCACTCCTTCCTGTCCTCTGCATCTTACTCTGTCACATCAACCACCTGCATGTCCTATCTTACCCCAGCCATAAACCTTATCTTAGGCCTTCTTCTTTTCCTCTTAACCTGGCAGCTCCATCCTTAGCATCCTTTTCCCAATATATCCAGCATCCCTCCTCAGCACATGTCCAAACCAATGCAATCTCACCTCTCCGGCTTCGTCTCCAAACTGTCCAATCTGAGTTGACCCTCTATATACTCATTCCTAATCCTGTCCATCCTTGTCACACCCAGTGCAAATCTTAACATCTTTAACTCTGCCACATCCAGCTCTGACTCCTGCCTTTTTGTCAGTGCTACCATCTCCAAACCATATCACATAGCTGGTCTCACTACCCTCTTGTAGACCTTCCCTTTCACTCTGACTGGTACCAGTCTGTCAGAAATCACTCCTGACAGTTTTCTCCACCCTGCCTGTACTCTCTTCTTCACCTCTCTTCCACACTCACCATTACTCTGATCTGTTGATCTCAAGTATTTAAACTCATCCACCTTCACCAGCTCTACTACTTGCATCCTCACCATTCCTCTATCCTCCCTCTCATTCACACACATATATTCTGTCTTAGTCCTGCTAACCTTCATTCCTCTCTTCTCCAGAGCATATCTCCACCTCTCCAGCGTCTCCTCAACCTGGTCCCCCACTATCACTACAGATCACAATATCATCTGCAAACATCATAGTCCACGGGGCCTCCTGTCTGATCCCATCTGTTAACCTGTCCATCACCACTGCAAATAAGAAAGGGCTCAGAGCTGATCCTTGATGTAATACCACCTCCACCTTAAATGCATCAGTCACTCCCACTGCAGACCTCACCACTGTCACACTACCCTTGTACATATCCTGTACCACTCTTACATACTTCTCTGCTACTCCAGACTTCCTCATACAATATCACAACTCCTCTCTAGGCACCCTGTCATATGCTTTCTCTAAGTCCACAAAGACACAATCCAACTCCTTCTGACCTTATCTGTACTTCTACATCAACACTCTCAGAGCAAAGGAAGTAATAAGTTGTAAAAACAGAGTAATCTGACATGACCTGTATCTGATTATGGGAATTTAGTGATAACCTCTCAAACCTTTTATCTTTAAACTGGCTTTTATGAGTCCAGGCAATTTTTTTCAGCTGATGGTAGAATGGTACTCCTCAGAGAAAAAAAATGTATATACATATAATACACACACACAAATATATATATATATATATATATATATATATATATATATATATATATATATATGGTTTCACTTCATAATCTCGAATTACTGAAATCCCAAATTTCAGTAACCCGAGACTATAAAGTCGAACCATTCACAATACCGAAATCCACAATCCCGAATCACACAATCACAAATATACATACACCATACACCACATAACTCACACGCCATTCCACCCACAGCAAACAAACCACATAACCCTACACTACATATAAGCAGGGGTCAAGCTCCCCTGCACTCCCCCTACTTATATATATCAGCTCCGAGGTCACACATAAATAAACATCACACATACACAAACACCAACAAACCCAACACTCACATTCACACTTACACCTCCCTACCCTTATCCACACATACAATGTACAAAAACACAAACACTCACTCACATGCAATCTCAGGCACCATAACACTACATGTGACGTACCGGAAATGCATAAGTGCGGATTCGAGATATCTGAATTTGTTCTTATGCACTTTCAGCATTCTGGTTTTCGCCTTCAAGGTCTCAGGTTACTGAAATTCGGGATTTCAGTAATTCGAGATTATGAAGTGTAACATATATATATATATATATATATATATATATATATATATATATATATATATATATATTATTACACACACAGTCAGATAACTGCATATAATATACGACACTGTTTTGCCATTATTTGTTTTAGTTAGGAGTCAAGCTGCTTCTGTCAATTCTTGTTTTTAACACCCTTTCTCTGAAAACTATAAAATGTGTTTTATATTTACCTTATAAGCATCCCAGAGAATGCTAGAGAGAAAAAAAAGGACGCCATGATTAAGAAATATATATGGATCTACTTTATATTATTGAAAAAACACGTGAAATTCAAAACGATGTGGCCAATTTGCTGAAATAGCACATCGTCAAACACCCAGAACATCGCAATTTCACTCCGGGAAATGAACCACTGGCCACCATGGTAAACTCTGCTCTTTTCTCTGCTATAGTGCAATCTCGGAGTTGGTAAAACAGCATGATGAACTAGAACTTTTTTATGCCTAAATAACCATCGGAAAGGTCCTGTACCATATATTAGCTAGCTACAGAACTCCCTCTATGGCAAAAGAAAGCCACAAAGCCCACCTACAGAAACTAGAATCACTCAGTATTAAACCCACTGCTATTTTCCTAGGTGATCTAAACTATCCAACTATAGACTGGGAAACTTACACCACCAGTAGTGCACAAGCACAGAGAAACTTGGACTTTGTCAATACAAATGTCCTGGAACAATTAGTCAGAGTACCCACTAGAGGAATAACATCTTGGATATTGTGTTTATTAATATGGCGGCACCTTGCACCATCCTTTGCATATCCTCATCACTTGTTATGTCTGACCATAAATAGCAGTCTCCTCCGGAATAAAATTGAAACCTTCCACCCAAAGTACCTTTAGAAATTTCTTTAAGACAAACTACCCACTCCTAAGGAATACATTGGCAAGCTTCAAATCCTCATCCAACCCAGTTAACCACTGTATATACAGAAGTATAGACAACCACACTATACCATCATGTAAACAGTTGCAAAGATGCAATTGTACCAATGGGAATAAGTGCAAGGCAAATTCCAGAAACAAACCCACAAGGATGAACCATAATATCAACAAGCCTTATAATAAAAAGAAAATAATTCTGACCAAGAGTAGGAAGAGTAATTTCCAGAATGTTAAAGCTCTCAACACTGAAATAAACAAACAACTCAGGAGATTAATAAAATCCACAAAAGTTAACTTTGAGACTAAAATAGCTACTTAAACTAACGCTAATCACAAGACAATTTTAGCTGTGTTTATAATCTCAACAGCATAAGGCACTGAGCTGATTGAGAGTGGTGTTACCTGCACTGAGGCTGAAGATGTAGCGAACCTACTGGCTGATAAATTTAGCTATAACTTTACCCCTCTCTCCTCTCTGTCTATCCCTCAAGATAATACCTGAAACTAGCTCACCTCCAGCTATCACACAAGACAAAGTCCTAAAAGTGCTATCAAAAGTTAAAAATACTGCATACACTGGTCTTGACAATATCCCTGGATGCATCTTAAACAGCATGACGCATGATTTAACCACACCCCTGACAACATTGTAAGATCTCAGCCTCCATACAAGTTTTGCACCAAGTGATGGAGAACAACTACAATCATTCCCTGCATAATGGAGGACCTTCCACAGACCCAGACAGTTACAGACCCATAAGTCTGACCAGCCTCATACACAAAGCCATGGAAAGACTTACAGAATTAATCATTCAGGACATAGGGAATCTCCAAATTCTGGACCTGTCTCAATCTGGATTCATCAATGGCAGGTCACGCTTACTCAACCTGGTGGATTTTTTTTAAAAGGTCATCAAAGCAACGGATGAAGGCAAAATGGTACACACCACATATCTCAACCTGGCCAAAGCTTTTGACATAATTCCCTACTCAAGTAGAAAGGCTAAATAAACTGGAAATAAATCCCTTGTCACCCAACGGACTGCCAACTGGCTCACAGATAGAATGCAGATAATCAAAAGGGAAGCTACCTCCATAAAGAGACCAGTCACCTGTGGAGTCCCCCAGAGTTCTGTGCTGGGATCTTTCCTGTTTGGTATCTACTTTGCTGAAGTAAACACCAATTCCAAATGGCTCTGACTGGCTAAGTTTGTAGATGACTGTAAGCTAGGAGCAGTGACTGAATCCCCAAATGAATTAGCCATCCTGCAGAAAGGTTTGTCTCAGATAAATAACTGGTATAAAAATCATGGTCTGAAACTAAATACCAAAAAATGCATTATTGTATCCTTTGGGAAGTCATCTACCTCAGGAAGCTACCACATTCACAATACTCACCTAAGAGTTGACCCAGTTGTTTGGGATTTGGAAACTTATGTTGACACTGACATAACTTTTGACCATCATGTGTCTATTGTTGTAAAAAAATCTTTCTGTACTGCACAGCTTATAAATAAAGGGAATGTATCTAGATCTAGGAATGCCATTTCCCCCTTACTCAGTCGTCATTAGGCCAGTCATTGAATATAATACCCCCTTTGGCATTAATCTGTCCAGACACATGCAACAACTGGATTGCCCACAGAGATACCTTACTAAAAGGATGCAAGACCTAAACAACATGTCTTACATGGACTAACTCAAAGCACTGTCACGCTCTTCGGCATCCTGCAGACTGCTAAGAGGTGTCCTGTGTCTGGCATACAAGGCATCCTCCATCCTCTGACTCATTACTGATGGATGTACTGCACATCAGCAAGTCAAATGGCATCAGAAATATTCTGCCTAGGGATCTAAGCCTCTTCTGCAGCATCAACAGAATGCTTTGGAGGGACATGTATACTTCGCAGAGGATACCACTGCTGTGGAACAGACTCCTCATCTCTATCCAGTTCAAGTGCAACTTAGATCTATGGATGGGAAACAGAAAAATTACCCCAGGACTGCCCTCTATACTACTAATGGACAGAGGCAGCTCTTAAATGCTTTGACCCATACACGGGTCCCCTCAAATTATCTATGGAATGATACCAGTTATTCTTATTAGGGGTAATACATAATTATCGACCATGGGATGGGTAAGGTCTACAACCAAACTGGAAAGGTTACTTTGAGCACAAAAAAGGGAAACTGGCTAAGGCTTAAAATGCCCCACAAGGACAGCTAGCCTAGTTCTTACCTATGAACATGTAAAGAATGGTAAAGCTCTGTATAACACTATTCATTCTGCATTATTGTTTAATTATTTTGTGAACCTCTGAAACCATATATCTTCAGAAATTAATATTGTTGGACTTTGATGACTTTTCCATTGTCTCACACTTAATGTAATAACTGTGAAGTTGTAGCAATTAAGGTAAAGTAATTGTATTTTTGATTGGCTAATCAATCACATGTGGTCCAGTATAACTAAGCTTGTTTTTGCATTAAGCCTTTAGAAAAAGGAATCTGATAGTCCTCAAGTTGTGTGTCTGAGAAAAACGGTAGTTGGTAACAGCTAAAGCCCTTAGACAGACTCTTAATATCTGAGCAGCACAATAGCTCACTGGCTGAGCTCATTGCCTTACATCTCTAGGATTTGTTGGGCAAGCCTGGTCTTTTGAGGTCCGGCTTTTCTCTTCATGTCCATGTGGATTTTCTACAAATACTCCAGCTCATACCTATCGACCGCGGTGGTACAGCGGTTAGCATTGTCGCCTCACAGCAAGAGGTTCTCCCGTTCGATTCTTGGCTGGAGCGCCTTCTGTGTGGAGTCTGCATGTCCTCCCCATGGTCGAATGATGTTTAAAGAATTGCCGGTAGGTGCTTGTGTGAATGGGTGTGCCTTCTTTGAAGGTTGGGCATCGGGCTGGCAACTCGGCACTGTAAAAATCCACTGCCAGTCATAGCGGACCGGAGTTCCACTGTGGCGACCCCTAACTGGGAAAAGCCAAAAGACTCCAGCTCATACCTGTCATCTGTCCCTGAGTTTCATAGACAGCCCTGCTTTTGCCCCAAAGTTTCCTCTGTCCCTTCTAATCCCTCCTAAAACTGGATATTTTGAGAAAAAATATGCTGTCTTACATTTATTTTCTTAAGAAAATCCATGTTAATTAATTTTCTATTATTTTGTCAACTTCTCAAGTATTAAAAGTACTTGAGAAGTTGACAAAATAATAGAAAGCATTAGTACTAAGTACTCCTTCTTCTTCTTTCGGCTTTTCCCGGTTAGGGGTTGCCACGGCGGAACTCCGGTCCGCTAATGAGTGGCAGTATAATATTTTAAAATCTGTTCCTGATTGCCCCAGATTGTTTCTGGACTGATGAGAGCTATGCTGTTCCTACCATTTCCCAGAAGCATGCCACTTAATTGTCTGCTTCAGTGTTTTTATATATCACATTTAAAATTACCTTTTCACCTGAGACATGGCTGAAAAAGGAGCATAAAAATAGATCACTTGACAGTTAACAAATGAAGAAATTAAAAAAAAAATCTGACAAAGTGTTCTGGGGTACAGTAGTGCCCTGATGATTTTTGAAAACAAGCAATTTTGGAGGTTTGATCCAAGGATTAAGCCATGTCTTATTTGAAATACTCATCCAAAGGAATTGTGTATTTTCTTAGCTTGGAAATATGTAATCGTAATACGATTATTTTGCAGAGAGAGAAAGATGGAGGAATTATCATGGCAGTGGTTGATGTTACTGTTCTGGCTCTAGTGGTCTTGTGGAAGCAACTTTTGGAATTAGTTTGTGAGGCTGAGGGAAGGGTCACTTCCATCAGGCATAGAGGACTGGAAGAATGGAAAGGGTCATTTTATAATTCAATTCTAGGGACCTTCTTATTGGACTGTAAAACTGTGACTAATAACTGTTTTTAATGTAATGCGCATTATTCGTATAAATTATTTCATCTTCAGTGCTCATTTCAGACTTTTTGTTCGTTTAAAGTTACGCCTGCCAAAACTGTAACACTCTTGTTGTGGTCAATATTTTCTTTTCTGATCAAAATCTAAACCAACTGTAACTGAAGTGCTAAATATTGTAAAAGAAATAAAACCTGGAGGTGGGATCTTTAGAAAGAAGGAAGAAGCAAATTATATAGGCATAAATGGAATTTGTAGGAAAAATACATGCAGGATGAGGTGGAGTGATGTTTAAAGGAAGGCACTGAGCTATTTAAACTGTAATGTTAGCGTGAATGATAATTGCTAAAAAGAAAAGGTGTACTGCAAGAAAATAATGAAAATGACATTATGGTTTGTTTTCTTTTCTATTAATTTGTGTGCACCTATGTCAATTATGATTTACTAAAGATATTTAAAACATATTTTTCTCAGTCCAATAGACATTTCTAGTCATGTGATTTTTTTTTTTTAATGAAAGAGCACTGAATGACTAAAAACAGGTAAAGACAGTAGAAGTTCTTAATTCCAGAATGAGAAAGGAAGCAGGCTAAGAACATGAGAAGCCACTGGAAGAAAAGGTCGATACGGATGACAACAGTGGTAATTTTATGAGGGAGGGGTCTCTGCTGCAAGCAGTGTTTGGTACAAAGGATAATCATTTGGTAAAGAAATAAGAAGGTTGCTAAAAAGTATCCCACACCCCTTTACCTTAACTCATCAACTTTCTTTTTTTTTTTCAGTTATATTCAATGTTACTAGCAGATCATTTTTCCTTATCAATACAAACTTCCGTTCCTGATGGGGGGGATTAAATAATTAATTTTGCTTTAAAAGTTATCCAATAGCTAATCCAATACCAGACAGCCTGTAAGTAAATACCAGGTTATCTCAACTAAACAGCTAAGCCACTCAGGAGGCAACCAACAGCCTTCTGGATTGAGAATCTGACCTCACCAACATTAAATGGGTGGCTAATGTAATAAAATCAAATGGAGTTTATTTATAGTTATGCATATTTTTCATATTAAATTATTAGCTTCCTATACAACTTTTCTGAAATCTTTCTCTTTCTTTATTGTTGAGATTTTACTTCAGTATTTCTAAAGGCTGTCTCCATTTTCTCTAGGTCTTCGGTATCTATGCTCTGGAATTCACTGCCAAATAAATTATATAACATTAGAAAAAAATTGCAGCAAAGCTATCAATCTTATCAGTAATACTTAAGATATACCTGGATGTAGAGTTAACTGAACTTTGCAATTTCGCCTGCCCACTATAGCATGTTTAGAAATGTTTAAATTTGCTTAGAATTCCTTAAGATTGGGGCAACTCAAAATGGTTAGTCAAGTCACTATATACAGCTTGTTTCTGATCTGATAGCAAAATATCAGTCATAATACAAGCTAGCGTAGTTTGAGGCTCCTACACCTGAAACAAATTTTATATGCATTGGGTAATTAGTTGTATTCTTTACCATTTATTTCATTGCTTTGGTTCTGTAATAGTTTGTATACCTATTTTCATTCACTTTGTAGCCACAGTGTAAAACATACAAGTTTGGACGTTAACTCAGGAGCCATCTGCACCAGAGATGCTCAAATTTTATAACAGTGGTTCTGAAGACTACCTCTTCTCTCCCCATCATGAAGAGCAGTACAGACATAGCTTAGGTAATAAGGGACCACTTTGGTCAATGGAAAATTCCAACTAGAGGTAAGCCTGTCTTATACTAATATAAACAAAACTGACTGCTATTTACAACTACAAAAAATATGTAGAACTTTCTGATGGAAACCAGCTCATAGAAGCAAAGGGATGCAACATTGACTTGGACCTAGATGGTCTGCATTTGAATAGCAACCTATGTGCTGTAGAAGCTATCCAGCGGTGGGAGAAGGAATGAAAGGGCTTCATCTTCTCTTTTCTCCCTCTTGTGTGGTGAGAATGTATTCATCTTTTGCAAAATCTTATGTTTTGAAAGAAAAGCAGCTCAGTCACTCTGCAGAAGGCATTTACAGCATCATCCTAAAGGTGAGCGACATATCCACACTGTGGAAAATAATAAGCCTTACCTCTTAATGTTCTTAATAAGACTGGAGTAGGGATGGAAAATCTATGCAAAAATCCTCTGATGGATATCTGTACAATGACCATGCTGTGGTTCTCTCATACCTGACTTTGGACTGAAAGGGCATTGCACTCACCCAGCTTGGAGAATGAAGGGGCACAACCTCATTTACTATCTAGGTGGACAGCAGATAGAAGGGCTGAAAGAACTAAAGTTACAAAACCCTTATGGGGTCAAGTCTTGTTAAGCTGTGTTGCAGTTATCAAAAATATAAACAAAATATTCTGAAAACTACTGAATATATTTTCGAAACCTAATTGGCCTGGTGAGGCTCATGATGTTAGCAAGTTGAGCAGGGTTGACCAGACTGTCCCCATCTCCAGCAACAAGCCCAGATTATCCCGTGGGATCCCTCCATTTATTCCCATACAAGGTGAGAATATAACTTTTCGAGCATGTCCTGGATTTGTTCCAGGACCTCATAATGGTGGGCCATGCTTGGTAAAACTTGTATGGGAGTGCCCAGGCAGGAATTATCCTCAGTAGGTGGCCACACCACACTAACTGGCTACTCTCAACATTGTGGATCACAGGCTGTGACCTGAGATCCCCCGGTACTGGCAAGCACTTCTCTTGTGTCATACAGAGCGAGCTCGGCTACCATGCTAAGCAACATAATTTTTACTTTTTGTATACACTGTCCTATCCCTTCAGTCACTACCAAAAGTATCTGAACACAGAGGAGAACAGGACATAGTCTGACTAGTAAAAAGAACTTCATCTTATAATTCCAATTTCTTTTCACCACCACAGTTTGGTACAGCACTTGCATTTCAACTGCATCCATCTGCTGGTCAGTCTTCCAATCCGCCTACCTCACTCATGAGCAAAATATCAAGGTACTTAAACTTTGCCACTTAACATAGCTGATCCCCCTTATCTCCAGAGGGTGGTTTACTCTTTTTCCAGAAAATAATCATGACTTCTAAGATGAAAGCACTCTTTGCACTCCAGTTACTTCACAGTCAGCAGCAAACGGTTCCAGTTCTGAAGATTAGTCACTTTGAGGCTAAGGTTATATAACCAACTGTAAAGATTCAAGCCCTACATTTCCAAAACGAATAGTCTCCAAACTTCTCTTACAGTCTAATATCCTGTCCATGACAATCATGGACATAACAGCAGATAATGCATTCTCGGTGGACTATGCACACTTTGAATGTATTTGACATAACACTGTAAATACAGACAACCCAAAAAGTCATGCAGCAGAAGCCCAGCCCCAGGATAGTGTACTTCTGTAGGACTTCCTGCAAGATGTTCTTGACTATACCATCATATGCCTTTTCCATGTCCACAAAACAGGCAGAGGTGGAAGATTTCACAACTAATATCAAGAGCAGTGGCAGTTTAAGTCCTCTTATGTGTCATTCACATCCTTTAAGAGTGGCTTTGGATGATGGCTTCCTAAAGAAGTAAAAGGTTCTTAATCCATATCTGAGGCAGCATCTACTGATTCACTGAATGCTTCCTTTAAGGGGCAGTATGTTTTTTTCAGCAAAAAAACAAAAGTATTCTTAAACTTCTTTTCAGCAGATTTGACTGAAACAGAAGCAAAAAAAAAAAAGTATTTAGGTTCTGGAGAGAGATGCTCCTTTTGAAGTGCAAGCAATATTTCTGAGAGGAGAAAACACACTAAGGTCATCTGTGTCCTGTAATGCTTATGAAGCCCTGAATATTTTGCAATGACTGAAATGTTACATTCCCAGGATAGCCTAACTGTTGCCTATTTTGAGAAGAAAGACATGATTTTTGCGAGCTAGTGAATGATAGTCATATGCCCAACCTCACAGGAAACAAGAAAAAATGCTCCTCTTCAACAAAGACATTTTACAGTATTGCACAATGAATGTTGGGAAGGAAAGTTCATCACAAAACATATCAGTTATGAAAAAGGCAGGCAGATTTTTTCTCACTACAGCATAAGAGAAACAAAGATGAACTGGAAAGATAGTGATGCATGATAGGAAGAGGGAGTGTGTCTAGCAATTTCTATCTGTTAGCAGACTAATGCATGTGGCAAAAGTCCCAGACATTATCAAAGATGTACCTCCCCTTATCAACTATAGTAGTTACATGTGAAATGTGTGTTTATTGAACATGCAATCAACAGCTCTGAATGATCCTTGTATTCTGAGATAGATGGGAAGCAGAATGCCACTAAGGAAATGTGCTGTCAACAGCAATATTTCAGTATGTGAATCCTTTCTTCCTTTCATTGTGGCATTTGCAACCCTTCTAGTTTGGGCAAGAGACAACTGTTGATGTATAGCTGAGATTAGATTCTGCATTGGGGAATGCCTAGTATATAAGTAAAGGTTAAATGGATACCCGAGACTCAGTCTTGAATAGAAAGACAATATTCTCCTAGAAAGACAGTTGCATATTAAAATAATTTCCTTATTTTAGCACCTTGCCCATGTTCCTTTTAACATCAGGAGTTTCTTTCTGAGAATACGCAGATTGAAAATGACTGCCCTATATATATGTCTTAAGTCATACATAAATGTTTTTCTAACAGTAGACTTTGTGGAATTTAAGATGCAAAATAAGGTTATGTGCAATAAGATGTGTTTGTGCTGCAGGAAAGATTGTTTCACCACTCAAAATTAGTGATGCTGACAGGTACAGTGTATAAGATACAGTGAAGCATATGAAAAATTCTTAATACTTATGGGGATGGGGAAATGGCTGGATTAATCTGGAGTTCCTCTTCAGTATAATACAAAGTATATGCCAGAAAAGTAGGTGGCTTTCACCAAAGTTACATGAAAAAGTTTGTGTACATTTCAATATAACCCCTGTGCACACCTTGTGAATGAACTTACAGTGCAATGTTATGTATACTTTTCTTGTTCTAATGAGATTGGCCTTGTAAATGACAGCATGACAGGGTGAAAGTCTGTTCAAGCACACCTTTCTGCAAGGACAGACAGGTGGAGTTACTAACCTTGGAATGTGAAACTGGCAGACAAGTTAACCAGGCCTTGCAAGTCTTAAGGAAAAAAAGGAAAGGTGGAAAGGAATGCGAAACAAGTAATTCCTGAATCTGAACTTACAATGGAATCAGAGCTCAGCCTTGCTGAACTATAGTTTTTTTTTTTTCTTTGCTGACTGTTTCGTTCACAGCCTAGGGTGCCAGCAAACCTCTATCTCACGTCTCATTGACTCTAATAATATCCAATTCCTTTGCAACTGTATCAGGTAAAAATTCTGTTGATAACAGACTATGAACGGAATTCAGATATTAGTAAAGGTCTGACAGTTTATTATTACCTAATCTTCTTCCATGAATCAGTCAGGAATAGCCACTGTCTTCTTTTCCAGATCCCATCACCTGGCTTTATATTTATTGTTTGCATGTATAGGTACTAGTTCACAGGTTCATACTTGGCCTTTGATCCAGAGTACCATTAGTATCGTAGACTCAATTTCTGAAATTGTAGGTACCCATGGACATGACTAATTGAATCCTAGTTTCAACCCCTTTCAAAGAGGGCTTGTGGGGTCAGACCTTTTGTGTATTTATGACTGTCCATCCATTTGTCTGGATTACACTTATATCCACTGCTTTTTGGCAGCTAATCCACCTTTCATACATCATGAGATGGTGAAAGATCTAAAAAGCAAAAGATCGAAACTATAAATGATGCTCTTAGGGTTGTTGTGCTAACACACCTAGAGCTGTGTTTTATTTATTGTTCTAATACAGTTTTACTCCCCTCCTTGTGTCACTGACTAGTATATGCTGGTTAACACTATTCCTCCTCTTTTTTTACCTTATTCAGTGGGAAGCAATCATAACAGCAATGCTTAGCCATTATATGACAGCTGTTGTGGTTGTGTTGGGGAAGAGGGGGTGTGCAAACCCTACATCCATTCCGTCCACACCACACACCAAAGACATTCAAAACTGCACAAAGTGATTTGCATACTGTCAATCATGTCTGTTGTGGCAGTTTTGCTACACCCTTCTGTCACACTACCAAGCCTCCACTAAGGAACTGATTGTAGTACAGCATCTCCCATTAGGTAGGAGAGGGGCTGCCCACTGGAAATTCTGTTCTTGACAACCTCTGTCCACCTTAACAGCACTTACAGGCTCATTCCTAAATTTGAATTCAGTGATGCTACAGATACAAGTGGACTGCCTAAACACCAAACCTTTCAGACAGCCATTAACTGCATAATGCTAAGTGGTCTTTATTTACCCAATGTACAGCCTTTGAGGTGCAGAAACCTGCTATAAGTGTTTCTTTATCTGTTGCAAGGATACTGTTATGAAAATATACTACAATATGTAAGTGCCCTTGAATCACTTTATTACTACTACCCCACAAACAGAAGACCGAGCTTAACTAGAAGGTAGGGTTCCCACCATTATGACTGTAACTTCCTGAAGGCTACATGTTCAGGTGAAGTTGAAGACTCATAAAATTGCTATGAGTGAACTGCAACTTTCTGAATTTTAGAAGATTCAAAAAAAAAAAAACAGAGCTAAACAGTGGTACTGTGGGTAGCACTTTTTGCCTCACAGCAAAAGGTTTTCTGGCTTAATTCTTGGCTGGGTGTCTTCTGGGTAAAGACTGCATGTCTTCCCTATGTTTATGTAGCTTTTCTTTGACTGTTTTGGTTTCTTTTCGGATCCAAACAATATATGGTAGATGGAATACTGACTACATCGTCCAGTGATGTGTGTGCAGTATGTGTGTGATAAGAAGAAAAGACCTGGCACTCTGTTCCTGTTTCCAATTTGCCTAGTAAATTGTGTGGATTGCTCTGGCTACTCATTGAGTCTCAATAAGAGTAAGATGTGACAATGGTGTTCTTATAAGCACCAGAGGAAAATTAAGTGATGGTTAAACAGACTTTGCAAATTTCCCATTAAATAAAAAATATGAGAATTACACAGATATAAAAATCCTTATCTGCTATCATAGGTTCACAGGTTGGTACTAGGCTATTGGCCTTAGGGCCTATACAAGCCTAGCCATAACAATTCCCTGGCTATTTCTTCACACAATATTTACTTCCCTGGACCCCTGTCTAGCAGGGCGACTGACGTGATCCCCGGGGTGAATTTCCTATCTCCCATCCAATTGTCAATGTTTCTTTTGAAGAGGGCCAAAGAAGAGCTCTGCTTGACATGTATGGGCAGTCTATTCCAGAGTCTGGGGAGTCTCTGGGTCGGGAACCTATCCCACCAGCATGTTTTGTTCATTGTGATGACAAGGTTTACATCCCTGGAGCATGTGGCTCTGAGGGATTGGGATTTTTTTACGTGTAGCATGTCCAACAGCTCTGGGTTTGACACGGCCTTGTATGTTAAGCAGAGATAACCTCTGAGTAGATGATATGCGACAGAGTATAGCTGGAGGTTTTTTAGATGGTCAGCATAGGGCATCTGCTTTAGGCCTGTGATTCTTTTAGTGAGGTATTTCTGCGGCCTTTCCAGTTGTTGCAGATGTCTATAGAGGTACATACCAAATGGGGTGTTGTATTCTATAATGGGTCTAATAAGGGATGATTATAGTGGGACAGTGACTTCCTTTTTCCTGGATGAAAAGCCCTTAGTGATGAGGTGTGCCACATAGAAGGATTTCCTGACTGCTGTGGAGATGTGGTTATAGAAGGTGAGACCACTGTTCACCTGTGTACCTAATTCTCTTATCACACTTTCGGTGTTTAGTGTACTGCCACCTATGTGGTAATTCATGGGTAGATGTTTTTTTCCCAAAGGGGATAACTATACATTTCTTGGCATTGAGCTTGAGCCCATGGCTCTGGCACCAAGCATCTGTTTCTGTAAGGCCTTTTTGTAGAATATCCACATCATTTGGGGATTCAATAATGGCTACCAGTTTGCAGTCATCTGCGAACTTTGTTAGCCAGAGTCCCTTAGTGTTGGCCTGTACTTGCCAAACAAAAGCAGTCCCAGGACTGAACCCTGAGGTACTCCTGTTGTCACTTGTCTGGAGCTGAATTTGGAGTCGGCTACTTTTACAGTGTTGGTTCTGTCAGTAAGCCAGTTGGCAACCCATCGAGTGACATAGGGATTAATGCTCAGCTTAGTAAGTTTATCTATGATTCCAGAGTGAGGGATGGTGTCAAAGGCCTTGGCGAGGTCCAGATAGGCTGTTTGGACCGTCTTACCCTTGTCCACAGCTCTGGAGACTGATTCGAAGACAAGATTGGCCCTTCATGAACCCAAACTGGGTGGGGTCCAGTGTTTGAAGGTTGCCAATGTCTTTGTTTATAAGTTCCATGACAATATGTTCCATGGCCTTGCAGATCAGGCTCGTCAGATTGATGGGGCGGTAGTTCCCAGGATCCAAGGTGGATCCCCCTTGTGTAGTGGAATACCTGTAGCTGTGCACCACTCAGTGGACACGAAGCCTGAGGTGAGGCTATGATTAAGCATGACACTTAGGTGAGGTGCCAGTTCATTTTGTAGTTCATGTAGTGCACAACCCAGGATGTCGTCTGGTCCCATGGATGCTGTATTCTTAGCTTTGGAGAGTGTGTTTTTTTACCCGTGTGCCCATTATTACTGGAATTTGGCAACCCTTTGGTATTGAGAAGGGCCCTTTAGGGGGTGAGGGGGGGTGAAGTTGGCACTGAATCGATCTGCCAGGATATTGGCAATATCCTTGGGATCAGTATATTTAATGCCATTCTATTGTAGCTCAGAGCAGATCTGAGCATTGCCATTTACATTCTTGACATAGCTATATATCAATCTATGTGCCTGTGAGAGCTGCATCCTTGGGTTTTGTCTGCATTTCCTTTCTAGCTGTTCGCTCAAGGCATTACTAGAACTTCAAAGCTGTACTTAAACGTCTGGCAAAAAAATGTTCTAAAATGAAAGAATTTAAATTCTGTGATGGTGTCACTTATCTGCAGAAGAGATGCACTGATCTGTCCCACTGGTGGACAGTATTTCATGCCCCCTACCCCCCAACTGCAGCTGCCTGTTGCTTCTTCATATTTTATTACTGCAGCTGTTATGCAAGAGAGAGACAAAAAGAAGTGCTTAGCATGGAGGAGGACCTGAGCTACCCTTATAATGCCAATCTTCTACTCTGTGCACTTCCATTCATTAACCCCCAATATTCCTGCACTGAACATAATTTACTGGGGCTTTAACCTTCCAGGTGGCACCAATTAACAGCCCTACCCTAAATTTTTAGGACTACATTAGATTTATTCAAACAGTTATCAGAGCATGCTTTTTTGTTTTCTGCTGGAACAAAACTAGTGCCTATAAAATAAGACAATTATAATGGTAACTTGTTGCTGTGGTTCATGCTTTGGCTCAAGCACACATGCATACCTAAAATCTGCCATTCTGATTTGTTTACCTCTTTAGAAGCAGAAACCCCACACCTGCTTGAGCATTAAAAACTGAACAAAAGTGATGAGGCAGCATCTGTTATAGAAGTCTTGCAGGTTCAAACACAGTACCAGACGCATGTTTCATTTTCAGAATTCTGTGTAAACTCATAGTTCTAGCAGGTTTCTCTAACGAAGACATTCTTATTTGGATATCTGTACAATTACAACAACATTTTTCACCAGGGATTAATTCTAACCATACTTTTTGTTAAATGCAGGGTATTTTGTGCTAACTTTGGCTGGTTTGGACATGGAAAAAAAAAGTTTCCTTGGCACATTGCAGAAAGAGTAGAACATTTGTACACTTTTTTGTTTGCTCACACTATCAGTATATCACTTTAAAACATACCATCAAGAAGTTTGTGAAGCATCACATAATGGGATAAATTCATATAGAAACATGCATTGTATATAGCGGTAAGATGCAAGACATAACCAGGAACTCCAACTCTCCAAGGATATACTGAGAAAATAGCAGAGATGAGAAAACAGTTTCCAGATAATGCCATGGTCATGCTCAGAAGTTCTTTTAGATTCTGATGCAGCACAACAAAACATACTTTGTTCAAAAAGCCATTGTCACAAGCAGATGGAATTCCTGACAGGGGTACATGTACTGCTGGAGCAGCAGGGAAGTGTTGTGGGGTAGCCCCTCCCAAGATTGGGGCAGTATTCCCACCATCTATCCCAGCTGAGGGTTGTTCTGCAGTAGCCCCCCAATACTCAACTTTGACCTCTATTCTGTTGGGTAGTAGCTAGTGGGTAAGACTCTTCCCCATGAAGGAAGCAGCTAAAATAAAGATATAATACTACTTGCTGACTTGCCTGCTGTTGTACAGGTGTAATGCTCAGCCACTGAAATTACTTTGAATGCTGATTTAAGGCTACCTAGCATCCTTTCAAACAGAAGATAAACGAGGCAGTGGTAACTGATACTCAGTAGGAGTAACCACTCGTAATCTTCAATCAACTCAGGTTTCCCAAGAGTTGAGGGCAAGTACCAAGAAGTACTTTTCAAGACTACCAATGTATCTCAGTTTAGGTCTCTATTGTATAGGTGTCTGGTACTGCACTGTTTTTTGCACTTTTACTTTTCTTGACAAGTTTACTGCTATTTCATTATTGTTGCCATCTGATTGTTTCCTTACTGAACTGTTTTCTGCCACTGAATAGTTGCCTGCTCTTAAATGGATTTATTTTTGCACTGTTCACCATTACTGTACGATCTTTTGCACTTTTACTACTCTATGCACTGTTTTTTTATATTCAGCAGTTTTTCTGATCTTACTAAGTTATCTGTTACTCACTGTTTGGTTGTATTGTTCTGATAATACTCAGCTTTGTACCTAGACTCTTCTAGCTGACAGACATATGTTTCTGATAGACTACTGTTTGCTGCCTTTTCAACAAAGCAGACTCTCTTTGCTCTTGGAATTTGCTCACTCCCAAACACTGTTTCAGTCAATTATCTGCTCTCAAGTTACTACTGTTGTATATAGTACCAAGTTTGCTAGAATTTTGTCTGTCTGCCCAGTCATCCCTAGTGGGGATCATCCCCTGATACACAGCCATTCAGACATCCATGTAAGCTGCTTAAGCCCTTGCCAACTTCCCAGCTTTAAGGACATTTCTATTTAGCCGGGTGCCACCCGTTGATGGGAAAACATCACCACAACAGCCACCATGCCTTCCCCTTTTACAAGCTCCAAGAAGGTACTGTACACTGGTAGCGTAGTACACCATGTACCCCCCCCAGTAGTTCACACAAGTCCCACTCCTCCTTGTAAGTATCACTACAGCGCATTGCTGGCTCTGCCTATTCCCACTAGGATGGGCATTCTCATCCTCCCTACCAGCTCAACTGGGCCATAGGCAGGGGGTTTATCCCTCTATGTCACTGAAGCAGGCTTATTTTTGATAGTTTGCTCACATTTAGCATAAGCTACTTTTTTAATCCTATCTAATTGTTATCTTATCAGTCCCATATTTTTGCTACCTTACCTTAAAAACCAAACCAAATCCTATCACTGCTACTAACAGCACTTACGTCTACTGTGGCCCCTTCCATCAACAATCAGCACACGAACCTTAACTTTTAGTTATGTACTTACCATAACTTTAGATGTTTGGGATCCATCTCGCCTACATTCTGTACTGATGGGCTCGGAGCAGATCCCTCGGCTCCGACTCGGCACGCTATGCTATAGAGCGAAGCCTCTTATTGGCTGAGCTATTTCTTATCCCAGGATGCACCACCACTAATCCCCCAGATCTTGTTTGTCCGCATTCATGCACACATACACAACTTGTTTATATAACATTGCCAGATGTTTCAAGATGAAACAACAGGATTCGGACCTTCTGATATCCTCTGATCTCCAAGGAAGGGGGAAGGAGGGTGGATTATTAGAATGTAGGCGAGATGGATCCCAAACATCTAAAGTTATGGTAAGTACATAACTAAAAGATGTTATGTGATCCTATCTCGCCTACATTCTGTACTGATGGGACAGCGTCCCTAGCACCTAAATCCTGGGTGGCTCACTGGAAAACACTCCTGAGCACTGTGGAACCAAATGAAGCTCGTCCCCTAGATGCTACATCCAATTTGTAGTGAGAAATGAAAGTGTGCGGGGAGGACCACGTAGCCGCAGCACAAATGTCACTAATGGCAAGCTTAGAATGGAATGCTATTGAAGTAGCCATAGCTCTTGTAGAATGAGCTTTGACAGAAGTCGTAAGCTCTTTATTAGAAGAAGAATAAGCTTGAGTAATACAGTCCCTGATCCATTTGGCAATAGTGACCTTTGTGACGGCTTTGCCCAATTTATTATCCGAAAAGGATACAAACAATTGATCTGTTTTCCTTGTTTGTTTGGTCCTATCTAAATAAAAACGCAATTGCCTGTGGACATCTAATGTGTGGAATATGTATTCCGCTTTGTTTGAATACTTCGGAAAGAAGACTGGAAGTTCTAATGACTGTTGTAGGCAAAAACTGGAACAAACCTTAGGGACAAAGGATGGATTTGGCCTGAGACATACTCTATCTTTGTGAAAAACCAAGTACGGAGGTTTTACAGACAAAGCTTGAAGCTCTGAAACCCTTCTGGCAGAAGTAATCGCAACCAGAAAGGCAGTTTTCCACGATAGAAATTTTAAATCACATGTTGCTGCCGGTTCGAAGGGGGAGGAAGTTAAGGCACGTAACACCACATCAAGATCCCATGGAGGAGCAGGATGAGAAATTGGAGGTCGTAAAAGCACAGCACCTTTCATGAAGGTCTTACACAATCTGTTGCTCATTAAAGGTGGGTTTATAGACTTGTGAAAATTGGAAATAGCTGCCAATTGAACCTTGATGGTAGAGACTGAAGAGCCTTGATTGAAAAGGGAAGTTAGAAATTTCAGGACTTCTGATACGGGAATAGTGATGGGATCCAGACCCCGGAGTTGAGCCCAAATAGCAAATCTCTTCCATTTGCTAGAATACAATTTCTTAGTAGCAGACTTGTGGGCCGAAGATAAGATGTGTACAACTTCCGGGTCTAAGGTATGATTCCTGACTATAGTCGGAAGAGGAGGAGCCAAGCCGTCAATTTTAAGGTGTGTAGGGACTGGTGGTGTAGTCCCGACTGATGAACCAATAGGTCTGGGATCTGATCCAGGAACCATGGACCTTCCAGTGCATATTTCCGAAGATAGGGGAACCATACCTGACGAGGCCAGTAAGAAGCAACTAAGATCATTTTGCTCCCCAAGTGAGATGCCTTTTAGATCACTCTGGGAAGGAGGGGAACTGGGGGAAAAGCATATAGCAAGCCGGTGGGCCACGGATGGGCTAGTGCGTCCATAGGGCTCTCCGCCGGAGCTGGGGTGAGGGAGAAGAACTTCTTGCACTTCGCATTCAGCGGGGTTGCGAAGAGGTCGCAACAAGGAATTCCCCATTTGCTGAAAATCTGATTTGCAACCGTAATGTTCAGAGACCACTCATGTGGAGAGAGGATAGTTCTGCTCAGTCTGTCGGCTATCACATTGGACTTGCCAGGGATATGAGTCGCCACTAGAAAACGTTTGGTCGACACTGCCCATTCCCAAACTCTCATGGCCTCTCTGCAAAGGGGGTAGGATCTGGTCCCTCCCTGCTTGTTCAGGTACCAGACAACTGACATGTTGTCGGAGTGAACGGCAATTACGCCCTGAGAGAGGTAATCATGAAGGGCTTGTAGGGACAGAAGCACCGCCCTCATTTCTAAGATGTTGATATGAAGTAGGGTCTCTTCCAAATGCCATTTGCCTTGGACTGACCTGCCCAGGGAATGCCCCCCCCCCACCCCATCTGGGAGGCGTCCGTAGTCAAAGTGGCCACAGGAGGAGGTGGAACAAAGGGTCGTCCCTGATCCAGATTGGAGGGCACCAGCCACCAGCGAAGGTCCCGTTTGCAGGTTTCCGTGATCCATATGAGGTGACTGAGAGGAGATCCTGAAAGGACCACTGAGTTGAAAGAAGCCACTGGAGAATTCTCATGTGCAACCTTGCTAGGGGAACTAGAAGAACCGTGGCGGACATAGATCCCAATAGCTGCACGACCATTCTGGCTGGGGCTTTGGATCTGGGAAGTAAGGCTCGAACTTGAGCCTGTATGGTTTGTATCCTTTCTGTAGGTAGATAGACCCGCATTCGGTTTGAGTCTATCTCTACTCCGATGAATCTTATGCGTTGAGATGGCAGCAACACAGACTTTGGCCAATTGAAGGTGATTCCAAGGGAAGTGCCCAGTGATATCGTGGCTTGTAGGCTCCGCAATAGTAGATGCTTGGAGGTGGCAGTTAGGAGCCAGTCGTCTAGATACGGAAACACCTGGAATCCTAGACTTCTCAGGTGAGCAGTCACGACCGCCAAACATTTGGTGAACACCCTGGGGGCTGTGGTGAGACCAAAGGGCAGCCTTGGAACTGAAAATGACTGTCTCCTAGGCTGAAGCGCAGATGTCTCCTGGACGTTTGATGTACCATGATATGGTAATAAGCGTCCTTGAGATCTATGGAGCACATCCAAACACCTTTCTCCAGCAGTGGGAGAATGGATTGTAGGGTGACCATTCGGAACTTGGACTTTTTGACTGAACGGTTTAGAATGCTGAGATCCAAAATGGGCCTCAAGTCCCCGGTCTTTTTTGGCACCAAAAAGAATCTTGAGTAAGTCCCTAATCCGATCTGGTCTGCGGGGACCGGTTGGATGACTCCTTTTTGAAGCAGCTTTGAAACTTCTGAGGCTGCAATTTCCCGTTGACTGGGTGGCGGGTCCGGGATTTTTTTGGACTGAGGTGGGGAGTGAGAAAATGGGATGGCGTAACCTCCGGCGATAATTCGAAGGACCCATAGGTCCTGAGTGATACCTTCCCAGGCTTTTAGGTGCCTCGAAAAACGACCCCCGACTGGCTCCGGAGCTGCACAGTCGGGCAATCCCTCAGGGACTGTGAAAGGCTGAAGAGCCACGAAATGACTCGTGGTCTCCAGTGTTGCGGGGGCCTCTGCCGCCTCTGGGACGGCGTCTTCCAGAAGAATTTCCCCCTCCTCTGCCTCTAGAAGGGGGATCGTCCTGCTGTGAGGGATAAGACTTCTGAGATCTACGGAACCACATTTTCCCTCCTCTTTTAGCCTTGGGATAAGGCCGAAAGGGAGTGGAAAATCGTGCCACTACGGCAGTCAAAGTCTTACCTTCTTGCTCGCAGCGGGTCAATGTGTCCTTTACCTTGGGTCCAAACAAAGAGGACCCATCAAAGGGGGCGTCGGCAAAGGAAGACTTAAAGGCCTCCGCAAAATGACACAGGCGGAGCCAGGCTTGCCTCCGTAGAGCAATGCCTGTACCCACCGCTCTACTCGCCCATTCGGCTGCATAAGAAATGAGCCTCATGGACGAGTTTGATATGGATGACAGCGTAGCCAGCTGAGAGCCAACCGTCTGGGCCAGCTGCTCAGGCAGGTTACCCAAGAGGGTATCTGAAAGTTCCTTAATCAGATCCCTCTGAAATCTGGTAAAGTGCGTTAGATAGTTCAGGGACCTTAAAGTAAAGGCCGCTGAACTTAGGGTGCGCTTACCGTACTGATCCATGCTCCTAGACTCCTTATTAGGAGGATGGACGAACGTCGAAGCCTCTGCTACATCTTGCTGGGTAGCAGATGCCACCACCAAGGCATCTACAGCCACACCTTTCGTCAAAAACTCCTTTTCTGGGGGTGCTGACAGGTACTTATTTGGACGAGCAGGCACCGGTTCCACAGAGTCTGGGTGTTCCCACGCCCTTCGACAGATCAAATCTAGGAGCTCGTCGAAGGGCGGAGACACCCAGGAGGCGGAGGGCTGAGCCCCGAAGGCCTTAAGGAACACCAACTCGTCAGCAGAAGGGGGTTTGGATTGCCAGCCGCCTCGTTGTTTAAGGGCTTCCAGGATGTCTGCAAAGGAGACATCATCTGAGGACGACTTAGGGGACCCCTCTGCATCATCAAGATCAGTGTCTGATGTGAGAGACTCATCAGGGGAGTCAACGTGCTTCCTCTTGCACGATCTTTTCCTGGGGGGTTCCTCCGAAGAAGCTTCAGAGGGACCTCCAGGAGGGGGGGGGAACCCCCAGTGGGGGTAACCTAAGGCCCCGGGGCTCTGCTGTCTAAGGACAGGGGGACTGCAAAAGACCCAGTCTCCGTATGCAGGGAAGGTTCTGGGGAGACCGTGGAGGTAGCCAAAGAAGATTTGGCTGACGCACTCCTCATGGCCCTGAAGGCGGGACCACCAGAATCCTGGAAAGGTCCCACCTCCGTGGCCACAACGGTAGACGGTACCCCCGCAGCCGACGCACCGAGAGGAAGGCTTGGGACCGAAAACATCAGTCCCGAAGCGTCCCCCCCGGGGCCGACAGAGGAGGTCCACGTACCAAACTCCGACTCGAGAGCCGGGGTTGGCGTAAGGGTCGGGCCCGACCCGAAAACCTCCATCGGCTCCACCAGCACCGGCTCCAACGGTGCCGAGGCTGTTGGAGGAGGAACCATAACAACAGGGTGGACCATCGGCTCCGAAGCCGAATGGGCTGGAGCCGAAACTAACTTTTGGAACACCGGAGACTGGAAAAGTCTTAGGAGCACCCTGTCGATGTCCGAATCAGACATCTTGGAGGATCTAGATGACACCGATCGGGTCCGAACCGACTTCTCCATCGGCTCCATAGGACTAGGGGACCGGCTCTGAATGGATTCGACTACTATCGGTTCCGAGGGAGACCTCAAAACAATTTCCCTCGGTGCCGAGGAGGGCTTCGGCGCCGAAGGGGAAGAGTCTGAGCCGGCAACCCTCATCGGCTCCAAAATCAGTGGAGCCAATGAAGGTGACCCGCCTCTCGATGCCCCAGTCCTCGGCTCCGAAACCAGAGGGGTCGAGACTGGAGGCATCAAGGCAGACCGTTCCGCCCTCGGCTCCGAAGTCCGTGGAGCCGATGGAGAAGCCTGCCTAGGTTTCTTGGCAGTCGGTTCCGACAGACTGGTCGGAGCCGACGCTTTTTTCTTCTTGGTAGGAGAGGAAGAGGAAGATAAGGCCTCCTCGAAGGAGGGTTTAATCAGCCCTTTTAATATTAATTTATTCTTCCTCTCTTGGAGGACTCTAGAAGAAAAGGCGTGACACACGCTACAGGACTCCTGTAGGTGCTTGGCGCCTAAACAATATACGCACGAGGAGTGGTCGTCAGTTATAGACATTTTGTAACCACACCTCACGCACTTTTTAAACCCAGAGGGTCTATGTTCCTTAGACATGCTGACTAACAGGCACTAAAAAAAAACAAGTTAAAGTAGCTGTTCAGTGATGAGATGTTACCACAAGGAAAACTTTAAACCAAGTTTTTTTTTTTTTTTTTTTTAACGAGACAATACACAATGTCATAACAATACACAATATCAGGACAAAAATTACTGAAAAAGAAGGGTCAAGACCCTCTAACTTAAGCAGGTACTTGACCTCCAGAAAAAACAAAAGACGCTAGATAAAGAATAGGGGAAGGCCCCTCTAACTTAAACGGGAAACCTTCCCTTAAACCAAAACACAATTTTTCTCAACAAAAGTTATCAAAACACACTCGTACAACAACAATAGCTGTTAAAACAGCTTTTGGGGTAAGAATAGCAAAATTCCTGACAGGAAACTTTGAAGAAAACAGTACTTAGCTCAGCCAAGTTTGAGACCATGTCCTAGCTTGTAAGTGGCAAACGAGATCTGGGGGATTAGTGGTGGTGCATCCTGGGATAAGAAATAACTCAGCCAATAAGAGGCTTCGCTCTATAGCATAGCGTGCCGAGTCGGAGCCGAGGGATCGGCTCCAAGCCCATCAGTACAGAATGTAGGCGAGATAGGATCACATAACATCTCTTGCTTTCAATATCTAATTAATCCTGCCTCTACCATTTAACACACTTATCTTCAAGTTAACTCCTACAGGTAACAATCACTGTACCTACTGCAACTCCTGTCAACAGTCATACAAACTTACTTGTACCAGTCCATGCTCTTATGTCCCTAATTAACTAAATCTGCCAAACACCTATCACTACAGGACTGCCAGGTGATCTTACCACTTACCTGACCAGTCTGCTGGCACTAAGAATTCTGAGGCTTTGTAGTAATAGCCCCATTTTTACTGGCAATGCAATGCTCCTACAGTCTTCTAACTAGGACTGTGAGAGATGCAGTTACTTGGTCAGGTTGCCTGAGTTTCTACTCCAACCATTGACAGTAAGCAGTTTCACACCCCTATACCCTCTTATGATGAGGTAGTTAAGAAACCATTGCCCAAGTCTCCCAGGCATCCATGCAGAACAGCAAAGTCATTTAGAAATACACATACCTATACCATCACGTATTACTACAGAAAATCATCACAACTGCAAACCTGATCCCTAAAGTCACATAGGCCTGCTACTAACCTTAAAGTCCTGGTTATAAGTGAATCCTTTGTAAGGCATACAGGTACAACACTAACTAGAACAGATTAGGAAAACGTTACTGTCTGTTGCTGTCTGGAGTTAGGTTCAAGAAGGTTAACAAGGACCCTCAGAACGAATATGCCCTTGTTTTCACCCATGAAATGAACTTAGGCAGTCTTCCCTAAGGAAGATACAATTAGATACAATTGACCTTATCATCTATGTCTCTAAGGAGGGTAAACCAGTGAGCACTATCTTTCCTCTAGCTACAATAATTGCACATCAGCTGGTGTCATTCCAAGGGGTTCCGGTGATTCTCTGCTGGGAGTCAATAACCACTCCTGTTTTGCCAGGGACAGCCTTCACCTTTTGGCTCGTGGCTTTCACATACTGACTACAATCTGTACTCAACCCACAGTGTCCACATAGCAAATTCTAATTTGAACAATGCCAGGGTTGTTGTGCGCAGTAACAGAGGCTTAACAACAAACTGTCATAACTCCAGGCTTACGTCATCCTTGAAGACATTCATACTTGTGTAATTACTGGGACTTGCTTTCAAACAAGGATGGTATTCTCTTCTTTACCATAGTACTGCTCTTACCATACACTCAGGACCACTGGAAATGGGAGGGAGGAGTAGTACCCATATTTCTAGGTAATCCATTGTCTCACAGCAGCACACCAGATATTGCCTACCACCAACCTACTACCTATCACATCAATCCTAGCTATAGATCGTCCTTCATGTCCATAAAGGACATACTAATTAACCAAAACAACTTCATAAACCTAATATGATTCTTATGAGAGACTTTAACTACCCCTATATCAACTGGCAAGCTTATACAACCTCTAATAAATATATACAAAGAGTTTTTGACTTTGTAAATACCATTTCCCTAGTGCAAACTGTCCCTGCACTGCAGGGGTGTTAACCTTTTTAAACTTGCCCTTACTCTCTCTCTCTCTCTCCATTTCCACCCCACTTGTCTCTCGCTAGCTGGTAAAATCTGATCAATTAGCTTTTCTCTTTACCCTCACTACAAGCTTCAGTATCAATATTAGCTGAAAAAGTTACTTCCCTGGTGTTAAGAGAATAGGCAATCATTCCATTCAAATCAGGTCTGTAAAAATCTAGCACTGCTCAATGCCAGGTGTCTAAACAAGAAAATACTTCAGGCCTTCCTGACTATTGAGCAGACACACACTGACATAATTATTCAAATCTTATTCCAGATTTGTGAAAATAATTCCCTCTTTATTTGCATTATACATCTACCATTTGTTCATATCTAGTGATGGTTAGGGATGTATCCATATTCAACCTCACTACCTGAGAATGCATCCACCACAATAATGACTTTGAAACTGTAGATATATTAGGATATATTAGTGTCAATAAACAAATCAAATTACATTATTGCTAACTATAGAAAGTCTTCTACATCCACCTCTGCCCATATTCATCTAAACCAGAGTCCTTAATTACTAAACTAAAGTTTTCCTGGGTGATTTTAACTACTCATCCCTAAACTGGTGAATATACCTTCAGCACTAGCAAATATGTAGAGCATTTCTTTAACTTTATTAACACCAATTCCCTAGACAAGATACTGATCTCTCCTACTAGAGTCTCCAATCTCCTCAGACATGTCCTCACTAATATAGTCCCTATCTGCTCCACACTTAATCTCACCTCAATGTTCTAATTAGACCACCAATCTTTCACATTTTCCCCGAGAATCCAGCACAAGACTACAATTACTGACTCCACTGTATTCAGGGATTTCTCCGAGTTCAATCTTCTAGCACTCTTTATTGAGCTAATGAAATTTAAAAGCTCATTCTCCAGGAGACCCAGAAGCTAAAGCAGCTAATAGGCAGCCAACTTTTTCTCCCACCTCAGTTCCTGCTTAACATATCTGTCCCCATCTACCTTAAAAATGACGGCAAATTTTAATGCAGGCCCTTGTGGTGGAATTCTACAATCAATAAACTTTACAACAAAAGAAAAAAATCCAAGCTCTCAGGAATAAACTCCCCTCACCTCTTTCTAATAGTTATCTCAAATAAGTCCGCAAATAAATCACTCAGGTGTAAGACCAAATCCTGCAAAGTCAAGTATGAACTGAATTTTTGCCACCTCCTCTAAAAATAATCATAAGGCTTAAGGCCTTCTTTAACTATGTTTGGAATCTCTAAAATAATAATTGTCAATGCACTACACTGACCTAAGATGATGCTATCTTTTCAGATTCAAAAAGATATTGCTAATATATTTGCAAATAAAATTCTGTCTTCACTATATGGTCCTCCAGTTTATCCCTCCTTTCTAACTTGTCCCTGCCAACCCCCAAAAAATTACTTCTGAACAGGTCCTAAACACAAAGCCAGAAACACTAGCTTCATGGAGCTTGAATATATACCAGGCAGTCTTCTGGTTAAGACTATGTATAGCATCACTAAACCCCTTGTTAACTTTTTTAACCTCAGCCTTTCCACTGGGTATGTCCCCAGTGCTTGAAGAATGGCCAGTGGTGCTCCTACACAAAAGTGGCCATACTAATTATAAACCAGTTAGCCTTAGCAACGTTATGTGTAAAGTAATGGAGCATATTATAATGGAACTCATACATAATAACATATGAGCCCTACAGTCCCTCAATTTAAAAGAATATGGGTTTGTGAAGGGTAGGTCCTGTCCACTCAATATGGTGGACTTCTTTGAGAGTATAACCAAAACACTTGATAATGGTCAGTCAGTGCACGATACCTACCTTGATCTGAAAAAGGCCTCTGGTATCATAAATAAGCTTATACATTTCAATATAAAAAAAAAAAAAACAATATACCCTGCTGGATTGCCAGCTGGCTCACAAGCAGAATCTACAGAGTCAGGGATGATGGCATGCTTTCTTTTTTTTTTCCAAACACCTTTATTGAATTATCTCTTGTGACATAGGCAAATTTACATTCCTATAAAAGCAATCAAACTATAATTAACATAACAAACATCATACTTCAGACATATTGCTATGTATCATATAGCCTATGCAACATTACGTAAATTTATTCAATTCCTGCCTTTTTTTAAACAAGAAACATCTTTATTAAACCATCACTTACACAGGCAATCATACATTTATATAAATGAAAACAAACCACACTGACACAATCCTAGCTGCAAGCATTTTACATCACAGACCATACTGACACATTCAAGTTGCAAACATAATACATCAATTATAATCTACCCAATCATTTTCAGTCAAACATTACATAGCTCATTTATGTCCTGCCTTCTTTTAAACCTCATTCCTCCCATGTATGTATTGTTCCCACAATTCCCATTTTTCCCATGCAGTTTGCTCCTACCCTTTTCTAACAATCTCAATTCCAGTTGTTTTATCTCTGTTACTATATTCACTGCTGCTAGGATAGTTGGTTTAGATGTTGATTTCAATTTTCTAGTAACTGCTTTTTGGCAGCCACCATTATTAGACACATCAAGGCCTTACCATGTCTAGGCAATTCCAATTCTATATCCTAGCTCAGAAAAATCATCTCCCTCATCAGATCAATCTGCCCACTGAACATCTCTGACAGTGTATCCCGCAGGGAATCCTCAAACTCCACCAACTCGTCACACTCCCAGAAAATATGTTCCCAATTACCTCTTTCTTCCTCATCACACCTCCAACATCTGTTGTCTGCCTGAGGAAAACTTCTCTGGAATCTACTTGGGGTATAGAAATATATATATAAACATTTCCAGGCAAAATTCCTAAATCTTCTAGACTTTGCTGCAT
This sequence comes from Protopterus annectens, assembly GCF_019279795.1. Classification (NCBI taxonomy): domain Eukaryota; kingdom Metazoa; phylum Chordata; order Ceratodontiformes; family Protopteridae; genus Protopterus; species Protopterus annectens. Next base: position 1,160,479,683 of record NC_056741.1, on the reverse strand, counting down.
ATTTGGGAGACATACATGCATCCTCCCACTGTTCCTTTGTGAATTGCTTATCCAGTCTCTCTTCCCAGTCCTTTCTAACCTCCTCTGATTGATTCTTATAGTTATAATGCAATATTTTATATGCTCTACTAATTATTCTTTTTTTAATGGCAGCTTCTGCTCTAGATTCTACTAAAAACTCTACCAGTGCTAGTCTTTCGTTTAGGACCCCCTATTTCTTTCTCTTTGCTATACTCAGATATCAATCCCTGATAGGAAAGGCAATCTCTAACCTGCAGTCCAAATAAATTCTTGGCATCTTCCCATTCTATCATCTTTCCCTCTCTAGTTATTTGCTCCAAATTCATTTGCCAGTTTTCTCCCATAAATTCCAGTCCCCTCTTGCCTACTGTCTATATTCTTAATTGCAGTCATCCCTATCGGCAGAATCTCCTTTCTCCAATTCCATGTTGGCTTAGTTCTTAGAAAACTTTCTTCTACTTTATAGATATAATATTCTGTGTGATTACTGTTATTCTCCTTAAAGGCCTTCATCCAAAATCCCAGTTTCTCCTTGTTTCTTGAGCTTCCCCCCTGTTTCATCATCATCCCTTTCCACTTTGAATTATAGTTTTCTGTCTGTGCTATGTACAGGACTCTTAACTGTGTAGCTCTGAAATACCCTTTCAAATTGGGTAATCTCAATCTGCCATGTTGTATTGAAAGAATCAACTTATTCCACTTGACTCTTGCCGTCTTCCCCTCTCAAATAAAGATCTTCAGCTCTTTATTAATTGCTATCCACAACTTCTCCTCTGGTTAATAAAAATATGCCTGACTTGTGTATAAGACTAAAGGAACTAAAATCATTTTATCTGCTTGTATCTTGCTATCCATATTCATATAACAATGCTTCCATTTTCAGTTTTTGTATTAGCTTTTGTTTAGTCTCTTCCCACATAGCCTTAGCTGCCACACTAGAATCATTTTTAATCCATACTTCTAAATACTTCATTTTATCATATTCCAATAAATATGGATGTTTCTGAATCAATTTGTGTGTGGGTACATAATTTACCGCTATTGCCTTTGTTTTAGCTTCAGTAATTTTGTATCCTGAAAAGATCCAAGTGTCTCAAAATGTTCCACAACACTGTAAAGTCTTCTGGTTTTGTCAGGTATAAAATAATATCATCTGCAAATAAAGCCAACTTTTCTTGACCACCATACCAATTATATCCTTGAATTTTCAAGTCCCTTATTTTCTTTGCCAATGGTTCTAAATATAATGCAAATAAAGGGGAAAGAGTATACCCCTGCCTGGTTCCTCTGCTCAAGCAGAAATTATCAGAGAGAACCCCACCCACTTTAATTTTTGCCTCAGATCCTTCATATATCCTCCTAATCAACCGTATAATTTTTTCAGGACATGCAAATGCTTCCATTGCTCATAAAGTCCCAGCTTACTCTGTCAAATGCTTTCTCTGCATCAAGACCCACCAATAACAATGGTATTTTCTTACATTATGCTTCCCTCTGGATCATCAATGTTCTGTTAATGTTGTCAAATGTTTGCTTCCACTCCACAAAACCACACTGATCCATATCCATCAGTTTTGACATTACGTTTGCCATTCTTTTAGCCATTATAGACATGAACACTTTATAATCATAGTTTAATATTGAAATGGGCCTGTATGAAGCTGTATCTGATGGATCTTTACTCTCGTTAGGTATAACAGCTGCCACTGCTTTCTTCCAGAATGTTGGTACTTCTCCTCCTCTTAAAATACTGTTAAACAAAACCTTCCAGATCTTTATCAATTTTTACTCCTAGCTTCCAAACTTCCACAGGAATACCATCTATTCCTGGTGACTTTCCTGTAGTTTTCTTATACATCACAATTTTTTTATCTCATCTCCTCCGATCCTAAACGTTAGTAATTGAGCCTCATCTACCTCTAAACTTGGCATATTTAATTCTTCCATAAACATTTCCATTTGTATCTTTTCTTGATTTTCATATTTCTCTACTTTACATAGACTCTCATAGAATTTCTGAAATATTTCCAATACCTCTACAGAATCTCGTTACCTTCCTTGTTTTAGGCTCCTTATGTTTGGTGACAGCCCTTTCTACTTTCTGTTAACCAAGTCTTTGTGCTCAAAGTTTTTGTGCTCTAGTGTTATCAAAAAACAGTTCCTTAATAGCAGTCTTTCTAAACTCGTGCATATTATTGAGGTAATCCCTTACTTTCTGTCTAGCATTCTGCAGTTGACCCTCTTCTTGTTCTGTGAGATTCCCCCATTCTGCAATACTTTAACATTTGTAAGTCCCACTAAACAATTCTTTTTACTTCTTAACCACAGCTCCCTTTCTTTTATTTCCACCCTGCCTTTAAACTCCACCTTAATTTTATCCTTCTCCCAAGCTATATTTTCAGAAGAAATTTCTATCTTGTCTAACAGCTCCTGAATAATCTCCACTACCCATTCCTTAAATTCCTCTCTTTTCAGTAGATATGTGGGAAAGCGCCAATATCTCATTTTTATTTATTTACCTTGTGCTTTTATTTTAACTATTATTGGCGCATGACCTGAAATAGTTATTGGGTATCAAGACCTTCAATTAAATGCACGTTCCTGTGAAATGTAAATTATGTCTAGCCTAGCCCAGTTTTTATATATTGGGGAATAATATGTAAATTCACTCCAGACTCCTATTACTGAATTCACATCTTCCATGTCAAATATTTTCATAAAGTTCTTCAAAAATCTACCTTCCTTTGTTATATTTTCCCTTATGCCCCCCCAGTCACATCTTCACTGCTGCAAATCAAATTCCAGTCCCCACCTATAAGTAATATTCCTTGTTGAAAACTGATTATGTCTCCCAGAATTTTCCTAAGCTCCATTACAGCAGTTTAAGGTGGAATGTAAATACAAGGCAGTGTAATCCTCCTCCCTTGCTAGTAGCCCCTTAGCTCTACAAATTAAGAAGTTATGTACTTATCATAACTTTCCATGTTTGTAGTCCATCTTGCCTACATTCTTGCTGGATGGACTCAGCCGATACTAAAGCTCGAGAGATTTTACTGGCTCGAGGCTATCCCCTATACCATGGTGCACCACAGCAATTACCCAGATCTTGTTTGCAAGAAAGTAACTAAATACATAATAGTAATTAAACTATCAATAGCTATGTACATACAAAAAAAGGACTTTGTTTTACTATCCATGCCATGTGGACAGACAACTATAACAAGGTCAGACAGTATAATGGATAGTCCACCAGTTCATCCAGGATACAAGAAGGGGGAAGGAGGGTGGGACGCAAGAATGTAGGTGAGATGGACTACAAACATGGAACGTTATGTTAAGTAAATAACTTCTTAATGTTATGTAGTCCTATCTCGCCGTAATTCTTGCTGGATGGGACAGCGTCCCCAGCACCTTTATCCCAGGTGGCTCAAGCAAAGAGACTCTTCAGCACAGTGGACCCAAAGGATGACCTGTCCCGGGAGGCCAAGTCCAATTTGTAATGAGTGACAAAGGTATGAGGTCTTGCCCATGTAGCTGCTGCACAAAAGGTATCAATTGGGAGTTTTGATTTGAAGGTATATGAAGCTGATACTGCTCTAGTTGAATGGCCTTTTAATTTAGCAGGTAGTTGTTTCCCTGCATTTTTGTAAGCAAATGAGATGCAGTCTGAAAGCCATTTAGACAGAGTCTCCTTGGAGAAGGGCAAGCCTTTGTTTTTGTCTGACAAGAAAACAAACAATTGATCCGATTTCCTAAGATCTTTAATCCTGTGCAGGTAAAAACGGAGAATTCTATGGACATCTAATTGAAGTAGTCTGTATTCTGATTTACTACTGTAATTTGGAAGAATACTGGTAATTCAATAGTTGTGTTTAGATTATGTTCTGAACATACCTTAGGGAGGAATGAAGGATTAGTTCTTAGGGAGACTCTACCCTTATGGAATATAATGTAAAGAGGTCGAATGGTCAGAGCTTTCAATTCTGAAACACTCCTAGCAGATGTTATAGCTACTAAGAACAATGTCTTCCAAGGCAACAATTTCAAGTCAGATGAAGAAGATGGTTCGAATGGTGGAGAAATCAGTGAGGTCAGAACTAAGTTTAAGTCCCAGGGCTCTGGAGGTTGCCTGATTGGAAGTCTGAGAAGGAGGACTCCTTTCAAAAAGGTTTTACATAAAGAGTGGGACATAATAGGATTTTCCATGTTCCCAAAATGATAATTTGAGATGGCAGCAAACTGAACTCTAATGGTAGCAGCTGCAGCTCCTTCTTGAAAAATAGATGCAAGGAAGGACAGAATAGACTCTATGGGGGGGCTGAGTAATGATCTATGCCTTGTTTAGCTGCCCAAATTGTAAACGTTTTCCATTTGCTGGAATATAATTTCCTGATGGAAGGTTTGAGGGAAGAAATGAGAATGTGTTTAATGGCAGGAGAAAAGGATATACAGCTGGTTATTCTTGGAACTGGAGCAGCCATGCTGTCAATTTCAGGGTTTGGATGGTAGGATGGAACTGTCCTGATTGGTGAATCAGAAGGTCTGGAGATGATTCCAAAATCCATGGTTCCTCCAAGAGATAGGGCCACAGGAAGGGGAACCAGACTTGGCAAGACCAGTAAAGAGCAATGAGGATCAGGGTACTCTTCAACAGTTTTGCTTTCCAAATCACTTTGGGTATGAGAGGAAAGGGTGGAAAAGCATAAAGAAGTCCCGGAGGCCATTTGTGGACTAGACCATCCCTGAGTGACATCCCCAGATGGGGAATGAGGGCAAAGTACTTGCTGCACTTGGCGTTCATGTACATGGTGAATAGGTCGCAGCAAGGGTGGCCCCATTTGTGGAAAATTTCTTCTGCAACTTCTGTTTTCAGGGACCACTCGTGAGAAATCAGAATTGCTTGACTCAGTTTGTCTGCTATCACACTGGACTTCCCCAGAGTGTGCACTGCTACCAGAAAGTATTGACTGTCCATCGCCCATTTCCATATTATTTGTGCCTCTCGACAATTTGGGTAAGAGTTGGTTCCCCCTTGCTTGTTTATGTACCACACTACAGACATGTTGTCTGACTGAATCGCAATTGTCCTGGTGGGAAGAGAACTGTGAAGTGCTTGCAACGCATATAGCACTGCTCTTATCTCCAGAACATTTATGTGCAAGTGGTTCTCGTGATCCTGCCAGATACCTTGGACCTTCATTCCCAGATAATGCCCCCCCCCCCAATCTGGGAAGCATCAGTGGTCAAGACTGCATTTTGTTGAGGGAGAACAAGGTGACAACCTAGATAAAGTTGATCTGTATGTAACCACCGTGTTAGATCCTATTTGCAGGAGTTTGAATGAGTATCTGGTGGGACAAGGGTAGATCCTGCATTGAACACTGGGCAAATAGTAGCCACTGAAGTACTCTCATGTGTAGACGGGCTAAGGGAACTAAAAGAATGGTGGATAACATAGTCCCTGGAACTTGAAGAATTATCCTGGCTTGTACTTTGTCTTTGATCAGCAAGAATTTGACTTGGTTGTGCAATGATTCTATCCTTTCTGCTGTCAGTTTTGCTGTCATTATGGTTGAGTCTGAGTCTAAGAAGACAATGCACTGCGATGGAGATAAGGTGGATTTTTTTAGATTTACTGTAATTCCTAATCTGGCACACAAGGATAGAGTCTCGTCCCTGGTGGTTCGAATGGTGGAAAAATCGATGAGGTCAGAACTAAGTTTAAGTCCCAGGGCTCTGGAGGTTGCCTGATTGGAGGTATGAGAAGGAAGACTCCTTTCAAAAAGGTTTTACATAAAGAGTGGGACATAATAGGATTTCAGGTGAGCCGTTACCACTGCCATACATTTGGTGAACACTCTGGGGGCTGTAGTAAGGCCAAAGGGCAGTGTGCGAAATTGAAAATGTCTGGCTCCCAGCTGAAAGCGTAGATGCCTTCTGGAGCACCTGTCCATTTTGATATAGTAGTACACGTCCTGAAGATCTATGGAGCACATCCAATTGTCTTTTCTGATAAATGGAAAAATTGACTGCAGAGTGATCATAGGGAACTTCAATTTTTTACAGACTTGTTTAGCTTGCTGAGATCTAGAATTGATCTCCAGTCCCCTGTCTTTTTTGGAACTGAAAAAAATCGTGAGTAAGTTCCAAATCCTATTTGCTCTGTGGGGACTTCTTGGATGACTCTTTTTTGAAGCAACAAGATGACCTCTGATGTTTCACGGCCTATTTGATTGGGTGGTACATCTGGTAAAGACCGATTTGTAGGGGGGGAGGGCTCAGAAATAAAGGGAATCAGGTAACCTCTGGAAATTATATTTTGTACCAATCTATCTTGGGAAATTTGTAGCCAGACGCTTGGGTACAGTGAGAGATGACCCCCAACTGCCTCCAGAGATGGATAGTCGGGCAACCCCTCAGGGGCGATGAAAGGGACGATCAGAGAAAGCATTTCTGTTACCCTGGTGTTGTGGACCCCTTCTGTCGCGAGCGCGGCGCCTTCCATTATAACCTCCCCCTCTGCCTCTAGGGGAGGGCTGACCTTGTGCTTGAGGGAAACCTTTTTGGGATTTACAGAACCACATTTTCCCTCCTGTTTGACCCTTGGGATAGGGTCTGGAAGGAAGGGAGAAACGGACTCTGACAGCAGATAAGGTTTTCCCTTCCTGCTTGCACCTGGTCAAAGTCTCTTTTACCTGAGGTCCAAAAAGAGTTGAATCATCAATGGGGACATTAGTAAAGGAAGACTTGAAGGATTCTGTAAAATTGCATAGACGCATCCAGGAATGTCTCCTAAGAGAGATCCCTGCTGCAGCCGCCCTGCTCGCTTCATCAGCTGCATAGGAAATCAGCCTGATGGAGGAGTTAGCAACTGAGGTAAGGGTGGAGAGCTGTGAATATACCTTGTCAGCGGATCCCAAAGCTACTGAACCCTGAAGGGTATCTCCCAACTCCTTTAGGAGATCCCTTTGAAGTCTAGTAAAATGGGACAGGTAATTCAGCAATCATAAGGTAAATGCTGTTAAAAAAAAGGTACGCTTTCCATACCTATCCATTGTCCTAGAAGACTCTTTATTAGGAGGATGGATATTTGAGGATGTCTCTGATAACTCCTTCTTTGTGGCTGCTGCTACCACCATAGCATCCACAGGTACTCCCTTAGTTAGAAATGAATTTGTCTTCTGGAGCAGTGATAAATTTGTTTGGCCTCCTCGGGACAGGCTCCACTGTGTCCGGAGAGGTCCAGGCTTTCTGAGATATGACCCCTAACAGTTGGTCATATGGCGGTGTCACCCAGGAGGTGGAAGGTCGGAAACCAAAAGCCTCAAGGTACACTGATTTGTCCTCAGTAGGGCAAGAGGTCTTCCAATTACCACTCTGTCTAAGGATTTCAAGGATGTCCGCAAAAAGAGACATCCTCAGAAGGGGATCTTGGGGACCCTTCTGACATCCAAATCAGTGTCAGAAGTGACAGACCTGGGTGAGCCAATGTGCTTCCTCTTACAAAGTCTCTTCCAAGGGACCACTCCAGTGGGGTAATCTGAGGAGGTCTCAGGAGAGGGGACATCTACAATGGGGGATCCTTGGGGCTTTGGTTCCCTACGCTTAGGGGCAGGCGGGGGAGAAGAGGTTGCTGCCAGCTGCTGGAGGGACATCGGGTCCAATGGCAGGGCTTTAGCACTAGACAAAGCTTTCTCTATCACCTCGAAAGCCTTACCACCCTGCTCCGAAGAAGACCTCCACTCTGAGGAAATGGAAGGTCGACTCTGAGCAGGAGGAGCAGGCTCTGAAGTGGACATAGGAGCCGAGCTCACATGAGCCGAAGCACTGAGAGGGAGGGTCGGTTCCAAAGAAAAACCGGTGTGACTATCCCTCTCGGGAGTCGACCAGAGAGTGTCGGCTCCCAGAACCCTCGGCTCCAGACTGAGTCAATGAGGATACAGTTATCGGTTCCAAGAAAGCAGGAAGAATTCTCAGAACCAAAGGTTCCAGCACTAAAGGACCTAAAACATTCAATTCCGAGAGTGAAGCAGTCAGAGGAGGAACAGTAGACTGAAGATGGGACGGCTCTGAAGCCTTTGGGTCTGGAGGAGCTAAATTTTTTCCTGTGCTGCGTCACAGAGCAGCCTCTTTACTACCTGCTCTACATCCTCATCAGAAAGTGTCCTGGAAGAACAGGTGGAGATAGACGGAGATCTCCTCTTTTCCAAAATCGGAGATCTTAAGGTTGATGAAACCGGTTCCAAAATAGGTGAGTGTCTCGACAGAGAAGATTGTCTCGGCACTGATGAAACAGATGGCACCGAGACTGAAGAAGCAGAATCGGAGCCAGAACTCTTCAGCCCTGTCGCTTTTGATTTCTTTGAGATTTCCTTTTATGACTTTTAGGAACTGTCTGACCTTGTTCCAGCTATTCTTGGAAGGAACTAATCATAAGGCCCCTATCTATAAGTTTCCTTTTCCTTTCGTTAAGAACCCCAGTGCTGAAAGCATGACAGAAGGTACAGGGCTCTTGCAAATGAGGGTCTCCAAGACAGTACACACAACTGGTATGACTGTCAGTCAATGACATTTTTTGAGAACATTTATCACATTTTTTAAAGCCAGAAGGGCAATGTTCTTTATGTTCTCTGTCTTTATCCTTTGATATATTTCTACTGAAAAGAAATAACAATACAATAACAAAAAAACAATACAACTATAAAGAAATATATATATATATATATATATATATATATATATTTTTTTTTTTTTAATAGAAGGAGAAAAGGACTAGCATGCAGAGAGGAAAGGCCCTCTAATTTAAATGGCGAACTATGGTCCTCTAACTAAAAAGGGCTGTACAATCCTTAAGAAAGGGGGACAGGGGAAGCAAACACCCACGACAATCACACAGATAATAAGGAAAAAACTATTAAACAGAAAAAGGTGAAGAGATATAGTAAAACATATCAAAACATTTCACTTAGCCAATGAGCCAGTAAGAAGACAATCTCAAAGCTTTCGCAGCAAATGAGATGTGGGGAATTGCCGTGGTGCACTGTGGGATAGGGGATAGCCTTGTGCCAGTAAAAGCTCTGGAGCTTTAGTATCGGCCAAGTCGGAGCCAAGAATCGGCTCTGAACCCATCCAGCAAGAATTATGGCGAGATAGGACTACATAACATCTACAATTATCTTTTTTATTTTCTTCTATCACTATTGGAGCTCCTCTTGCAATTAATGTAAGTACTCCTCTTTTTCCTTGTCCCAGGTACTCTGCTGATTAAATATCCTGAAAACGTTTCTTTATCAAATTCACATGTTCATAGCTATTTGCACTCAACATTTTTTAATATAGTTCACTACTCTTTCTTTTTTGTATTTATCAGTGAGGTCATTTATATTTAAAGACATTACAGAAAGCATCATTGTATTAAAAAGTTATTATTACCACCTTTTATATATAACACATTTTAGTTAATTATCTAGTTCCAGCTTTTGTGTTACATGCATACACTGTTTGGCAGGCTGAACTTTTATACAGTTGTTTCTTGTTATATCCATTTGAGCCTATGTCACATCTTATAAAACTTTTTGTTTTATTGAAATCCCTCAAGCAAAAAAAACTCACCCCAATACCTCCTAAAACCTATTAACATAACAGTAACATACAAATCTATGTACACCTTCAAATATTAACGTTTTACCCTCCTAATAAGAACAAATGTCCCAAACTGACAGCCACACTGACAGACTTGAGTTAACTTAAAGAAAGGTTATCCATGCTAAGACACATGGTGCAGCCTGTGCTTCTACTAAGTGCTGACTGGTTTTGTCTCATGTTTATAGCTCTTGCAGATGAATAAGAAATGCTTTCAGAGAACATTAAATACCTTGAGGAAGGCCCTGAATGCTTTCAGAGAACATTATCTACATCGGGAAACCCCCTGAAGGCCTGCAGAGAAAGTTATCTCCTAGCCAATGTCTCTTTTCTTTTTTTTCCTCAGCCAATCACTCTCCTCCAGACTGTAGCCAGTTTTACTTTATCAGATTGTCTCCATGGAAACATGAAGACCAGCTGCACAATTGTTACTGAGCATATATGTACTTGCTAGAAAAAGACTCATTATATGTAATGTTCATTTATTTGCTCTCACTTAATACTTGTTACTAAATCAGTCTAAGATCATTAATCCAGTCATTCCCCCATGCAAGAATGAGAAAAATTGCAATAATTTCTTTTAGCATGCTTTTTAACCAGGCTTTTTTGTCTTACATTGCAGTGCTTACATTTGTTAAAACTGAACAAGAAGAAAGAGAGAAGAAGGGAAAAAAGAACAGCAGAACTTATTCACAATCCCCATTACACTTAAAATAACTGAAAAAAACTTTTCTTTACAGTGTGTAACAAAAATCACATGCCACAAAATTAGTACAATTTAAGGGAAAAAAAATCTTTACTTACAGTTAACTTTTTCCACCCTCTTCCCTCCCCAAAACACTTTTCTGAACATTAATGAAATGAAGTAAGGCATATAGTTTAAAGTCCCCCACAAGTCCAACAGATTCTGAAAAAGTCCAATATTTCCAGATTTTCTTGTTCTTTCGTATTTCTCAAATATGATTATTGCATTGTAACCCCACAATAAGTTACTGGTTTTATTACTGTTTATCTCCAAAATCCTGTCTCTGCTTCATTTCCAACGTACTTTTGATTCTTCTAGTCAACTCTCATGCTCTCTTCCTTCACATTTTCCATTGAAAAACTTGAAAAGATTTCACAGGTACAGTCCCTCTGTAGTCTTCATTACAGAAGAAAAAGAAGCAGAATCTCCTTCTGTTTTACAGCTTACCTTTTGTTGGACAAATCTTTGTATTTCCTCCTTAGCATGTACTTCATCAAAAGATGATTTTGTCCAGCCAGGTACGAATACTTTGAAGACAGCTGGGTACAGCAGCTTGAATCTAGACATTCTATGAATAGTAGAATAAATTTGCTCCTCTTCTGTCTGGTGTACAATAAGTAATCATTTTCCACAAACACTCTGCAGTCTCCCACTTTTAGTACTTTGTCCTTCTGCCATAGTTTTGTCAGAATCAACTCCTTCTGCTGGTAAGATTGCATTTTTATTATTAAAGGTCTAGGTTGCTTTCTTATAGCTAGGTTTGGAGCATACACACGATGTGCCCTTTCAACAACTCCTGCTGTGGAATACCAATCCAGTTGCTTATTTGTGCTTTCATAAAATGAATGCAGTCTGTTCTTTCAAGCTTCTCTGATATAGCTAAAAATCTCAGGTTTTCCCTATGTGCTCTGTCCTGTCCTCTAATTCTGTTATCTTTTTTGAAACATCTCTTCCTGAGCAGTCTCATATTCAGCCAGCCTTTTCTTCATTTCGACCTCTGATTTTTGCAGCTTTATCATCTCATCTGAATATCTGTTTAAAGCTTCTTCCATTTTTTCCAACCTTTTGGTTGTGTTGATATATTCCATCAGTGTTTTGTTTATTTTAAGCAGGTCTGTATGTAGTTGTCTTATATATTCCTGTAGGTTACTGGACGTCTTGTCTGGAGGTTGCATTGCTTTTTGCTGAACAGCTGCAGAACTTTCCCCAGTTAGTGTTTCTTCCTCACTTTTTGTAGGTGATTCTTTTCCAGGTCTTCTGTATTTATTTATTTCTGGCATCCAGGCAGTGCACTCACTAGCCAGTTACTGAAATTTACCCATAAATACAAGTCTAGTGGCCTTCTCTGCTGAGCTTGTTTTCACACTGGGAGAGCTAGAAATAAGTTACTCAATGTGGAAGTCCCAATAGCATGTTTTCTTATAAACTCTTGCCACCAGTGGCATACCACAAGGATCCATGCTGGGATATTCCTCTTTAGTATATACTTCACTGATGTCCAGGCAGACACAGTTTGCTGAGGACTGCAAACTCAGTGCTGCCAAACTTTCCAGCTGATACCCACATCCTACAAGAGGATCTAAACTATACTAATTCCTGGTGTCAAGATCATGACTGAAAGCTCAGTGCAAAAAATGTAGTACAATACTGTGTGAGAAATAAGAGCCCCTACACCTACTACACTGATAATACCACCCCTCAAAACTGATCCTGTTATCACAGCCCTAGGCATTTTCATGGACAATAAGCTGTTATTTGACCATCTTAATTATTGTATTGATATCCCTAATTTCACCTTGGGGGCTGTCCCCTTTAGACCATACTAAAAATAGAAACTAATGGTGAAACTTCCAGTGGCTAGACTCATAATGGTCTACTGTACCAGTTGCTTTTATGAACCTATGAACATTATTTTTGGATTATTCTAAAGATAATGTATTAAGGACAAAACAGTGTATGCTGTCTACCTTGACCTAGCCAAAGCATCTGATACCTAACTTGGGCATTGTAGACAGGGATGTATCCAGAAATTAATATTCTGTATTCATGCTCTTGTCTTCCCACCATAATTTAAAAATATATTCAGCCCTTAAATTATTACCCCTCTATACTTTGGAAAGGGCCACATTATTTGCAGTAGTTACCACAGGTAAAATAAACAAAGGTTATTTTTAGAACACTGCTATGGAGCAAGCATGTTTTGTATAGCTTTGTACAGGAGACTTTACTTTAGAGATGTCTAATTCTTCTGTACTCTTCAAGCCATAATATATCTGAGACATACTCAGAAAAAAAATGTATTCGTTTGAGTAGACTGAGTATGCCTAGCTACACCCTTGACTGCAGACAAACTCATGGAATCAGATATAAACCTCTATGTCACCCATTGGACAGCTGTGTGGCTCTCAGATAGGACTCAAAAAGTTAGAAAGTGACTGGTCTCTAGTGGAGTTCCTCAGGGCTCTTTGCTGGGTCCACTCCTTTTTGGCATTTACTTCTCTAACGTTAAGGTCACTGACAATGGCCTCTGACTAAACAAGTGTACAGATGATTGCAAGTTAAGTAAAGTTACAGAATCCTCCCAAGATACTAAATATCCTCCATGAAGAGCTGACTCAGACAAACAGCTAGTGTCAGAGCCATGGTCTAAAACTCAATGCCAAGAAATTCATAATATTATCCTTTGGAAAGCTGGTTATCCATGGAAAATACCTCATTGATAACACACCTTTAAGAGTAGATCTAGTAGTCAGAGATCTTAAAACAGATCCTATTATTAGAGGCCTGGATATCCATGTTGTCAATGAACTCTCATCTAACCATTATATCTCAGCTGTGGTCAGACAGTCCTTCTGCTTTGCACAGTGTAGCTTTTGTGGCATTTCTCCATGTCCTAGGATGTTCTTTTACCCCTTTAATTTTCTCTCATCAGACCCATTCACAAATGCAAAGGCAACTTTGGAATGTGCCACTCTAAGCACCTTGCACAAATTGAAAGGTCCCAAAGACTCCTAACCAGAAAAAAAAAATCACTGGCTTAAGTCACTTAAAATAAGCCAAATGTCTAATTTTTTTTCTGTCCCTCTCTCTACATTTCTTTTTCTTACAAACTCCTGAGAGGCTGTCTTTATCTGGCATTTTGTACTATGAAAAACCTTTTACTTTTTGACTGGCTTTACCTTCATAGATCAAACAAGTCAACTAATACCCACTCCAAAAGCACAGGTGGTTCAGCCAGTGCACTGGGCCAGTACTATGAATAAAGCACTCCGCTCCCTTAGTTCTTTGAGTGAAGAGCAAAATGTACTAAGCTGCAATAAACTGATTGCTACATTGTAAGCAATGAGCACTTAGATCTATACCCCCCGTCAGGTTTCATTGATGAGCAAAAAAAAAAAACAAACAGACGTTCAGCACAGCAACTAGGTGGCTAGATGCATGATACACAGCCCTTCCCCAGCTCCAGCCATTTAGGTCCTATTTCTGTGCCCTGACCCCATATTTTGTTTAAAAAAATCTTTTAAACAGTAGCAAACTATTTTCTACAAATGTAGCACAAGGTTGCTACAGTTTATACTCTGCCTCCCCAGAGCACTGCAGTGCTCATGTTTTAGTTATTTTTTTTATTTTTAAATTGTAGCAAACAGTTGCTACAGTTTATACTCTGCCTGCACGGAGCACTACAGCACTCATGTTTTAGTCTGAAAAAATTTGTTCAGCTCTTTAAACTGTAGCAAATTGTTTTCTACAAATGTAGCAAACAGTTGTTACAGTTTATACCCTACCTGCACAGACTGCTACAGTGCTCAGGTTTTAGTTGGCAAAAAAAAAGAACAAAAGAAAAATTTACTTCTAGATGACACAGAGAGCTATAGTGCTCAGGTTTGACTGCAAATGGTATATTGGATGTTAAAAGCTGATACTGCATTAAACAGAGATTGGGACTGTCTAATCACCCCCCAACACTTTACACCTGGGGTAGTTGTTCCTCCTGCCCCACCCTAGCTATGCTACTGACCTGCTCCAAGGACATAAACCTCAGGTTTAAAACAATCTATATCAATTGATATGATAGATTTCTTATAGAATGCATTCCCAAACTTTGAATAGATACTCCCTCACATCAACCACAGTTTGTGTCTCTCGGCTTCTCCCTGTTAGGGGTCGCCACAGCGGAACTCCGGTCCGCTAATGATTGGTAGTGGATTTTTACGTACCGGGTTACCAGCCCTGACGCACAACCTTCAACGAAGGCACACCTCATTCACGTATGCCTCCACACAGAAGAAGCTCTAGCTGAGAATCGAACGGGACAACGTCTTGCTATGAGGCGACAACGCTACCGCAGCACCACCACTGCAGCTACATCCCTGAAAACCTCTAAAGCAAACCTTGATGACAAGTAATCTTAAATTAATGGCTAGAATTAATGTAAAGGAAGTGCTGGGTCTCTGGTGTTTGGGCCATCTGGGAGCTACCTGCAGGCAGATGGCCCAAGTGTGATGACTGCAACAGTGAATACACTCGAACATCTACATTTATGGTAAGTGTACACAACTGTGCTTTCTATGGTATGTGAACAAGCAGGGGGGAACAAAATCTTACTTGTTGTGCAGACTTGCACTCCAAGTCTGGGAACTGGTGACCCAGCAGGGAGTCTCTCTTCAGGCAGTATACATCCCTTCAGCCCAGAACACTCTGGCAGACACATTGAGCAGGTATATGTCAAAATCCCACGAATGGATGCTTCACAGTGATGTGTTCCCTGGGCATAGTCCACAAGTGGGGTACACCACAGATAGATCTATTTGGCTTCCCTCTGAACAGACAGCTTCCATTTTGCACCATGTTACCCAGTATGGAAGGGGATGTTTCTCTATGTACCCCCCCTTCATGCACAAAATGGTCAATGCGCTATACTTAAACCAAGGTATTCACCTGCCCACATCCACAGAATGAGAGAGAGAGTCTTGCATTCCCTTGATGTTCACAGATGGCTTAGATTTTACCTTGACAAGACCAGGTCAACTAGGAAATCAGGCCAATTGTTTGTATCCTTTCATCCCAGGGTTCTGGGAAAAAGCAGTGACAAAACAGCCTATCGCTGCCTGGATTTCCAGGGCCATTGCCTTCTGCTACATGTACCATGGAAAACATTTAAATTCCAAAATTAAGGCTCACTCTACCAGGTTTGTGGCTTCACCTGGAGCCTTCTTCATGGGACTGGACACTGCTTTCATTCTAGAGGCAGCTACATGGACTTCTGTGCATACCTTCATCAAACTTTATTAATATGGATCACATTTCCAGATCTAGAGCAGCGTTTTCCAGGGCAATCCTTCATGGATTTCTAGAAAACAGTTCTAAGCCTCCTCCCTCTTCTTCCCTTTGAGCTTTGGCACTCACCCAAGGGTTTGAAACACTGCAACATGAGAATAGAAGGACATAGAACAATTGTGTAAAATCTTACCATAACCATAGATATCCTTCTCTTCCATGTTGCAGAATTCCTTCCCTCCCTCCTTCCCCCCTTCTTTCAATAAACTGTCCCTTCTTGGATGACACAGGACTTGTACAGTTGTCCTGGCACTGGAGTCCGACGAGGGCATTCAGTTCTGATGAAAAGTACGTGCAGACATCATTTTTATGGCCCACACTCCCTCAGCCAATGTCAGACATCCCATGTACTTACAAGTGACTAGAAGCTTTTGTATACTGGCTGGACATTTGGGTAGTAAGCAGAGGACAACCCAAGGGTTTGGAATACTGCAGCATGGAAGAGAAGGACATCTACGGTTATGGTAAGATTTTACGAAACTATTCTTTCTCAACAGTGGCACAGGAAATTAACTTTCTTGGGTGGCGTAAGCCAGGGAACCTTGTTGGCTAGGCTTACTTAGGCCCTTGGGCCGATAGCCTAGTACCTACCTATGAACCTATGATTTACTATCCAGACAGAACTATTCTATATTATTACATGGGTGATACAGCTAAGCTTTTCAATGGCTATTCTGTCCTAAGCTAAAAATAAGCTTATGAACCTATAATAGCAGACTATAATTATGTGAATAAAATACTAATTAAAAAGTGCTAAAATTATTGCACATAAAAGTACTTTTGGAAAAATAAAATTACAAGTAGCATGACTTAGGTGCACAAACATATAATAAGTATACATTATGATTTTTAAATAATAATAATAAAAAAAAACAGTAACCCTAGGAGCCAGGGTCCAAAAGATTCAACACAATCAATAAAACAATTAAATTTTACTGAGCACTTTCGTCCTCACATAAGCAGGACTTCATCAGAATACCAAAAGCCACCAATTAAACCCTTATATAGACTTGTCATGGCACTTGATTAACTAATTAAACTTGATTATTTAAAGGCATACCACATATATTTTAGTACTAAAAACTATGTAATATAAAAATTGCATGTTAAATAGTAACAGAAATAAAAAAATGATAAAAGACCAGATAAAAATTATTGTAACTTAATTACAAATGCTACAATTTTGCTGGTCCTCATTGATAATATAGGCTGAATAGAAATATGATCATTAATACCAGGGAAACTAGCAGCTTGCAACCTAAGTTGCCACCTCAATTCTTTGTTTTCTAGGCATACCTTCACCCTCCCCACCCCAGGGGATTAGGTTTAATTTGTTTCAAGAGAGCAAACTTAAATTTGTTGTAAAACTGACAAGACATAAAATGTTTAAATAAAGCATTGTTCTTTTTTTTCTTACTAATATCATAATTATGCTCATATATTAATTTATGAAGGCTCCGCTTGGTTTTACCTACATAAAATGCAGAACACCATGAGCATTTAGCTAAATAAACAATGGCTTTGGACAAACAATTTCCTTTGCTCAAAAACACATAGGAACGAGAACTATTTTCCAAAGTTATTTTTTTTCCTCAAGAATATATGCACACTGGCTACACATCCCACATCTAACAGTCCCACATTTAGTTCCATCTTAACTCACATTATAATTAAGCCCACCTTCAAAAAGGCTTTTTATATTACAACCAGTCTTGTACATAAAGAGAGATTAAGAACCCAGGAGATTTATAATAGTGGAACTGACCTTAAAAATGTTTGAATTCTTCTTCTTTACAATACTCTTACCTTTCTCAGATTGGGGGCTATACAAACCACTAATGCTCTTTCAAAGTCTGCTCCTGGTAAAGACTGTGTCAAGTGATAAACCTGTCCCCAGTAGAGGTCTATACATAACCCCCCCATTCAGACTGAACATACAGTCTGATATAGTTCACCAAGGAGGGTAAGCTCTAGGAATAAACATGTTAGCTACTTCATACAATTCTGGAACACGATCTTCAGGATGTGATGTCATCCTGGCAATATGAATGCATTGCCCCTTTACTAAGCTTTTCTTCTGGGAAAGAGGGTGACAACTCGAAAATTGTAAATATGAATTACTGAAGGTGGACTTACTATATACTTTAGACTTAAACAAATTTTCAGAATGCATAATAAGCATCCAAGTAATTAATCTTGTCTTTACTAAAATTATAAGTGAATTTTAAAAAATCAGAAGTTTGATTCAAATATTCAATAAATGTAGGCATACTATGCTCAAGACCATTCCAAAAAATAAAAATCTCATCCAAAAATCTTATGTATAACCTTGCATTCTGAAAGAACACACAGTCAAAAATAAATCTCTTCTCCCCTCCTAATAAAACCGGGTTGGCATAGATAGGTGTGTAAGAAGCATCCATAGCAACCCCCCCTACTTTGTTTAAACAATTCTCCTTCAAAATAAATTGTTGTCTAACACCATCAACATCAGTTCTACTATCAAACTGATGTCATTTGAGAAGGAGGTATAGTTGACAATGCTGTTGTAAAAAAAGATTCCAAACCTTTTTCCTTAGGAGTGACAGTAAATAAGTCAACCACATCTATTATAAGAAAAATTAAATCTTTGCTCTTATATCACTTTTCAATATTCTTAAAAAGTCCCAGGAATCTATAATTAGATGTGGGGCAGCATTATAAATAAGTTTCAACCATCAATCAATACAAACTGCCAAAGGGTAAGTCTTGGATCCCTGAGCAGCTACTATGGGTCTAAAGGGTGGAGTGGAGGGGGGGCTTAAGTATGTTTTTGTGAATTTTGGGAATGCCAAACATAGGTGGAACAACTGGCTTCTCCATGTTCAAGACATTATATGTCTCTAAAGTAATTCTTCAATCAAGCAAAAATTCTCGTAGATAAGAATCAATTCTTTGGTAGGCCATGCTAATCTCATTCCTTCATACAGGTGAATAAGTGTCATTGTCATTGAGTATGTTAGACATAGTACTCAAGTATTCTAAGAAACCAAAAAGAATGGTACCACTGCCTTTATCAGGTTTCATTATGCAAATAGACTTGTCATTCCACAATGAATCAAATAAAATTTTTTCCTTTCTCTTCAGATTTGGACGATATGAAAATTTTTTATTATTTGTCTGTAAATTGTAAATATCCTCAATAACTGCTTTCTCAAACACAGTGACAACAGAGTGCAGCTGTGGGTATTATTTTTAAATAATACTATGTTCAATTATTTGCAAAGCAGTAATTATGAACTGCAACCAAAGAAACATATTATAGGTTCATATTATTAGAAAATGTTGCAATTATGAATACATCATGGGAGAAATAACTATAAAAGAGAAAAAAAGTATATTACGCAGTTCTGTAACATTACATACAAGCAAGTTATATATATATATGTCTGTATTTTAAATGGGTAACAAAAATATAAAAGTTAGGTATTTACCATAACATTAGAGTCATATTGTCTGATTTTTGTCCTTTTCAAAGATGTGGGTTATCAGATTTGACCTCGGCATCAATCTCAAAGCTTATCAGTTCCAGAGCTCTTACTCCTCCACTACTCATAATTCCCTAGGCTGCACATCAGATAATCAGATTGAGTCTGCCTATGTAATAGTGGAAAGGGAAAAAAAAAAAAAATATATATATATATATATATATATATATATATATATATATATATATATATATATGTGTGTGTGTGTGAGTGTGTGTACATATGTGTATGTACAAATGTGAATTTACCTAGGGAAAGGGAAAAAACTTAGAATAGGGAAATTTAGCTTACTAATCTGTAATGGCTGGTGAAAGATATTTCAGTCTAGTCAGACTGTGCACTGACAAGGAATAACCTCCACTCGATCATCTAGAATCTATGGGTGACAATTTGGAAGGGGAAAGGAGGGAGGTAGTTTGAAGGGGACAAAAATCAGACAACATAGATCTGACGTTATGGTAAGTACATAACTTTCACATCCATTTGTGTTTATTTTCATCCGTACAACCATATGGAACAAAATCCCAAGCTGTCAAACTAGGTGGTATCAGTGAAGGACATTACTGAGTGTGGTGGACCCACATGACACATGATCTTGAATTCACATCCAGCTTATAATGGGACACAAAGGTCTGTACAGTTGCCCATGTGACTGCTGCACAAATATCATCAACTGACAATCCTCTTTTGAAGTTATCAAAGTAGAAACTACTCTTGTCTAATGTGCCTTAGACGTACTTGCTAAAGGCAAGTTTTTTGTATGATATATAAAGGAAATCCAATCTGACAGACATCTGGATAGGGTCACTTTAAAAACTGCTTTCCCTAATTTTGGCCTAGCAAAGGAAATGGATAATTCATCATCCTTTCTGAAGTCCTTTGTCTAGTAAATACAGATCTGAGTTGTCTATGAACATCTCCCTTGTTAGAGTATCTTGGTAAAGAAGACAGGAAGATGTATAGATTTATTTAAATTATTACTGAATGCCTTAGGAATAAAGAATGTGTTAGTTTTAAGTGAAACCCTGTCCTTCTAAAAAAAAAAAAATAAACAGATATGGGGGCTTTGATGAGAGGACTTGTAGTTCTAAAATTCATCTGACTGATGTTACTGCGACTAGAAAAATATTTTTTCATATATGAAATTTTAAATCTGCTGTATTAGCATGCTGGGGGGGGGGGGGTTTGAATCACAGCTTGTAACAGAATGGTAATGTCCCCTGGAAGTGCAGGGCCTCCAGTAGAGGTCTCAACAGAAATGTGCCATTAAGAAAGGCTTTTGAGAACTTGAGGGATGTAATGGATGCATCCTTACTCCATTGTCAAAATTGGAAATAGCCGCCAATTGAATCTTGATAGCTGCAAAACTGAAGCTTTTGTCAAAGAGATCAGACAGGAATTCAAGTATGGAAGGAATTGGTGCTGAGAAGGCATCAAGACCCTTGTAATGGGCCTTAATTGAAAATCTCTTCCATTTACTGTGGTAAATTGTCCTAGCAGACAGTTTCTGTGAAGCAGGAAGAATACTGACTATCACAAGAGGAAGCCTTGCATCTCTGGCTATGGTTAAAATTGGAGGAACTATATGGTTAGTTTCATGGATTTCTGATCTGAAGGAGGGAGTCTGGATGGATAGGATAGTAGATCTGGATACTGATCCAATATCCATGTACGATGTACTAGAAAAGGCCATTTGATTCATTGTGGAATGACAAGTCTATTTGCATAATGAAACCT
Source organism: Protopterus annectens (assembly GCF_019279795.1). Lineage (NCBI taxonomy): Eukaryota > Metazoa > Chordata > Ceratodontiformes > Protopteridae > Protopterus > Protopterus annectens. The sequence continues at coordinate 1,160,458,674 of NC_056741.1, read as the reverse complement.
GATAAAGGCAGTGGTACCATTCTTTTTGGTTTCTTAGAATACTTGAGTGCTATGCCTAACATACTCAGTGACAATGACACTTATACATCTATATCAAAGAATGAGATTAACATGACCTACCAAATAATTGATTCTTATCTACAAGAATTTTTGCTCAATCAAAGAATTACTTTAGAGACATATAACAAGAAGTTATGTCTTACCATAACGTTCCATATTAGTTGTCTTCTTCTCTCCTGCTTTCTTGCTGGATGGGTTCAGAGCCGATCCTCGGCTCCGACTCGGCCTATACTATAGCTCGAGAGCTATTTTTACCGGCTCGAGGCAGCCCTATATCCCACAATACCATGCGCTAACTCCCCAGATCTCGTTTGGAAGCTAAGACATAGTATAAATAATAATATTATAATAATAATATTATAATCCTCTTTTATGAGTACAGATTACCTGCTAGTAACACTAAGGATACAAGGAAAAAGACGCAACATATTGTATCTCCAGAAATGGAAGGACTCAGAACCTCGAGTCTATCCAGGCTAGGGGGCAGGAGGGAGGACGAAGAAAGAAGGCGAGAAGAAGACAACTAACATGGAACGTTATGGTAAGACATAACTTCTTAATGTTAAGTTGTCATTCTCGCCTTCATTCTTGCTGGATGGGACAGCGTCCCTAGCACCTTAGTCCTGGGTGGCTCAATGGAACAGACTCCTGAGTACAGTGGAACCAAATTCAGCTCTATTTCTGGAGGCTAAATCAAGCTTGTAATGGGCAATAAAGATATGTTTGGACGCCCATGTAGCTGCTGCACAAATGGCATCTAGTGGTAACCTTGCTTGAAACGCCGTTGAAGTTGATAGTGCCCTGGTTGAATGAGCCTTGGGCCTAGAGGGAAGTTGCCTGTGTCTCAACTCATAGACCAGGGTAATAATAGATGTCAGCCATCTGGAAAGAGTAACCTTTGATACCGGAAGCCCTTTCTTGCCTGCAGCATAAGAGAGAAAGAGCTGGTCTGACTTTCTGAATTGTTTTGTCCTGTCTAGGTAATACTGTAATTGGCGATGAACATCTAATGAATGTAATTTTTGTTCAGCCCTGTTGGTATAGTCTGGGAAAAAGACAGGCAAATCAATGGAGTGGTTTAGATTTGCTTCCGATAACACTTTTGGTAGGAAGGAAGGGTTTGTTCTGAGAGTTACCCTATCTTTTATGAAAAACCAAATAAGGAGGACGGACAGACAAGGCTTGAAGTTCCGATACCCTTCTGGCAGATGTTATAGCTACTAAAAACAGCGTTTTCCAAGAAAGAAGTTTGAGGGAGCAAGAAGCTGCAGGTTCAAAAGGGGGCAAAATTAGTGAGGTTAGAACTAAATTCAAATCCCATTGTGGGGGTGGATCTTTGAATGGCGGTCTGAGCAAAAAGATGCCCTTGAGAAAGGCTTTACAGAGTTTGTGGGACATAATATTTGCTTCTGAGAGTCCAACATGAAAATTAGCAATGACCGCTAATTGTACCCTGATAGTGGCCGATGATGACCCTGAATGAAAAAGCTCCACCAGAAAGTCTAGAACCTCATGAATGGGTGCATGAAAAGGATCTAAGGATCTAGTTTGTGCCCAGTGAGAAAAACGCTTCCATTTACTCGCATAAGTCTTCCTAGTATTGGACTTATGGGAAGCCAGAATTATATCACGAAGAGGAGGAGAAATAAAGGGAAGCCTGGCTATGGCTGGAAGTGGAGCAACCAAGCTGTGAGGTTGATGGAATGTAGAGACTGATGCAGCTTGCCCGTGAGGTGGGTCAACAGATCCGGAAGGGGTTCCAGATGCCAAGGCTGTTCCAGTAGGTATTTGTGCAGGAACGGGAACCAAACTTGTCGAGGCCAAAACAGGGCAATGAGGATCATTTTGGATCTCAATGCGGTTGCTTTCTGAATTAATTGCGGGATCAATGGAAAGGGAGGAAAGGCATAAAGAAGACCCCGGGGCCAAACGTGAACAAGAGCGTCTCTGAGGGGTTGGCCTGGTAGAGGAAAAAGTGTGAAGAAGTCGAGGCACTTGCTGTTTTGGGGAGTTGCGAAAAGGTCGCAGCAAGGCTGGCCCCACTTCCGAAAAATTCCGTCTGCTACCGCTTGATTTAGAGACCACTCGTGAGGCATGAGGATAGTTCTGCTCAATCTGTCTGCTATGACGATGGACTTCCCGGGGATGTGCGCTGCTATCAGAAACCGTTGAGATGAAATCGCCCATTGCCAAAGTCTGAGTGCTTCTCGACCGAGGGGGTAGGACCTTGTTCCGCCCTGCTTGTTTATGTACCACACCACAGACATATTGTCCGTTTGAATTGTTATAGTCCCTGTGGGAAGAGAGCTCTGAAGGGCTTGCAACGTCAAAAGCACCGCCCTCATCTCCAGGACATTTATGTGCAGGTGGCATTCTGACTGCTGCCAAATGCCCTGGACCGTCCTGCCCTGATAATGCCCCCCCACCTGATCAAGGAGGCATCCGTTGTGACAGTGGCAACTGGAGGGGGGATAACAAAGGGTCTGCCCTGAAAAAGCTGAGGGGAAACCATCCACCAGGAGAGATGTTTCTTGCAAGATGGGGTTATCAAAATGCTGTGGGTCATTGGTAGCTGTTGAAAGGACCACTGAGAAAACAGCATCCACTGAAGGAGCCTCATGTGGAAGCGGGCTAATGGAAGTAGAAGAATCGCCGCCATGAGGCCCAACACTTTCAATACTAGCTTGACTTGGACTCTGTTGGGCTGAAACAGGAGCTGAACATTCCACCTTATGTCTGTCACTCTCTGAGGTGGTAATGTTGCAGACATTTCTGTGGTGTTTAATACGGCGCCTATAAAGTTTATACATTGACAAGGCGACAAGGAGGACTTTGCAAAATTTATAGAAATACCCAGACTGTTGCAAAGTTGAATAGTGTAATCCCTGGCCATTATGAGATCCTGTTTGGTGGTAGCGGAAATGAGCCAGTCATCTAAGTATGGAAACACCTGAAATCCTTTCTGTCTCAGGTGAGCCGTGACCACTGCCAAACATTTGGTGAACACCCGGGGGGCTGCGGTGAGACCAAAGGGCAGGGCCCTGAATTGAAAATGACTGACTCCCAGCCGGAAGCGGAGAAACCTCCTGGAGCGCCTGTGTATTTTTATAAGGTAGTTCGCGTCCTGGAGGTCTAACGAGCACATCCAGTTGTCTCTGCCTAAAAAGGGTAGAATGGACTACAGTGTTATCATCCGAAATTTTGTCTTTAGTACAGAGTTGTTTAACCTGCTGAGGTCCAAAATGGGTCTCCATTCTCCTGTCTTTTTTGGTACCAAAAAGAATCTGGAGTAGATTCCGGATCCTAGCTGATCTGCTGGGACTGCCTGGATGACTCGTTTTTCTAACAGCTTTTTTATTTCTAGCTGAGCCTGACCCCTTTGTGCGGGTGGTACGTCTGGTAGGAGATTTGGCGGTTGTACCGGAGGGAAAGTGAAAGGGATTTTGTAACCCTCGAATATGATCTTCTGTACCCATGTGTCTTGGGAGAGGGATTGCCAGGCTTCCAGGTACAGAGATAATCTTCCCCCCGACTGCCTCCGAAGGCGGACAGTCGGGCAGCTTCTCAGGGATGCTGAAAGGGTTGGTCAGGGAAAGATTCCCTGGAACCCTGGTTCTCTGGACCCCCTCTGCCCCTGGGGCGGCGTCTGTTATTATTCCTCCCTCTGCCTCTAGGGGGAAATTCACCACGTGCGGCAGGCGCGACTCCCTGTGGTTTGCGGAACCACATCTTTCCACCCCTCTGTCCCTTAGGATAAGGTCTAGAAGGCGTGGAAAAACGGACTCCCACGGCAGAGAGAGTCTTACCATCTTGCTTGCATCTGGTGAGGGTATTCTTCACCTGAGGTCCGAACAATTCCGAACCGTCAAAGGGGGTGTTGGTGAAGGACGCCTTGAAGGGATCGGCAAAGTTACAGAGTCGCATCCAAGCATGACGTCTCAACGCAACTCCTGTGCCAGTGGCCCTACTCGCTCCATCAGCTGCATAAGAGATAAGCCGCATGGAGGAGTTAATAATGGAGTTCAGGGTAGCCAGCTGAGAGTTTATTTTGTCCTTAAACCCGGCAGCAGAAGGATCCTGTACCGTTTCACCCAGCTCTTTGAGCAAGTCTCTCTGAAGGTGGGTGAAATGACATAAATAGTTCAGCGATCACATAGAAAAGGTCGCTGAAGCAAAGGTCCGCTTGCCGTACCTGTCCATGGTCCTGGACTCTTTGTTAGGAGGATAAACAGATACAGAAGGATCAGCCAATTCCTTCTTAGTGGCTGCTGCTACTACCATAGTATCAACTGAAACACCTTTGGTGAGAAAGGATTTGTCATCTGGTGCAGAAATAAATTTAGAAGGCCTCCTAGGGGTAGGTTCCATTGAATCAGGAGATGCCCATGCCTTTCTAGCCACTACCTCCATTAGTGGGTCGAAAGGGGGAGACACCCAGGAGGTGGAAGGGCGAGATCCAAAGGCGTCAAGGTAAACCGACTCGTCCTTGGAAGGTTTGAGAGTGGACCAATTTCCCCTCTGTCTTAGGATCTCCAGGATGTCTGAAAAGGAGACATCCTCAGAGGGGGACCGTAACAGGCACTACAGAGGGAGGAGCCGCAGAACTTAACCTTGGAGTGGACACTGGGTCCAGCACACTCCTCATCACCTCGGAGGCTCCCCTATCAGATACCAAAGGTAGTCCCGGCTCCGAGGAGACCAGAACCGCCCCTGGAACCGACAGAGAAGGCTCCGAGAATGATGTTGGGGCCGAACTAACCAGAGCCGAAGCTCTGAGAGGGACAGTGGGGTCGGACCTCTCCACGGACGGAACCAATGAAGAGGTTGGAGCCGACGACACCGGAGCCGAAGGAGGAAGTATCGGCTCCGACGTGGGCAAGGTCACGGTTCCGACAAACTCCAGCTCTGAACTCGAGAGATGAGTCGGAGGAGGAATGGATAGCTGTATCGAAGGAGCCACAGTCTGGTGAGATGGGCTCTGGAGCATTTGGGCCAGCGCCTGAGATTTTATGAGTCTACTGACCACCCTCTCGATGTCGTGGTTGGAGAGCCTGGATGACCTCGATGAATGAGTCCTATGACTCCGCTCCGATAGGAGAGGGGACCTCGGAGTCGATCTGACGGACTCTAGCGAAGGGGACCTAGAGCACTTGCACGCTGGGGTCGGCTCCGATGATGGTTTCAGAGCGGAAAACAATTTGCTCGCCTCGGAGCCAGATGGAACCGAGGTCGGAGCCGTCTCGATAACGCCAGCCCTCAGCTGAGAAGCTGGAGCCGAGGGTTTGGCGGTTTTTGACGACTTCCCCGAGCCAGACTTGGACGGGGAGTCATCAGGCTTTAACAAGCCCCTTAGGATGAGCTTGTTAGTCCTTTCCTGCAGGACTCTTGAACTAAATCCGTGACAAACGGAACAAGAGTCCTGCAGGTGTAAAGGCCCCAAGCAATAGATACAAGAAGTGTGACTGTCTGTCAGAGACATTTTCTGACAGCACGAGTCACACTTCTTGAATCCCGAAACCTTAGGGTCCTTTGACATCCTGACAAAAAAGGAAAAGGAACACAGTCAGTCCACACACACACACTTATTTAAGTTAAAGGGAACTGACTAAAAACTCACACACACACACTGAAAGGGGAGGGGGAAAACTAAGGAAAAGCCCGTAGGCCCAAGATAAAAAACTAACTAAAGAAGGGGAAAAATGGTTACCGAAAGGTAAGGCAGTTAGAAGGGACCTAAAGAAGGGTAAGTAACTGGAAAAAAACTACTGAGACTGAATATATATATGAAAAAAGCACTTACTGACCAGAGCCGGTAAAAACAGACTACCTCGCAGCGAAGCGGCAAACGAGATCTGGGGAGTTAGCGCATGGTATTGTGGGATATAGGGCTGCCTCGAGCCGGTAAAAATAGCTGTCGAGCTATAGTATAGGCCGAGTCGGAGCCGAGGATCGGCTCCGAACCCATCCAGCAAGAATGAAGGCGAGAATGACAACTTAACATTGTCTTGAACATGGAGGAGCCAATTGTTCCAACTATGTTTGGCATTTCCAAAATTCACAAAAACATACTTAAGCCCCTCTCCACTCCACCCTTTAGACCCATAGTAGCTGCCCAGGGATCCAAGACTTACCCTTTGGCAGTTTGTATTGATCGATGGTTGAAACCTATTTACAGGTCTGTCAAGGCCAAGAGAGAGAAATGAGGATAACCCTAGTCTTGAATTGCCTTCAATTTGTTCATTAGGGTTTAATGGGGGAAAGGCATACAAGACACCCAAGGGCCGAATGTGGACCAGATCATCTCTCAGGGATTTTCCCTTTGGGGAGATCAAGGCAAAGTACCTGCTGTATTTGTTATTTAGATAGGAGGCAAATAGTTCACAGCAAGGTTAACCCCAGCAACTAAAATTGCTTCTGTCACAGCAGGACTGAGGGACTACTCATGAGGCATTAGTACTGTCCTCCTCAATTTGTCCACAAGTATATTGGAGGTCCCCGGGATGTGCATTCTTATGAGAAAGCATCGTTAAGACAAGACATCGCCCATTTCCAAACCGTCATAGTTTCCCAACAAAGAAGATAAGAAAGGGTTCCTATTTGATGTACCATGCAACACTCATGTTGTCCATCTGTATGGAAATCACATCCTTGAGGAGTAGGTCCTGAAATGCTTGCAATGCTGCAGAGCCACCTTCAGCTCCAAGACAGTAATGTGAAGACTGGCCTCTGTTATCGACCATGTTCCTCAGGCCATCTTCCCATCGAAATGCCCCCCCAAAGGGATGCATCAGTAGTCAGTGTTGAAGTTGAAGGATCCACCTGCAAATGACAACCCTTGATCACAGATGGAGATGTTATCTACCCACCGATGTGACTTTTGCAGACTTGCATAATCCACATTTTGGTATGTAGAGGGAGAATGGATTGAGACCATTGTACTACTAAAGTACATTGCAGTACTCTCATTAAAACTCTTGCATAACCATAACCATAAGAACTGTAGATGCCATGAGACCCAAGAGATGTAGTATTAGCTGTGCTGGTGGTTTTGGAGTGAATGGATCCTGGGCACAGGAAGACCGACTATCTGAAGTTTGGTGATTAGGTGGCATCCTATGAACTCTGTAGTCTGCAATGGAGTCAGCTGACATTTTGGTAGGTTTATTGAGATTCCTAAGTTCAGCAGCAACTGGAGTACATGGTCTCAGTGCCTGAGTAGGAGATGCTTGGTGGGGACAGTGAAGAACCAATTGTCTAGATATGGGAAGATGTGGATCCCCAGAAGGCATAGGTGCAACACTAATACTGCCATGATCTTGGTGAACACCCCAGGGGCTGTGGTGAAACTGAACAGAAGAGCTCTGAAATGGAAATGATTGGCTCCCAGAAGAAAGTGTAGGAACCTCCTGGAGTGCTTCACTATTTTGATGTGATAGTAAGCATCCTGGAGATCTATACAGCACATCAAATTGTTCTGCCTTAGAAGAGGCAAAATGGACTGAGCTGTGACCATCTGAAATTTTGCCTGTTTTATGAAGTGGTTAAAGTGACTGACATCCAAAATGGGTATTAGCTCCCCGGTTTTCTTTGGCACTAAAAAGAACCTGGAATTGACTTTGGACTCTAACTGGAACTGAGGTCCGGATGGGTTACTCTTTTTTTCTAGCAGCTTTGAAATTTCTATGGCTGCTAAGTCCCACTGATCATGTGAACATCAATGACTTTCTTCATTTTTGGAGGTAGGAGGAAAAAGGGAACTGAATAGCCTCTGGATATTATCCTTAGCACCCATGAATCTGATGTTATGTTTTGCCAGGCTTGAGGGTATAAGGAGATACACCCCCAACTATCCCCAGAGTGCAGCAGCCAGGCAACCATTCAGGAGCTCTGAAAAGCTTTCTCAGAAAAAGGACCTCAAAAGCCTTTATTTTATGGTCCACCTCTGCCTCTCAGGCACTGTCCATTAAAACTGCCCCCTCTGCCATGGGGAGGTCTGTCATCTTGGGAGTCATGGAAAAAACTCTGTGGTTTGCAGAACCACATGTTCTTCCCCCATCTGATTCCTTGGGAATGCTCTATCTGGAATGAGGAAGCATACTCCCACTGCAGAGAGAGAGAGAGTCCTGCCATCTTCTTGACTCCTGGTGAGTGTATCTTTGACTTTAGGTCTAAACAGTGTTGAACCATCATGCCGGCATTAATGAAGGACGACTTGATGCTTTCGGCAGGCACAAAGTCATATCCAGGCATAGCGACACATGATAATGCCTGTGCCTGCTACTCTGTCCATGCCTTCTGTTTTGTTTGAAAGCAGATGCATGGCCACATTAGTAGATAACGGTAGCATGGAAAGCTGTCAGTCCACTGTCTTCCGAACACCCTCTGGTAATATCCCTGAGAGAGACTTGGAAATCTCTTTAGTCAAGTCTCTCTGGAATCTTGTTAGGTGGCAAGGTAGTTCAGCGATCTAACAGCGAAAGTTGCAGATGCATAGGTCCACTTTACAAATCAGTTTATTGCCCTAGATTCTCTATTGGGAGGATAAACACATGAGCTTTCTTCTGATAGCTCTTTCTTAGTGGCTGCTGCAACTAACACCGCATCTACCGGTGGCCTTTACTCCAGTGCTTCTGATCTACAGGTGCTCATAGTATTCTTTTAAAAATGGGGTCAACTACATCTGAGTCCTTCTATGCCCATTGAGCTATAAGATCTATAAGAGGATAAATGAAAATGATGGATTGGTACCAAAAAGCCTCCAAGAATACTGATCATTACGGGGGGGGGGGGTTAGAGTTGGACAAGGATGTCACAAAACAAACTACTTTGAAGGCAACTGGTACCGACTGTCACTGCTGACAAGGATGTAGAGGTGAAGACACAGATTGCAAATGAGGTTTGGATGGAAATGAACTGGTTGAAGCTACTTTTTCTACAGAAGATGCCAAAACCCTTTCAAAAACCTTGAAAGTATATTCTGCCACTGAGACGAAGACTCTCATTCTTCTAAGAAAGAAAGGGAAACCTCCATACTGAGGAGTACTGGCCCTAAAGCTAATCTCTGGTCAGAGTTCCAGGGTAGAAGCTCTATGAGGAAGTGAAGGCTCTGAAAATCCTGCTGTTGACTCACCCCCCAGAAGCTCGGTGATGCCTTGAACTCACCAGGCCCAGTACGTAACCTGTGCGTGGAGGAGATTGGTCATGCGTTGGTGTCAATTCTGACCTTCTTGGAACCTTAGGATCAGGACAGACTGAAGAAGTCAGTTCTGGGGATCACTTTTTTGATGTTCTGGCAGGAGATTTGCCACTTTCTTTTTTTCTTTTCTTTATCTTTTTCTGACAATCTAGTCTTCTGCTTTCCCATTTAGATAGTGAAGATGGTGATGGTGTAGCCCCTGTCTATGCCAGAAGGAGCCCCTTAAGAACCAGCTTGTCCTGTCTTGACTGGAGGTGATGCACATGATTGACATCCTATGTCTAGGTGTGTGGCATGGAGACAGTAAACACACTGAGCATGGGTCTTGCAGAAGAAATTTGTGCCCACACTCCAAACACTTTTTGAAATCTGTCGACTCAGACATGGTAAGAAAAGCTAGAAAAGGCATCCATAAGACTGAATTTAAAGATATAGATTTGGGATTTTTTTTTTTTTGTAGGAAAGGTATAAGAGAGAGAGAGATGGAAAGGGAGACAGACCCTAAATGCCTTAACTGTTAAACTATGGTGAAAACACTATAACAGAAACAGAAAGAGAATAATAATAAGTTGGTGAAAGTAAACTCTCATAGTAGGAGAGGAGTTGCAGTGAAGCACAGATAATATATAAAAATATTATAATCTACTGCCAATGGAGAGCTCTCTGCACAAGCCCATACTGTTTGATCGGCAAATGAGATCAAAGTATCTGAGGTGCAACCTAGGGAATTATGTATAGGGGAGGACTCAGAGCTCAGGAACAGATAAGCTTTGCGACTGGTTCCTAGGTCAGATCCCATTGTTTGAATGGCCGACAATAGACAACATTGGATTAAATATTTGAAAGCTTAAATGAGTAAACAGGGAATTTCAGGAATGTAATGAAAGACTCGAGTATTTTTTTTTTTTTTTTACAATTGCAGAAAACATATTTTGTGTTTTGAGGGACTCTGGCTGTTTGACCAAAAAGGACAATGTATGTTTGGTATCAGTTATGTATCAGCATATGTTAAAACATTGTTTGACTGGTGGCTCTTAAAGTAAAAGAGGCAGCAAGTGTTTGGAAGTAAGAACAGCCTACTTCATATCCCAAACTATGATAGTCAAAGTGAATGGAGTTCAAGTAATACAAAAAGACATTACAGGAACTAAATGTAGGAGAAAGAGGGTGGATATAAGTGCACAAATGACGATGTGGATAGTGTGATATCATACAGTTCAAAAGGAGACAAAGGGGAGCATGCTCATCAAATTAAGAGAACAAAGTTCAGCCTAGATGTTATAAAGTACTTTTTCATGGAACGTATAATGAAAAACTTGAACAGGTTAACTGACTAGGCAGTGAATTCTAAAATCACAAAGTCTTTCAAGAAGAGATGAGCACTGGCTAACCAAAATCCCACCCTGGAAGGGCAGAAGGAGGATAAAAGCTGTATGAATAAGGCAGAAGAGACATGGAGTTCGTCTTTTTTTTCTTCTTCTGTTACAACTATATAATGTGAATAGTGAACTTCTTGGTGCAAAATGGCAACTGTTTTAAAAGTGGTAAATGAACAGATGCTCAAATAGTAGTCAGAGTATGGCTTAGAAACACTGACTGTGCATGTACCCTTTAGTAATGTCTTTTTATACTAATAGAAAGGACTGGACAACTTTTACTGAAATAAGAGTTACATCATTTAGTAAATTAAATAAAAGTATGTGGAAGCAATCTATATAGAACTGACACAGCCTGAAAAGAATCTTCACAAGAAATGGGTTACTGGAATAAACTGTGTTAATGGACTCACTAGTCACATCAAAGGAATCTAAGACCGCCGGGAAACAACACACAGAATTAAACATTTCACATCTACACAGCAGCAACTACCCACATATGGCATAAGACAGAGTATATTCAGCTAGCCTTATTGATAAAATTATAAGACAGGTAAGTGGTGAAAGACAAAAATGCTTTAGGCCAGTTTTAAGTGAAGGCAGTCCTGTGATTGACAATAAGAAGGAAAACAGGTGCAGAAGTATGGCTGTGGTGCTGTCCTATGGTGATGGTAATGAACAGTGACAGAATATTATTTGTAGGAATTGGAATGGTGTCTTTCGTTGTTTTCATTTAACTGATTAACTTGGGAAAGGACCTAAGTTTGTGTATAAAAGGGGAAGGAATATGAAGAATATATTGGAAGGGAACAACAATATTGGTGGTGGTGTAACTAGGATGTCTAAATGTGGGGTCTGTGCACAATGTAGTTTTATTTATGAGGGTTCCAATATTGCTGTTGCTTCCTACAGGAGGGTTTTGAGTGGGAATGGCCATTTTGCATGTAATATTGTAGGTGTGATTTTTCTTTTTTTGATACAATGTGTGACTTGTGAGGCATTCTATGTTTGGAAAACAGACAGGACATTTAGGCAAAGACTTTATGAACATGTATATGCCAAAAAAGAGAAGGATCAGAGAAATGCACTTTATAACCATTGCATAGGCTGTAGAGATTTCAGAAAATTTTAGTTTTTTTGTGCTGGAAAAGGTTTCTCAAAACATTAGGGGTGGTGATTGGGGATCTTATTTGGAAAAAAGGGAATTATTATGGCAAATTAAACTGAATGCCACCCAACACCCTGGTATTAATGACAAAGTTTCTATTAATAGTGTATTAATTTAAAAGTCAGAGGAATTGTGAAATAATTCAAAACAGTAAAAATAAACACCACTGAGGGTCCACAAATGGTTTAAAGACAGTTCAATATTATACCATAAAACATTAAATGTGGTACTGCATCATATAGATGTTTACCCATATGTCAATCAGAACAGCTAAAGGGTATGTTTTGGATCCAGTAGTGGAGACAATGGGTCTAAAAGGAGGTTGGAGTACCCCTTTATGAATTTTTGGGATCTTGAAATGACTGGCATAATGGGGTTAGCGTTGAATAAAAAAATGTTAGGTATAGGTTCATAGTTTCATAGGTAGGTACTAGGCTATCTGCCCAAGGGCATTTATAAGCTTAGCCAGAGTGTGTTGGCTTTCGTCGCCTCATTGATTAATTAACTGATCCTCTGTCAAGCAGAGCCAATGAAGTGATCCCAGGGGTGTATTTTCTGTTACCCATCCACTCGTCAACGTTTCTCTTGAAGAGTGTTAGTGAGGGGCTGTGTCTGATGTCATTGGGAATTTTGTTCCAAAGCATGGGGAGTCTCTGTGACAGGAATCTATCCCTCCAGCATGTTCTATTTATTGTTGTGGCGAGGTTTAGCTCACTAGAGCGTGTGGCTCGCAGTGACTTGGATTTCTTTAGGTGGAGCATATCCATCAATTCTGAGTTGGACATGGCTTTGTAAGTCAGGCAGAGATCACCTCTGAGTAAGCGATATGCCACTGAGTACAGCCGGAGTTTTTTCAGTCAGGCTGCATAGGACATATGTTTGAGACCAGTAATCCTCTTGGTGAGGTACTTTTGTGGTCTTTCCAGCTGTTGGAAGTGTCTTGTGAGGTCCATCCCAAATGGGGCATTGTACTCTACGATGGGTCTAATGAGTGATGAGTAGAGGGGCACTATAACCTCTTTATTTCTAGATGCAAACCCTTTAGTAATTAGATGGGCCACATAGAATGATTTCCTAACTACTTTGGCAATATGATTGTCAAAGGAGAGATTACTATCTACCTGGGTCCCCAGATCTCTTATTACCTCTTCTGTATTAAGGGGGCTGCCACCTATGTGGTAATTTGTGGGTGTTTTGTTTTTCCCAAATGGGATGACTATGCATTTTTTGGCATTTAGCTTGAGGCCATGACTTTAACACCAGGTGTCCGTCTCAGTAAGGCCCTTTTGGAGGATGTCTGTGTCAGCCGGAGAGTCAATTACAGCTCTCAGTTTGCAGTCATCGGCGAACTTGGTTAGCCATAGTCCTCCTGTGTTTGCCTGTACTTCTGAGAAGTATATGCCAAACAGTAGGGGTCCCAGGACCGAGCCTTGCGGGACACCACTTGTGACTGGTTTAGAGTCGGACCTGGAGCTCGCTATTCTTACCATGTGAGTTCTGTCTGTAAGCTAGTTGGCAAATCGTCTCGTGACATAGGGGTTTATGTTCAGGCTGGTGAGTTTTTCTGTAGTACCCGAGTGGGGAATGGTGTTGAAAGCCTTGGCGAGGTCAAGGTAGGCTGTGTGAACCACCTTTCCCTCGTCTATGGCCTTGGTGACTGTCTCGAAGAAGTCAACCAGGTTTAGTAGGCATGCTCTGCCCTTAACAAAGCCGAACTGGGTCGGATCAAGTGTTTGGAGGTTCCCAATGTCTTTGTTAATGAGTTCCATGATGATGCGCTCCATAGCCTTGCAGACCAGGCTAGTCAGGCTTATGGGGCGATAGTTACCAGGGTCAGTTGTGGCCCCTCTTTTGTGGAGAGGAATAACCGTTGCTGTGCACCATTCTATGTGCACGTAGCCTGAGGTTGAACAGCGTGTTTAGGTGGGGGGTTAGTTAGTTCGTTCTGTAGTTCATGCAAGATGCAGCCTGGGACACCATCTGGTCCCACTGATGCTGTGTTTTTGGCTTTTGAAAGGGCTGTTTTCACCTGTGCGTCTGTGATTTTTGGGACATTACACTTTTCCGATATTGTTGTAGGCCCTTTTGGAGGTGAGAGGGGGGTGAAGTTTGCACTGAATCTATCTGCCAGGATGTTGGCAATATCAGTAGGTTCAGTATATTTTGTGCTATTTTGCACTAGTTCAGTGCATATCTGTGAGTTGCCACTTAGATTCTTAACATAGTTAAAGAAGGCTTTGTGGTTATCTTTTGAATCCTTGGTGATTTTTCTTCTGAAGTTAGCCTTGGATGATTTCATGAGGAACCTCTGTTTCTTACTGATACTGATCAGGGATGTCTTTCCTTCTTGGGATTTGCTTTTTTCTGAACTAGTTTCCTCCTTCTGTTGTATAGCCTGTTTATTGCAGGGGTCCACCAAACTGGTTTCCTTCTCTTAGAGGAGTGAGTCTTGGTTTTGCTAGGGATGGCATGATCCATGCATCCTTGTAGGTGCTCATAGAGTGCATTTGTAAAGGTTTCTACATCTTGGGCAGTGTTATTCTTTAGCGTGGGGGCTGTGAAACTTACCACCTCTGTCTTAATTAAGGTGAAGTTTGCTTTAGAAAAGTTTTTTACTGTGGTTTCCTTAGTTGGGGGTGGTGGTGGTGGGGTGTAACCAGTGACGGGTTGACCTCTGGTGTGGAACACCTGTTGCCCATGTTGGTGATGACCAGGTCCAATATGTTTTCACCCCTGGTAGAGGAGTTTACCAGCTGATCCAGGGCTTTTGAGTTGATAAATTCCAGGAAGCGCTGGGCCTGGGAATTTGTACTCGAGTAGTTTTCCCAGTGAATGGTAGGGTAATTTAAATCGCCCAATATCAGGGTGTTTGGTAGGACCTTCATGTTTTCCAGTGTCTCCAGAAAGGTGGAGTGGTGGTCCTGGGTCATGGAGGGTGATCTGTAGCAGGCCACAATTTGCATTGCAGATTTGCCCGATGTTAGTTGCACATGGATGATCTCAGAGGTATCATGCTGCGACACTAACCTGGAGGTATAGGTATCCTTGATGACTATGGATACACCCCCTCCTTTTGTGTTTCGGTCTGTGTTCTGTGGCCGAAACATGTGGTATGAGTTGTAGCCCGGTAGTGCTGGGGTGCTCTCTGGAGCCTTGAATCAGGTTTCATTTACTGCACAGATGTTGACTTTCTCCATACTGAGGAGTGCTTTGAGCATGTGCATTTTGAGATTTAAACTCCTGGCGTTGAGTACCATAACCCTCAGTTCTTTTGTTAATTGTGCTGTTTACGGAGGTGGGTTTGACTTTTGAGCCTTGCCTAAAAAAGGCACTATGGGGACAGCAAGAGCCTTGGCCAGTATTTGAAAGCCTAGGGGTGACAGGTGCAAGCTGTCTCTTGCGAAGCAACACGGCTTGTCGAGCATGGCGTCCCAGGCTGACAGACACTGGATTCCCTTTGAATGACACCAGAAGCTTAGCCAATTGTTGAAATTGATCATTTTTTCTTTATACTGAGGTATCATTCTCTTTTCATGTAGTCCAGGGAGGTACGTCTCAGGTCATTCACACCAACATGAATAATGACAGAGTCATATTTGTACTTGTTCTGGAGTGACCTGAGTGCTTGTGTTATGTGGCGGATTCTGGCTCCTGACAGGCAGCTAACAGTAACCTAATGCTTGTCCAGCCTAGTGAGTGGAACATCAATGTGCCTGACTATAGAGTCACCTATTACTAGTGTGTTAGGTATGTTATTTTGCCTTAAGGGCTGTGACTGTGCGGCACACTGATTTTGTGGTTTATGTGTTGTCTGGTTTGTGTCAGGAAGTGCAGGTTGTTTGGGTGTCTGCTTCGGAGGTCTCTGATGTTTTTCAGGTTTTTATTTAGAGCCTCCTAGTATGATTTTGTGTATTTATGTGTATTTTTTGCCAGTGCTGTTTTAGTAGGTCTGTGTGTGGCTGGACTTGTGGTGCAAGTGTTAACCTTCTCCTCTTGACTATCTGTTCAAGTCTTGGGTAGAGACAGTTTAGCTTCCAGTTTGGCTGTATAATTACAACTCTCGCATATGTTAGTGTTTTGTGGTAGGAGGAGAGGGTTGTCTGTGTACATGAGGTAGTTGTAACATTGCCTCAGGATACCCAGATTCACCAGCTGGACTGGAGAGTGCACCTGAAGTTGCCCTTTGGTCATGCCTGAATAGTATGGTGAGCTCCTTAGTCGCTTGGTTGGTGAGGGATGAATAAAGAGCCTTGCACTGCTGGGCAATCAGTGTCAGGGTATATCAACATCTATTTGCTGGTTTAATACATACTCTTCTAGATACAACTCAATCCTTCAATATGCTACATGTATTTGATTTTTAGAAATAAGGGTGTAAGTATCTATAGCCTCCTCTCCACTGCTAACTGCTGTACATGATGCTGAGAATCCAAACAGAGTAGAAACAGCAGTGTTGGGTCTAAATGCAAACCTTACAGCCGGTTCTTCTCAGCCTGTATTGAATGCTGACATTTCTTCCACTAACCAGGATACCAGAGCAGCTACAAAAGAGGAGTTCCTGTTACAACAGCCGCAGACTTATGCACAGGCTGCAAGTACTATTTTTGTTCAAATTAATGAGTTTATGTGCCTTATACCTGGGCAGCCAGGTTTAGAAATGTCTGGAAACAACAAGGACAATGCTAAACTTAATTTTAAGACTCTTTTAGACAAAACTTTTGTGTTTCATACTGTTAATGCTGTAAACAATGCAGCCAGCCTTAATGTTAACCAGTGTGTTGGTTCTGCTTTAACTCATTACATCAGAGTGATGCCTCCAGGTGCATCTACAGTTAGCAGCAGCCTTAGCTCAGCTGGTGCCCTTGGGAAAAGGGCTCCACGGCACCCCCCTCCCACACCACTCAGGTGCCCCCATCCTGGTCTACCTACACCAAATAAATATTGGAAAATCACCCCTGCTACAGTGGCGCCCTAGGCGGCCGCCTAGTTGGCCTATGCCTAAGGCCGGCTATGTACAGTTAACTCTTAGTGACGCCTGTAGGCATCAAATATTGCTTGTTCATATTTGCATCAATAGTTCCAAAACCATGCTACGTATAAAGTTTTAAAAGAGTTCATCTTAAAGCTTACACAATGGCAAACGCATCTGCATTAATATTTGACCTCTTCTAGTACAGGTAAAGAGATATTGACTGTTGTTTTTATGATATTAATTTATATAGATATAATTTTCACATTTTTCAAAATATCTCAGAAACCAAGTAACACAGACAGGACTCTTTAGCCTCATATGAAAGCTCTCAGCTAGATGAATAAAATGCTGCTGACAATAAGTGTGTAACTTGAGTGGTGATTGAGATATTGTAAGTTGTTTACAAAAGGTTACAAATGTAATATTTACTATGTTTACTGTGACTTATAAAATTCAGTTTAAGACATAGAACCTAAAGAATGCTACCACTATAAAAATAGTTTGCGCTGAACAGTTTGCCATTTATACTTCTTTCATAACCCCTATGGTTCCAGAGATATGAAAATGTGTTTGAAATGTGAGGACACAATTTGATTCTGTCAAAAGGCTTAAGCTCCGCTCATTGGAAGTTGCAGTAAAAATTCCTGAGCTCCATTGGAGTTAATGAGTTAAGAGATGTTATGTTTCAGTTTGAGAAAATTTTTTTAAGTGTAAAATTTCACAGATATAAAATAGTTATTTAAGACAATGTAGTCATTTGAACATTGTTCTCCAAGGATTAAGACTGTGCACATTTCTATTTGGTTTGTCTTACAATGAAGAGATTGTTACTTATTTCACTGGCTTAGTTGATAAATATGGACTAGAATTAGTGCACAAGATCATTAAATGCAATGAAATATTCCTTGGTAACTTGAGTCAGGAATTGGAAAGATTACATCAGGTTATTCTGAAAGATTCTTTATTTGAGCAATTAAAGAATTTGTATGAGAGTATTCTTTCTAGGGTTGATAAGAAATGTACTGAGCTATTCTCACAGAAAAAAAGAAAACTGGAAAGAGACATTAAGCAATACCACAGCAAAAATGGTACACCACAACCCCCTAGGTACTATTAAAAAAGTTAATTTTGTAGAGGGTGAAAATGTTACCGCAGGTGAAAGGAGGGAAAGGAAATGGGTGAATGGGTCAGCCACTGATTTAAGGGACACTGAAGTCTTTACAGATGAACATCGAGATTTTCAGAATCCCAGGTGGTCAGAGAGGCTGGCGAGTCATTCGAGATTTGATCTCGACTCAAGGCAGAATCCCCATAGGTCCTCATACTGCAAAAATCAAAAGAGGAGGTGGGGAAGAGGAGAACGTAAGGGTTGGTGATAATTGCATCGTCTATCCTTAATTTACAACTACACTTCCAGAATTATTCCTAAAGAACATTTTGCCTCATTTCTCAAAGGATTCAAGTTTGTTCTACCTAGGCAAATTGATATTGCTGTTTGTTAGAAAATTAAATTTGAATGTCTTCTTCCAAGACACAAACAGTGGGGAAGGTGAAGTTAACAAACATAAAGGTAGGTTGAATACAAAGAGAAATATTTTTAACCCCCCCCCCTTTACACCCCACTATGTCTGTTTTTGAAAAGGTGGTTATGGAAGACATATACAAATCCTGTACCAATAAAAAATATTTTGGTTCCAATTTACCTAAGGCAGGAAAAACTTCTACTTAAACAACTGTGTGCTGATAAAATCATATGCCTCATGCAACCAGATAAAGGGGGTGAGATGGTCATTTATGATGCACAGGGTTATTCTAACACAATGTTGGAAGTTTTGAACAATGTAGATACTTATACCCCTATATCTAAAAATCAAATACATGTAGCACATCAAATAAATGATTTGTATGTAGAAGAGTATGTATTAAACCAGCAAATAGACATTGATACCTATAATTTTTATCGAACCCTATACCCTTTATACTAGTCATTTTCGGGATCCTGAAAATTTGTAAGGGGTACTCCAACCTACTTTTAGACCCATTGACTCCACTACTCAATCCAAAACATACCCTTTAGCTGTTCTGATTGACAGATGTGTTAAATATGTATATGAAGCAATACCAGATTTAATGTTTTATGGTATAATATTGAATTGTTTTTAAATAATTTGTGGACCCTCCGTGGTGTTTATTTTTATTATTTTTAATTGTTTTTGGTGGACGCTGCACCTATTTTGTATCTTCCAAGTTGTGAAATTAACTTATTTGAAGGAAGTTTTTAAGGAAGTTTCTTAAAGATGTGTAAAAGTCCCATTTTTAAATTTTTAAATACAGCAGCGAGGGTATATGCCTTTTTAATGCACTGTATCGTTAAATCTATTTGGGAAGAATTTCTTGTGGGTTTAACTAATTTTATTAGTATGTGAATCTGATTGGTCAAGTTGTTTATATAAGTTTTGTGTAATTGTTCCTATTATATTTTGTTGAAGTCCTTCCTGAAATGGCTTGACAGCATTTTTGTTGTAATAAACTTATGACAAAAGTGATGACCCACCACTATCCAAAGTCTGGCAAACTATATGAAATTAACAATACGCTCTAGACATGGATGTCAGCCCATACTTTAAGATGAAACTGGATACAGAATGATGAACACTTTCATACTCCATCAAAGACACGCTTAAATCATAAAATTGCAGGACAAATGGTCAAATCCAGGTAACACCAATGCCACAGGGCTGATGTTGAGGCAATCTGAGTGAAAGACACTAAAGAAAATGTCTATTCAGACCACTGTTCCAAACTGTGGAGCATCACAGACATAACCTGAATGTATGAGAACAACTTCCTCAAAGGTTAAATTTATAACCAGGAAGGAGTTCATTTTGATAAAGAATTAGTTTGTTGTTTGTCTTTTCGGCTTTTCCCAGTTAGGGGTCGCCACAGCGGAACTCTGGTCCGCTAATGATTGGCAGTCGATTTTTATGGTGCCGAGTTGCCAGCCCAATGCCCAACCTTCAGTGAAAGCACGCCCATTCACACATGTCTTTCGGAGGCCACTTGACTGCGGGGAGGACATGCAGACTCCACATAGAAGGCACTCCAGCCGAGAATCGAACAGGAGAACATCTTGCTGTGAGGTAACAATGCTACCGCTGTACCACCATGGATCTTGATAAAGAATTAGTACTGAATGTTAATAAAAATGAATGTGAAAAGTAGTACTGTAATGTGAAAAGTAGTACTGTAACCGCCAAGACGGTAATACCATATGATAGTATTGTGGAGAAATGAAACCTTAATCCTTGTAATGACAAATGGAATCATGTCATAAAACAAAAGGCTACTGCATCAAAACTATCTTGAAAAAAAAACAAACAACAAAACAAAAACAAAAGCTACTAAAAACTTATAAATTCACAAACTGAACAACAAACGACAAAACCTGAAAGAAAGGTGAGCCAAAGAAATAAAAAGAAGTTATATACGTACCATAACGCTCCATCTGTGTTGCTGATCTTCATTTATCATTGACAGTTGGGACACGGTTCCAATCCTCAGAACTGGCTCAGCCGTTACATAGCACGTGCAAGCCAAAATCTCTTGAGCTAAGACTCTACCCACAACTCCACTCTCCATATTACCTCAGATCGAGTTTGCAGCTACACAAAAAGACAAAATAATATGTATACGGAATTGAAGAGGCTATGTCCAAGGTTAAACCTTATAAAGTTACCAGGACAAGCATCCAATCCTCCAAAAAGTCTGCAGGAGGTGTAAGATGGGTGAGGTGCCAAGGATAAAGGAAGACTGAAAACACAAATGGAACATTATGGTAAGTACATAACTTATGTAATCTTCATTTATCCTGGCCTTATGGAAGGATATTCCTGAGAACCATACAGCCAAAGAATGCTCTTCCCCTGGAGACCAGATCCAATTTGTAATGAGTGAAAGGTATGTTGAGAAGCCCATGTTGTTGCTGCACATATTTCATACATGGACGCTTGGAATGGAAAACAGCAGACATGGCTATTGCCCTAGTAGAATGTGCTCTCACTGGCACTGGCAATTGGATATTTTTTTAATTGTATATGAAAGTAATATAGTCTCTTAACCACTTTGACAATGTGACTTTTGAAACTGATTTTCTAGACTCTTTAGTCCTGTTGAGGTAGAAACATAACTGTCTGTGAACATCTAGCAAATGTAAGCAATATTCATCGTTGTTATAAAAATTCGGAAAGAAAACAGGCAAGTCAATGGTTTGACTAATATTAGTTTCTAAGACCACCTTAGAAAGAAGTGATGGGTTGGTTCTTAGAGTAACCCTATCCTTATGAAAAATAAAGCATGTGGGTTTTGAAGACAGTGCTTGTAATTCAGAAATCCTTCTGGCGCAGGTAATAGCTACGAGAGAAATGGTCTTCCATGACAGAAACTTTAAGTGACATACAGCCGCTGGTTCAGAGGGAGAAAGTACCAAAGTCTGTAAAACTAAAGTCAGATCTCAAGGAGCTAGAGGGTCTTTAAATGGAGGTTTCAACCGCAAAGCTCCCTTCATGAACACTTTAAACAATCTTTGGGAAATTAGTGAATCATCTTTGAAGCCATTGTGGAAAATGGAAATAACAGCTAGTTTGGACCTTAACAGCAGAAACAGATGCTGCTTCACCGAAAAGCATAGGTAAAAACTCCAAAACCTTTTCAACTGGAGCAGAAAAGGGGTTAAGGCCATTATTGTGCACCCAAATAGAAAATCTTTTCTACTTGCTGTGGTAAAGTTTCGTAGTGGAAGGTCTATGGGAAGCCAGAAGAATTTTTTGGACTGGGGAATATCAATGTTTCTGCTTGGTGACTAATGGAATTGAAGGAGCCAAGCTGTAAGCTTGAAGGGTGCACCAGTCCCTGTGGATGAGACAGAAGATCCAGAACTGAGTCCAGAATCCATGGACGATGAATTAGGTGAGGCCACAGGAAGGCGAACCAGACTCGTCAAAGCCAGAAGGGCACAATGAGGATCATCTTGCTTCTCAGCCTGCTAGCTTTCTTTAAGAAGAGATTAATCAGTGGAAGGGGGGAAAGGCATAGAGTAGTCCCAACCAGTTGTGAAGGACAGTGTCTCTTGGGGACTTCCCTTGAGGGAGAATTAGGGCAAAGTAGCTTCTGCACTTGTTGTTTAGGGGTGATGCAAAGAGGTGGCAGCAAAGCTGTCCCCAGTGACAGAAAATCTCCTTCATCAGGGTTGGGAGGGTGGCCTAATGGTTAAGGTGTTTGCCTTACAAACACAAGGTGCAGGGTTTTGATCTCAGGATAATTAATTAGGCTTAAAAAAAAAATGGCAGGGCAGTTAGCTTAGTACTAATCTATGAATCTATGAATCTATCTATGAATCTATGAATCACTCTGGGATTGAAAGACCATTCATGAGGCAGGAGAATGCATCTGCTCAGTTTGTCCACTATCACGTTTGAGCTCCCCGGGATGTGCATTGCTATTAGAAAAATTTTGGAGGATATAGCCCATTGCCACACTTTGAGAGTTTCTTGACACAGTGGGTAAGACTTGGTTCCACCCTGTCTGTCGATGTACCAGACTACTGACATGCTGTTTGACTGAATGCAATTGTTCCTAGAGGGAGGACAAATTGGAAGGGTTAGAATACTAAGCACATTACCCTCAGTTCCGTAATACTGATATGCAATTTGGCCTCTATCAGGGACCAAGTGCCTTGGACTATTCTTCCCAGATAATGCCCACCCCACCCCATCTGGGAGGCGTCCGTGGTCACAATGGCCTTGGGTTGAGGTGGAACAAAGGGACAGCCTAAAATAATTTCCTCGGATTCCATCCACCAGGATAAGTCCTTCTTGCAACAACTGGTGATCAAACCTGGATGTGTCATTGGATGGATTAGGATGGACAGTGGGATGCTAGAAGCCACTGTAGCAGCCACATGTGAAATCTTGCTAGTGGAACTAAAGTAATGGTCACTGCCATGGATCCTATGGCTTGAAGGACTAGAAGTGCAGCGGCTTTGTCTTTGGAGAGAATGGTTTGTACTTGGGATTTTATCTTCTGTAGCATATGAAGAGGAAGGGAAGCTGCACAACAGATAGTATTCAGACAAGCTCCTATAAACTCTAGATGCTGAGTGGGACTTAGCTGAGATTTTGACTAATTCACTGTAATGCCCAGACAAGCAAACAGGTGCAGAATAAAGACTGCTGCTTAAAGCAGTAGATGCTGGGTGGGAGCATTTATGAGTCAGTCATGTAGATAAGGAAACACCCGGAATCTGTGCAGCCTCAAGTGAGCTGTTACTGCTACCAGACACTTGGTGAACACCCTGAGTGCTGTGGTGAGGCCAAAGGGCAGCACTCTGAACTGAAATGGACTGGCTCCTAGCCGAAAGCGGAGGAACCTTCTCGAGTGTTTGTCCATTTTTATGTGGTAATACCACTCCTGAAGGTCTATAGAACACATTCAATCATTTTTTTCTAGAAAAGGAACTATAGACTGAACTATGACCATCTGGAATTTTTCTTGCTGAACAAATTTGTTCAGAAGGCTGAGATCTAAAATTGGTTTCAAGTCCCCTGTCTCTTTTGGCACCAAAGAGAACCTTGAGTAAACTCTGGATCCTATCTGGTCTAGTGGGACTTCTTGGATGACTCTTTTTTTCTAGCAACTTTTGAATCTCTAACATTGCTTGATCCCTCTGATTAGGTGGAACATTGGGTAGTCTCCATTTTGACCTTGGAAAAAGAGTGAAGGGAATATCGTAACTTCTGGCAACAATCCTCTGCACCCAAGTATCAGAAGTTATTTGCCACCAGGCTCTTGAGTGCAGAAAAAAGTTTCCCCAACTACTTTCAGAGGTAAACAATCAGGCCCCCTTTCAGGAGCGCTGGTAAGACTGTCCAGAGAAAGAATCTCTGGAACCCACCTCTGCTGCAGGACCTGCGTCTTCCATTAGAGCAGCCCCCTCTGCACCGAGGGGCACCACGTATGCCCTGAAAAAGCCCTTGGGATTGTTTGACCCACATCTTCCCTCTCCCCGACTTCTAGAGTAGGATTGTTGGGGAGCAGAAAAACATATGCCCACTGCAGATAGGGTTTTTCCATCCTTCTTGCACCTGGTTTGAGTTTCTTTGATTTTGGGGTGGAATAAGGAAGATCAGTCAAAAGGACATTGACGAAGGAAGACATAAACAGTTCCACAAACTCACACAAGTGTATCCAGGTGTGACGCCTTATGGCAATACCTGAACCCGCTGCCTGGTCATCCCTTCAGCTGCATACACAATAAGCCTCATAGACGATTTGGAAATAGACTCTAGGGTGGATAACTGGGAGGCCACTTTATCCTGGACCGCCTCAGACACAGCTCCTGCTAGGGTATCTAATAACTTCTTGATCAGATCCCTCTGGAGTCTAATGAAATGTGCCATAAAATTCAAAGAACTTAAATCGAAGGTCAATGAAATGTACACCCACTTTCCGAATCTGTCCATCGCCCTGGACGCTTGGTTACAGGGATGAACAGTGTACTCTTCAGCTAGTTCCTTTTTGGTGGCCACCATCACCACCATAGCATCTATTGCTAACCCCTTAGCCCAATGCTGGTGGTCCTCTGGAGCTGAGGGTATTTTATCTGGTCTCCAAGAAATTAAATCTACAGAGTCAGCAGCCTTCGAAGTCCACTGCACAATCAACTTAATATGATCTTCAGCAGGAGGGATCACCCAAGAGGTAGATGGGTGAGCATCAAAAGTCTACAAGTACACTGACACCTTAGAGGTAGGGTCTTTGGGCTTCCAGTTACCCCTCTGTTTCAGAATCTCTAGAATGTTTCCGAAGGAAATGTCTTCTGGGGGTGAGCGGGGGGAACCCTCCCCATCATCAAAGTCTTTGTCTTCTATGACAGATTCCTCAGGGGAATATAAGTGTTTCCTCTTACACATATTCTTCCTGGGTGGCTCCTCACTGAGAATCTCTGAGGAAGACCTGGAAGAAAAGGGGCCCTGTGCAGGTGTAACTTGCAGCTTAGGTGCTTGCAGTTTGGGCATGGAAATTGGGGACAGCTCTGTGCAAGATGGAGTCCTGGGATAAACTCCAACACAAAAGGGGCCAGCTGAGAGCCTGCAGAGGCCAATGCCCTCTCAATTACCTGGAAGGCAGGTCCCCCTGAAGAGGGATGGGATCCTGGAACCGTGAAGGACAACCTCTGAATTGAGGTCACACCATGCTCTGAGAGACCTACCCCTGAAGCAGGAGCTGAGGTAGATCCCAAGTCTGTCAAGGTTCCGAGAGTCAAGGATGGCTCCGAATAAAAAACTGGAGCCGATCCAGAACCCTTGGACCTGTCAGTGGAGCTACGGTCCCAGGAGTCCATCGGCTCCGAAGGAACCGAGGAAGTCAAGGCAGATCCTGGAACCAAAGGGGAAAATGCTGTTGGCACCAGAGCAGCTGGAACCGGAGGGATCGGAGTCAGAAGTTTTAAGCCCTCCAAAGAGGTTAGAAAAGGAAGATTTGGTGGAGTCTTGGGAGAAAACGCCCCAACTCCAGAAGGGAGAGGGGTCTAGGAAGAAAAAAAAAATACCCCTGGCCACTAGGAGTTGATCTACCAACCTCACAACATCAACTTCAGTTAGACTCCTAGAGGAATGGACAGATAATCCTGAGGGGGATTCAGGTTTGTCTGAGCTGTCCCACAAAGGGGTCAACAGAGGGTGAATACCTTGCCCTGGGTGTGGTAATTATTTCTGTTTTTGGCACCGATGGAGGTTCCAATATTTTTGGAACCATAGTAGGTGCATTCAGTTCTGACAGGGAAGATGAAGATGTTGGTACTAATGTGACTGACACCGAGGTCTGTAGTGCCACAGTAGGTGATACCGAGGTAGTTATGAGAGTTTCCGAACTTTAGCCTTCAGGTCCACTTAAGTGGTGGGAGCGGAAGGCTTATGCTTTCTTGCTGCAGGAGCTGAAGGAGATGTCGGCACCGAGTGGCTTTTCTTAAGTCCAAGATCAGATTCAGAGGGGGACAAGTCAGTCTTGGATACAGTCTCTTCAAAAGAAGACTTAATTAGACCTTTCAAAATTAATTAATTTTTTCCTTTCAACTAAGGCCCGGTTACTGAATGCCTGGCAAATAGTGCAGTCTTGCTGGAGATGTGCAGGGACTAAACAATACACACAGGAAGAATGCCCGTCGGAATTAGGCATCTTCCATCCACAATTCTGACACTGTTTAAAGCCAGTAGTACCTTTTGATTTATCCGCCATGTTGACAGTCACAAAAAATGAAAGGTCAACAGGCAGCAATCACACACACACACACACACAAACACACACACACATGCACACACACACACACACACACACACACACACACATACAAGGAAAGGAAAAACTACCCAACAATGGTAGGCCAAAATTACCTAAGGAAATACAGAAAGACAGAGATACTACCAACGATGGTAGGAAAAGAATACCCTCTGGTAAAAAGAAGCGCACTCACTCAACAAAGAAATGTGGGTAGAGAAGAAGTACAGAACTAATATATATATATGTATATATATATATATATATATATATATATATATAAAATATATATATATATATATATATATATATATATATATATATATATATATATATATATATATACACACATACACACACATATATATATATATATATATATATATATATATATATAAGAAAATATGAGACTGACCAGGAAAATCAAGGGGGAAAAAAGAAAGTTTTACTTAGCTGTGAGAGAAACTGGCTGACACTTCTTGCGTCAACAGCAGCAAACGAAATCTGGGGCAATATGGACAGGGGTATTGTGGGTAGAGTCTTAGCTTGAGAGCTTTTGGCTTGCACGAGCTATGTAACAGCCAAGCCATTTCTGAAGATTGGAACCGTGTCCCAACTATCAAGGATAAATGAAGATTGGCAACATCAGATCAAAATACACAAACAAAAACAATTCAACTAGGTATGGGGAACTCACTCCCTCATTTAACTCTCTAGTTACACAACCATGGGAAAAATCACCAACTCGATAAGATGTACTATTTAGGAAAACCATAGTCCATTTTCAGAAAAAAAGGCAGCACTGCACATAAATACAAAAGAGTTTCATTGTACGACTGTAATCATGCTACTTAATCCCATCAATATTTACATACAGTGTCTACTTCGAAAGCACGTACTATGCGACAAACTCAGCAAATGGGACATGCATTTGAAGAGTAACTTAAGAATACATACTAATTAACACTTCTCATATCCACAACATTTAGCAAAAATTTATAAGTGAAGACGTTGCGTAGTACTATATATTTATCAATATTTTACTGTGAATATATTCTCAAAGCAAATAATATGTCTCCTTTCCCTTTTTTCTGCATGTCTGTCCCTTTTGATCTACTAGGAAATGTTAAAAACCTACAGCACATATATATGTATATAAAATGTACATGTATATTTTTCTGTGTACAGTGGAAGAAAACAGTTTCAATAATGATGATAAAGTGAAATGGCAAGTTCTGTAGCTGAACTCTGATGCCATATTAACAGGTCTAAGAAAGGAAAAAAAAGAATAATAAGCCATACCAAATAAAAACCAGCTCATAATACAAATAACTTTATTTCACCATACACTAAGTGCTTTCATCTTAGTGAGACTTATTCAGACTGAATGAACTGCAATATGACACCATATTTATACAGTTAACTTAATTATGTAATTCCAATTAATGCTTTATTATTTTCTACATGAAAAGCACTTTAAAATTCTCCTTGTCATTTAGACCTGGAGGGTAACATGCATCCGGTTTCACCTGCCATGGCCAGTCAATCTCTTCTTCTGCATCAAATAAACTTTCATAGCTGACAATTTGATCTAACACAACAACCTTAAAATCAGTTTTACATTTGCTATTACTGTAATGTTTACTAAGGGCATTTTGGTCATCCTTCACTTTTATTGCGCATAAATGTTCATAAATTCTATGACAAAGGTCCCTGGTGGTTCTTCCAACATAGAATGCATCACATGAGAGACATAATATCAAATATGCAACATATTTTGACTTGCATGAATATCTTCTGTTACTCTTAATATTAACATTATTGACTTTGATTGCAGTGATTCCTTTGTATGAATAAGAAAAAAAATTACAATCATGACATCTAAACATTCCTGTCTTTTCATATTTCCTTTGGGGAAGGCTCAGTTTGGACTGAAGAAAGTTTTTGAAATGCTTCCCTTTTTACTCACAAACAGGGTTCTCTCACCTAAATTTTTTTTAACATCTAGAAAACTACTCAATTATTTCCACATCTCAGAAATGATGTTTTTGATAGCCCTCTCATCTATACTGCTAGTCAATTGCATAGAAATACTGTACTGGTTATTACTCATTTGTTTTAGGGTTCCCATACCCCTATTTCTTTCTGCTATAGTTTCTTTCAGTTAACTATTTATCTTGGATATCCTCTTCCCAGAAAATTTTCACACAGTGCATTGCTTTCAGTAATAAAATCTGAATCTCAGCATTTCAACTCTATTAAACTGACTTTTTATGATATTAACGTAGTTCTCTTAGAGTGCATACTATCAAAATTCAAATTCTGTTTTATATTGTTGCAAGTGACGACCATATTTATACAATTCACTATTAGAAAAAAGAATTATATAATTAAGTAAGAATTAATGAATTCTGCAAACCCAGTACATTCAATTTGCTTTTACAGCCAGAGCCAGAAGCCTTCTTAAATGTTACTGAAGTGCAGATAAGATGGTTGTTGAATAACAAACTAAAAAGAAAATATTAACTAAATTTTATAAGAAAGTGACATTTACAGATATTATAAGAATGTATTCCATGATCAATATGTTTATCAATGACTGGGTGTGTAATAAGATGACCAGCACAGAAATTATGGGGTATGTAGAAATACAAAACCCCAAGATTAGTAACATTTATGGACTACCTAAAGTCTATAAATCATTAGATGATCCACCATTAAGGCTGACTTTCACTTGCAATAAGTGTAAAATAGTAACAATGGCTATTTATGTTGAAAAAATATTACAAAATGTAGATAAAGCTGATTCTTGCACAAGAGAGAGTTTTGATTTTCAAAACAAAATTAAAGATGTTAAAATATTAGAATCTGACTTGTTGATTACATTAGCTATACAAATCTTTATATACAGCTATATCTAATGGGGTAGGAATGGATATAATCAGATTAGAATTGATTGACTCAGAAATTATTTGGATATAATCAGATTACAACTGATTGACTCAAAAATGATTCCTCCAGAAAACGTGAGCTTGTTATGGAAATTCTAGACATTATTCTGTCTTATAATTTTTTTAATTTAATGGAATTTTTTTAGCAGATCAATGGGGTAGCTATAGGTGCTGCAATGGCACCCAGCTACTCCAATATATTAATGAATGGATGGTCAATATTTTTTCAAGTGTTCATTCTAAAAATATCATCACATACAAACATTTTATTGATTATATATTTTTTTTAATCTGGAGTGGGGATGTTGAAACATTTTATGATTTTTTTAATTACATCAACAATGTGTATATTTAAAATTTACATCTAATTAGGACACATACAGTTTGCACTTTTTAGATGAAGTTGTGTGTAAAGAGTCTGGAAAACTGTTAACAAAGATTTACAAAAAAGAAATACAAAACAACATGTATTAGAATTTTTGACAGTATGCACCCTAAGAGAACTAAGGTTAATATAATAAAAAGTCAGCTTAATAGAGTTGATATGCTGACAAAGATTCAGATTTTATTACTGAAAGGAACGCACTGTGTGAAAAATTTCTAAGAAGGTGATATCCAACAGAAATCGTTAATGAAAAACTGAAAAAAAAAAACTACAGCAGAAAGAAATAGGGGGGTTGGAACCCTAAAAGAAATAAAAATAAGTTATGTACTCACCATAACATTCCATGTGAGTTGTTCATCTCGCCTTCATTCTCACTGATGGGTTTGGAGCTGATCCCCGGCTCTGACTCAGCCAATTACAAAGCTCGAGGTCTACAACCAAATTGAGGCCAACTCCCTATCCCATGATGCACACTGTGTTACCTCAGATCTTGTTTGCTGCCTCAATATACCATATACCATTATTCGTATCTTAAGATAAGGAAACAATGGAAAAAAGACAAACGGACCATGACAAATCATAATTCTCGGTTTTGAGAAAGCCTGGAAGGGGTAGCCGGGTGGATGTAAGAATGAAGGCAAGATGAACAACTCACATGGAACGTTATGGTGAGTACATAACTTCTTTATATGAAGTTGTTCTATCTCGCCGTTCACTCTTACTGATGGGTAGTGTCCCAAGCACCATCTTTCTTGGGTGGTTCAAGGGAGTACATTCCTTAGGACAGTGGAACCAAAAGAAGCCCTGTCCCTGGAGGCCTTATCTACTTTATAATGAGTGAGGCCTTGACCAAGTGGCTGCTGCACAAATCGTATCTATTGGTAACCTGGCAGTAAATGCTGAAGAAGTGGAAACAGCTCCAGTTGAATGTGCCTTTATTTTGTGTTGTAGTGGAGGATTCACTGATGAATAAGTAAAGGAGATGCAATCTGATAGCCATTTCGACAGAGGGTTTTTTACCGCAGGTCCACCTTTTTTGGACTCTGAAAAGGAAACAAAGAGCTGTTCAGATTTACTAAATTCTTTGGTTCTGTCCAGGCAGAATCAAAGTTGCCTGTGAACATCAAGTTTGTGCAGCATATACTCCAACTTATTGCTATAATTGAGGGAAAAAAAATGGTAATTCTATCGTTTGATTAAGATTAGCTTCAGAACAAACTTTAGGCAAGAATGACGGATTCGTTCATAGGGAAACTCTATCAGAATGAAAAATCAAATAAGGGGGTTTAATAGACAAGACCTGCAATTCCGAAACTCTCCAAGCAGATGTGATAGCTACTAAGAAAATGGTTTTCCAAGATAAATACTTCAATTCACATGAAGAAGCTGGTTCAAATGGTGGAAGAATGGTGTGTGAAAGCATAAAATTCAAATCCCAAGGTGAATAAGGGGATTTAACAAGTGGTCTTAGGTGCAAGGTCCCCTTAAGAAAGGCTTTGGATAGTTTATGTGACATTACATTAGCTCCCTCACTGCCAAGGTGAAAATTACAGATTGCCACAAGCTGAACACGAATGGTGGCTACAGCAGCTCCTTTGTTGAAAAGCATAGTCAAAAATTCCAGGATATAGGAAATCGGGGCTAGGTAAGGGTTGATATTGTTCTGAGAAGCCCATATAGAAAATCTCTTCCATTTGCTGAGGTACAATTTTCTAGTAGACGATTTATGAGAAGATATTAAGACATGTTGTGTTTCAGCTGAGAGGTTATGGAACCTGGCTATATCGGGAATTGCAGCAGCCAAGCTGTGAATTTGAGGGACTGAAGAGAAGGACGAAGAGCCCCTGATGAGTGAATCAGGAGGCCTGGAACTGGGTCCAGAATTTAAAGTTCTTCCAATAGATGAGGTTGAAGGAAGGGAAACTAAATTTGATGAGGCCAGTAAGGGGCTATTAGAATGATGGTCCTTCCCAATGCTTTGGCTTTTTGTAATACTTTAGGGTGGAGGTAGCCCACTGCCATACTCTCAGGCCCTCTCGACATAGAGGATAAGACCTGGTTCCTCCTTGTTTGTTTATGTACCAGACTGCAGACATGTTGTCTGTCTGAATCGCAATTGTTCTCAGAGGAAAAGAGCCCTGAAAGTACTGCAATGCCAAAAGTACTGCTCTCATCTCCAGGACATTGATATACAGATGAGTCTCTTCTTTGTTCCATGTGCCTTGGGCTGTTCTCCCCTGATAATGCCCCCCCCACCCGATCAGAGAAGCATCCGTGGTCACAGTGGCCGTTGGAGTGGGTAGGACAAAGGGATGATCTATCGTTACTTGATGAGATGTCAACCACCACCAAAGAGCCTTTTTGCAGGAGTTTGCTAGAGCAATCAGATATGACACCGGAAGTTCTTGATAGGACCATTGCGTGAACAGGAGCCATTGAAGAATCCACATGTGCATATGCCCCAAGGGAATTGCTGATTGTAGCCACCATTATCCCCAACAATTTGAGGACCTCTGAGGCTGGTATTTTGTCTCTCGATAGAAGTTTTAGAACCTGTTGTCGAAGTACAGACACCCTTTCTGAAAGACGTTTTAGTGAGGTGGTGGTGGTGTCCAAATCTACTCCTATAAAAACAATATGTTGTGATGGCGACAAGGCAGATTTTTCTGAGTTTATGGTAATCCCCAGTTGGCTGCAAAGGCTCAAAGTGATGTCCCTGACTTGTATGAGCTGATGCCTGGTGGTGACTGTGAGGAGCCAGTCTTCTAAGTATGGAAACACCTGGAATCCTAAATGCCTCAGGTGAGCCGTGACCACTGCCATGAATTTGGTGAACACTCTGGGGGCTGTAATGAGACCAAAGGGCATAGCTCAAAACTGGTAGTGACTGGCTCCCCAGGTGAAAGCACAGATGATCTCTGGATGGTTTGGCCATTTTTATATGGTAGTACGCATCCTGGAGATCTATAGAACACATCCAAATATCTTTTACTACGAATGGAAGTATCGACTAAAGAGTGACCATCCGGATCTTCTCTTTTTTGAAAGATCTGTTTAGTCTACTGAGATCCAGTACAGGTCTCCAGTTTCCTGTTTTCTTTGGAACTAAAAGTAGCTTGAGTAAGTCCTGGATCCTGTCCGGTCTGCGGGAACTGGTTGGATGACTCTTTTTTCTAACAACTTTTGAATCTCAATGGTTGCTTGTTCCCTGAAACTGGGTGGAACGTCCGGGATTTTTGTTATTACAGGAGGTGGGGTGGCGAAGGAAATAACGTATCCTCTGGATATGATGCTTTGCATACAACTGTCTTGTGTGATTTTTAGCCAGACGCCTGGTTACAAAGATAAGTGTCCCATGACTGCCTCCAGAGTAGGACAGTCTGGCCTCCTTTCAGGAGTGCTGATAGGGCTTCCCAAAGAACTGATCTCTGTTGCCCTGATTCTGTGGACCCCCTCTTCCAAATGGGCAGCATCTCTCATTATTGCCCCCTCCTCTGCCCCTGGACAGGCGTTCACCACGTGTGTCCTGAAAGGCTCCTTGGGCTTTACGGAACCACATCTTTCCCCCTCTCTGACCTTTGGAGTAGGGTCTAGTAGGGGTGGAAAAACGGACTCTGACGGCAGACAGAGTCTTTCCTTCTTGCTCACACCTGGTAAGAGTTTCCTTCACTTTAGGCCCGAAAAGAGACGAGCCATCAAAAGGGTGTTAACAAAGGAAGACTTAAAGGGCTCCACAAAAGGAACATAAGTGCATCCAGAAATGTCTCCTAAGAACAATTCCTGTACCCACCTGCCCTACTCGCTCCATCAGCTGCATACGAGATCAGACACATGGAAGAGTACCACAGAATTAAGAGTAGCAAGCTGGGAAGCAACCTTCTCTGACACTCCCTCAGCTACTGAACCTTGTAGAGTATCTCCATGCTCTTTTAGGAGATCCCTTTGCAATCTCATAAAATGTGTATGGTAGTTCAGTGACTGCATGGCAAAAGTCGCTGAACTACACATGCGCTTTCCGTATCTATCTATGATCCTAGAATCCCTATTAGGAGGATGGACAGACGAAGAGGTTTCTGACATCTCTTTCTTCATGGCTGCCACCACCACCATGGCATCAAGAGGCACTCCCTTAGTGAGAAAATTCTTGTCTTGGGGGAAGTTATAACTTTATTAGGCCTCCTAGGGACAGGCTCCATGGTGTCCAGAGACTCCCACACCCTTCGTGAGACCAGCTTCATAAGCTCATCGAAGGGTGGAGATACCCAAGAGGTGGAGGGCTGAGACCCAAAAGCCTTCAGGAGAACCGACTCCTCATCAGCAGGGTTGATGGACTGCCAGCCACCCCTCTGTTTAAGGATTTCCAAGATATCTGCAAAGGAGATATCTTCTGAGGGGGACCATGGGGACCCTACTGATTCATCTAAGTCGGTGTCTGAGGTGATGGATTCCTGTGGGAGTCCGGATGCTTCCTCTTGCATAATCTCTTCCTGGGAACCTCATCAGTGGGGCTTCTGGTGAGGTCTCGGAAGAGCAGGGTCCACCCAATGGGGTTTCCTGAGGCTCCAGGTCACTAACCTTTAGTGGGATCTGTGAAGCAGAAGAAGACAGAGGCACTTTAGGGGAGAAGGTCACTGGTCCTGAAGTTGCGGATGTCCCAGAGGACATTACTCTCCTCATAGCATCAAAGGCACCTCTGCTCCAGTGCGAAGAAACCCCTGGATCCGAAGAAACTGAGGATTCTCTCAGCACTGGAACAGCGGGCTCCAATCCCGGGGTAGGCACTGAACTCATCCGTGCCGAAAACCCAAGAGGCAGAGTCGGAATCGAAAAATCGGTTTGACTATCCTCCTCAGACCCGACTGGTGAGTGTAGGCTCCTAGACTCAACAGGCACCAAGGAAGTCTGAGTAGTCAGCACCAATGGCATTGTAACAGGCATCGGCTTAGAAGGCTCCACAATCATCAGTTCCAATTCCTCCAGCTCCGAAGACCTGGGATGGCTCAGAGGAGGAACAGAAGTACAAGGAAGTACTCCATTTCAGAAGCCCCTTGGGTCGGACCCGATAATTTGGCAAGTGCTGGTGTCTGCAACAACTTCTGCACCACTCGGTCCATATCCAAATCTGAAAGGGTTCTCGAGGAGATGAAGACACTGATTGAAGTATCGGTGATTTTAACACCACAGAGACTGGTTCCAAAATTGGGGAACAGCTCCGAAAGGTAACAACACCCGGCTCCAAGGTCTGTGGAGCTGACGTCAAAGATTTTTCAAATGGCTTTGATGCAGAATGTCTCTGCTCCGAGGATACCAATTTCAAAGACTTAGAAGGTTTTGAAGTTTGTCATGTCCATCTTTGTCCAATTTCCAGAAAGGAGGATTTAAGCAATCCTTTATCAATTAACTTCCTCTTCCTCTCGTGCAAAACATGGGTACTGAAGGAATGGCAAATGGAGCAGTTCTCCTCCAAATGCACCTCGTCTAAACAATAAAAAAAATTTACATGATCATTGGTCAAAGACATCATCTTTTATCCACATTTAGGGCATTTCTTAAAGCCTGATTTGGGGTGTTTCTCCTTATCCTGATCATCCATTCTAATTCAAAAAGGCAACAAAAGGGAAAGGAGTTAAATGGCCCAGAAAGGCAAAAATAAAGGGTTAAATAACACCCTAACAGTCCCTAACAACTGACTGTTAACAAATCTAAAGAATAATCAAAAAGGTCCCAAAAGGGAAACTTAGCCCTCTAATTTAAACGGCCTCTATGAATTAAACAAGCACACACACTCAAATGAAAACTAATTTAGTCTACTATCTAAATATTCATAGAAAGCACTAAACTACTATATCAAAAAATTTTTAAATGGAAAAGGAGATAACAAGGGCCTAAATATAAATGGCCACGAAAGCTAGACAAATAACTTACTACGAAGATATAATAACAGGGTTCTAAAAATACCTAAAGTATCTAACAAAGAGAAAGAAGAAACAAAACGGATAGTAATCCCCACTCTAAGAAATATACAAAATTCTAGAAAAGATATAATAAAGAACTTTCACTGGCCAGAGCTGTGAAGGATTCTCCGATTTGTTGCAGTGGCAAACAAGATCTGGGGTAACACAGGGTGCATCATGGGATAGAGAGTTGGCCTTGAGATGGTTGGAGACCTCGAGCTTTGTAGTTGGCAGAGTCGGAGCCGAGGAGCGGCTCCGAACCCATCAGTAAGAATGAACGGTGAGATAGAACAACTTCACATCAGTAATCATCAGTACAGTATTTCTATGTAATTGACTAGCAGTATAGATGAGAGGGCTATCAAAAACATCATTTCTAAGAATTGGAAAGAACTGAGTAGTTTCCCAGATGTTAAAGTTTTAGGTGACAGACCCTCATTTATGAGTAAAAAGGGGAAAAGTTTCAAAAAACTTTTTTTCAGTCCAAATCGAGCCTTCCCCAAAGGAAATATGAAAAGACAGGAATGTTTTAATGTCATTATTGTAACCTTTGTTCTTATTTATACACAGGAACCACTGAGATCAAAGTCAATAATGTTAATATTAAGAGTAACAGAAGATATTCATGCAAGTCAAAATATGTTGTATATCTGATATGATGTGTCTCATGTGATGCATTCTATGTTGGAAGTACCACCAGGGACCTTTATCATAGATTTTATGAACATTTATACGCAATAAAAGTGAAGGATGACCAAAATGCCCTTAGAAACATTACAGTAATAGCAAATGCAAAACTGATTTTAAGGTTGCTGTTTTAGATCAAATTGTCAGCTATAAAAGTTTATTTAATGCAGAAGAAGAGTTGGACTGGAGGGAATAACATACATGGCAGATGAAACTGGATGCATGTTACCCTCCAGGTCTAAATGACAAGGATAATTTCAAAGTGTTTTTAAGGAAGAAAAGAATAAAGCATTAATTTGAATGTTGTGGTTAAGTTAATTGTATAAATATGGTGTCAAACTGCAATTCATTCAGTCTGAAGAAGTCTAGCTAAGAAATTAACGTGCTTACTAGCTGGTGAAATAATGTTCTTTGTATTTTATTATAAGCTGATTTTTATTTGAACTCTGATGCCATTATTCAAATGCCTGATTTGATACAGCAGAAGTAGGTGCTCACCAAGGACCCCCCTCCCAAAAAATGGAAGTGTCAGTGGATGCTCTTCAGTTTCCAGAAGACAGAACCTGGTTCATTCCTAAACTCAGGCTGTTGGCATGGAAAACAGCAATGCAAGCAAAAGATCAATTAGCAGTCAAGACAATCCCATCAGCATCTGTATGCCATTAACTAATTAATAAATAATGAGACACTTTGCGACACATCACCAAGTTACTGTCACAAAGTAAAATGCGTGTATTTTCTGGGTAGCCTTAAAATGAACTCAAAAATGTGTCTTTTTAAAACAGGCTGGACTTAACATGTCATTATGAATAGCTTCATGTCCACCTGTAGTGGTCAACTAACCCTTATCTTCATTTAGAAACGTTAGCATTTCTCGTCATTGCTATGGCCTTTGCTTTATTTGTGTTCACAGTGTTTGCAGAGAGTAAAGCTTCCAGTCCCCTAGCAGTGGCAAGTACATGTTTTATACCTCTGCACCACCTAGAACAAAAAGAAAAGGAATGTGATAATGCATTTGTTTCCAAAACAGAAAACCAGATCATCATCTATTTACATGTTTTCATACCTCCTGATACAATATTACATTCCAAAGTCCACTCAAATTCTTTAGAAGTGCAGTCTCTGGGTGAGACTGTCTACTTTACTATGCAGCAAAGCACCTGTGAAAGCAGAGGAAACAGCCATGCTGGAAAGCTATTGGGTAAAGCAGGAAAAAAAAATACGCCCTCAGGAGTTTTTTCTTTGACAACCCAGGATACCAGTCAAACTAGTATCACTTCCACCCCCACAAAAACGTAATAAAAAGGAGAAGAGTAAATTGCAGCAGTAACAGGTGCACTGCATGTGAACAGGACTTGTGCACACACTGGTTTAACACTGCTACACATGGCTCATAGTACAAAGAGATAAACCTTGAGTTCACAGAACTCAGGAGTGGTTCCTTTGTCTCCAGCAAAGAATTCATAGAAAACTTCATTAAACACATGCTCTTTCTTTGTCCTCATTCAGCTGAATTAGCTCCCACTGTAACCTGTCGACAAACTCTTACTGTGTCATCTAAGAGCACTAAACCTTTGGCAATGGCTTATTCAAAATTTGCTTTGCCACAATTTTGAACTGTCTGGGAAGTGATGTAATACTCAAAATTAATATGATTTTAAGGAAAATGCCCAAACCTGGTTCTTCAAACAGTAGCCATACAGTTGTAGATTTGAAATAACATGACCTCTGAGCTTTTTTTATGCTTACCTTCCTGACCCCATTTATTGTTTCTTCTCAGAATTGTTTTGACTCGTTTTAATTGTGCTGCTGTTTTTTTCCCTGTATTACTGTTCCACTGTATTAACAATGTTTGCATTAATCTGATATTTTGCAGTTGTATTAAAAAAATGAGAAACGGATTCTCCTGTTATTATTCTCTTTTCTAAATACTACTGCTCTCTACATTTACTGCCATTGATTTTACACCATGAATTTCATATATCTTATGCACAATACTGGATACTTTAATTGTTATTGCAACAAGTGATACATAGAGCTTTCTTTCAAGGTCCACACTTCAAACTGGCTATCTTAATCTAGACAGCTCTGTCAACAAAACAAATTAAGTAAAAATCAGTAAATAAAAACTTGATGGCAGTTACCATTCACCCCTCAAACATATACACAGATTTTCATTTGTGCCTGTCCCAGTAAAACTCTCACCAGCACCAGAAGCTTTAACAATATAGTGGCAGGCAAAATGCTTGCTGGTATCCCAACATGTCATTTTGCACAAGTGATCTCACCTTCTTTGAGACTGTGGTTCCATCTGCACTCCTAGAGAAGATAAAGCAGTTGGATGGTAGCGGCAATGACTTTCCATTGCCAGGGTTTAATCTACTATAAATCAGTACGATTCTTGCTCGCCACTCACACAGGTTGTTAGTTCATACAATGGTTCCATGCAACTTTTTTGAGCTTAGTATGACTTGGCTACAAAGGTCACCAAGCTACTAGGTGCTCTCTGGAGAGCACAAACCTCATGTCTGGCTCCACCCCTTTCTGGATGGAATTCTCTAAACTCTGAAATAAGCTTCATAATGGTCATTTCATGTATTTTTTATTTTTTTTTTTTGCCAGGCACCTCTTTTCTGACTTGACTGCCAAGGGTGATCCTACAATGGCGCATCCCTCCAGACAATACAGCTATTAAAGATAACATGGGCACACAAACCCCTCCACCTTGATAAGATCATGATTACAGTAGTGGACTTGGTGTCCATGTTAGCTTTATACCATTCTTCATTACAAGTTCATCTACATGAGAAGCAGGAATCTTCCTGCTAAGATTATTTTTTCTTAAAACATTTCTCCCACTTTCCATTTCCTGTTTTATTTATTATAAGTCCTCAGGTGACAGTACCCTTACCTATTTTGATAGAGTAAAAGCATTGTCCCTCTTCTCAGCATTGCACAGACTCCTGAGAGATGATCTCTGCTTAGCCTTACATCCTATGAATGACTCAGTGGTCTTAGATTCTAACTTTAACAACTTCTGCTGAAACTCATTGTTAGTACTCCCCACCATAACATTGGGTCTGGCTACTACACTAAAATTAAAACTATCCACCAGTCCATCGTGCATGGAATGGAAATGTTGGGCAACAGGACCATCTATCCTGACATTTCTCACGTCTCCCAAATCTTCTAAAATTCTTAGCTTTACTTTTCTTTTTGTTTGTCCCACATACCATCTGGGGGAACAGCAACCACAACCAACCATAATATAAATGACCCCCAAAAGAGTCACAATTAAAATGATCTACTGCTCTATATTTTCTCCCATTGATCAGAGATTCATTGACATTTCTTATCTTATCACAGACCTTGCATTTACCACAAGGAAAAGATCCCTTATTAACCATCTCCTTCCTTTTCTCCTTTGTGTTCAACAGTTATTTCAAATTAAGAATAAGAGAAGACACTTTTATCGGGAAAAATACTAGAAAGAACTTCATCCCTGCATACAATGAACCATATATCAGTTATCAAATTTCTCAAAATACCTGAAAAAGATGAAAATCTACTAACAAAATATATAACATCCTTCTGCCCAATGGCAAAATTCGATCCCTCATTGTGGTGTCCCCCTCCTCCCCCACTATATCTATCCTTATTCCAGACTTTGACTTTATATTCCTTTTTCCCCTCAACTTGAAGTTCAGCTTCCCATAGGACATTGGCAGAATAACCCCTGGTGCTCAACCTATTCCTGATTTTCTCAAACTCTACTTTGAGTGGATGGACTGGTGGATAGTTTTACTTTTAGTGTAGTAGCCAGACCCATTGTTATGGTGGGGTGTACTAACAATGAGTTTCAGCAGAAGTTGTTGGTTAGAATCTAAGTTTATTATTAATTATAATACTCTCCATCCTTATGGTATGAATTTATAAATTTAATGGGGTCTTTGTATAGTTCACATGGGTTCCATATATTCTTATAGCTATATATTTTTATAGCTGTTTTTGTATCAGATATGTATTCACATTTTTGTATTATATTTGTTATAGTCTTTTTTATAAAAGTTTAAAAACAAAGGAAGAATGTTAAATGCATGGGGCAGAGTTGGTGGAACACTAACTGTGGATTCATTGTTTGATTAATTTGTTTAATTTATGTAATTATAACTTTAGTGCGGAATATAATGACTGCTGTATCACTGCTGAATATTTCTTGAAGGCGGTAGCCGAGGTACCAGAAGCATTAAATTGTTGCAGTCTTTTTGCGGGAGTCCCGAGTGGTTTTTTTTTTTTTTTTGGAGTTTTTTTTTTTAACTGAACAGCACACCAAATGGAGGATGGGTGATCACAAATTTTCATTAAAGATGAGGAAAATTTATTTCATGGAGGACAGTGCAAGTTGCTCACCAGTATTTGGTGACAGGGCTCATCTTCCTAATGGTCTCTGGCTATAAGCTTAGTAAAATCTCATAAACCTACAAATCTGATAACTAGCTGATAGAACCAATGCTGAGGGGACATTTTTTAACCACACTCCAACCAATACACACATTATAGATATATTAAGATACAGCACAAATATGAAATATAATGAAAATAAAGAATTACAAAAAAAAGTTAAAATGTACTGTTGGTGACATCAGAGCTGCTCTCAGGGTAACAAATAAGCATCATACCATAAGAACATAATTTCAACTTAAGAGAACATGTTTACATCTCCTGGACTGATCCACAAAGGATTTGTT
Organism: Protopterus annectens; assembly: GCF_019279795.1. Classification (NCBI taxonomy): domain Eukaryota; kingdom Metazoa; phylum Chordata; order Ceratodontiformes; family Protopteridae; genus Protopterus; species Protopterus annectens. The sequence continues at coordinate 1,160,417,847 of NC_056741.1, read as the reverse complement.
ATAGCCACAGCCTGGACGTTATGGGTAAAATAAAGAACAATAGTAGCATAAGGTAGTTACAGCTAACATTAAGTTAAGAGATTAATTCAGATAACAGGTTTGAAATGCATGTTTGAACTATGCTTATAAATTTTCAAACCTTCCTCTAGTGTCTTATTAGTTCCTTCCAAGTCTATGAAGCTACTCACAGATACAGCTGTCAAGCTGCTGTATCAGCATAGGCTAAGCACATTAATAAAGAGGCATCATATCATCACAAACGGAGAAGGAAACATAGACATTTAAAGCTATTTTACAAAGAAAAAGGAAATTAATACTTTACAGCCCTTCTGCCATAAAAGAAGCATTATGTGGAAGGTAGTTTTTGAAGAAATGAGGTTCCTCTGCCAATTCCCACCCCACTGATGACTTTGCCTTGACAGACCTATAGCAGAGGGGTCACATTAATTATGACTGTGACCTGTAAAAATGTGCAGATGAATGATAACTTGCTATAGAGTCCTGCGTTGTGTACCATTATAGAAAGGAACCAACCTTGTTTAGACACTGACCTTGTAAGCCAAAGACATACTTCTCAAAAGTACCTAATGAAAAATAAGACTTGGCATTCAGTTATGGTGCATAATGTCATATAATTGTTAATACATTTCAAAAGACTGCTGGTCACCCAGTGAAAGCTAATAGTGCAAATCTTGGATAAGTATAGGCTATACCCTGTGTGAATAAATAGTTTGTAAAACACTTTAAAATTCAAAGAACTCTGCTACATAAATTTGACTCAGTTTCTTCTAGGTATTACTAAGGAAAACTGCAATGGTGTGTGGCTGAAATTTGCAATACTATATATTTCTTCACAATGCACATATACCACCATTAGACCAGTTACATACAAAACAGCAGTTATTAAATCTACAGAAAGCTGAAGTATCTTGTTTGATCTTTCAAACTGCAGTTCACAAGCTGTACAGAAGGAGTCAAACTTCACATTCTTAAAATTGCTTCTTGTTAAAAATATGAATTGACTAAAATATTAAGAAAAGTGATAACAGAATGCATAGATATATAACAGCCACACAAATGCCTACCATCATGACTAACGACACGGAGTCCATTACAGAAATATTCAACTAGTGTCACATATTGTTTGATATGTCACAGCTAACATCTGGACAATATCACCAACATACCAAGATGTAACAGCACGACAAGCCAACCCAATGCAGTGACACACAAAGTCTTGCTCCAACCAGGTAGTGTCCATAACAAAGGCTTGCTCATCGGCATTACTCACCTGCACTACTGCAATTCTTAACGAGTATGTCACTCTGTTTATTCACTTATTTATTACTGGCAGTATGAAAATACCTGACATACGTGTGTTCTAGCTGTATGGTTTAATTACATGGCTGATAAGGAATATGCGGACAGGAAATGTTCTGCATGTCAGGGAAGAAGTTATATTCATATGGGGGACAGTTTACATGGCATACTGGCAGAAAAAATGTAGTGAGCACTACTGGTGGTCATTCACTGCAAGCCTGATGATCCCTTTGCAAAGCACTACACGCACATAGGTGTGTGTTCCAGGCAGGAGCCGGAAAGGTGGAGTTGCAAATTACCCTGCACTATAAAATACTGTAGAATCATTGGCAGTGCCTTCTTGTTGTTATCACATTGGATCATAAGTCTCATTATCCCTGATGACTGAAAGGAAACAGGCTTTTACTGAGTTGTTGATACACTGTGCCTGACAAAGATATGTAGATACAGCAACTAAGCCTCCTCTAAGTCATGTAAATGTCAAACTGGGCACTAAAGCAGGCAGGTAGCTAGTATGAAAGTACAAGGCTGATAATGGACATCATCAGCACAAACACAAACTTGCAGGGTGCTATACTAGGTGCACTGAGATAAAAAATGGTTAAGATGTAGTAAATGGAAACTTACAGACCAGGTTCCCATAGCCAAACTTGCATGAAGCTGGTTATGTCCTGCATTGGTGTAATATTTGGTCTTGGCTACAAAACTCTTTCGAAAAAAAAAAACAAAACAAAAAACAACAAACATTTAACTACAGGAGGTAAAAGTAAATCACTTACAGTGTACACTGAGTAACTTCTTTAACTGAAAAAGACGTACTGCAGAGCGGTCAGACCTCTACCATGGAAAGAAGGAAAGAAAGAGAGACAGATGGAGAAAGACATAGATGGGGGGAATGAAAATTATACATTTATTTTTGCTATCCCAGTAAATGGGCTGCTCAGTTAAGAGATGATTTTTCAGGTACGGTATGAGAGTATTTCTGCAACTTATAAAACATTAGTAGAAATGCAACAAAATGTGTTTTAGTGAGTGTATATTATTACAGCATTATGTAGAGCAGTTATGCTGCAAAAATGAACATTATACATAAAGTGACATAGTAGAAGTGTGTATAGTAAAAGGTAAGGTAGAAGCAGTTACTAAACAATTAAATGTATTAAAATATGAAATTTATATATTTACCATAAGGAATGATCTACAAATGTGGATCTCCTCCATAACACATAACCGGCATTAGGACTGTTCAACAATTGGCTCTGATATTCAGTACATCAAATGATTTATAAATATATATATATATATATACATTATATATATATATATATATATATATATATATATAAAATGGTTTACTATTGAAATGCCGATCCTGACATGGGCGACTCGACTTGCACGAAGGCGAAAATGCGATCGTCACCGCAGTCGAATCCCAAATGTGTGAACGGCAAAACCTCGCCCCTGTCTGACCCATGGTAGCATGGGTGTGGAGGTGTTGTGTGGCCGGTAATGTCGAATGTCGAATGAGTTTCGACAGCGAACATTTTTCGCAGTTTCGGTTCGCGAAAACACATCGATGAGGTGGCCGTCCGAACAAAGTGCATTCACTTATTCAATAGTAAACCATATATTATATATATATATATATATATATTATATATATATATATATATAATATATATTACATATATATATATATATATATATATATATATATATATATATATATATATATATGTTGTTGTTGCATCTTTCGGCTTATCCCGGTTGGGGGGTCACCACAGCGGAACTCCGGTCAGCTAATGTTTGGTAGTGGACTTTTACATGCCGAGTTACCAGCCCTGACGCACAACCTTCAACGAAGGCATGCCCATTCACGCATGCCTCCACACAGAAGATGCTGTAACTGAGAATCGAATGCGACAACGTCTTGCTGTGAGGTGACAACGCTACCGCAGCACCACTACTGCGGGTATATATATATAAAATATATGTCTACATATGCATATAAAATATATGTCTACATAAAACTATGAGAGACACAAAATCTTTTCAGCCAGGGTAGGTTCATTGCAGAAGATGGACCCACTTTCAGTCAGATACAAAGCTTATGTATTTACCAAAATATGTCAGATCTGTGAGAGTGTGCGTCTTTCTTCTGTAACTCACAGCACAGAATTCCAAGCTCTTCATATTACATAAACCCTTGAAGAAAATATTCTTCATCATGGTACCACAAAAGTATCCTGGCTCTCATGATGTAATCCAGCATTTGTAATGTTTTGCAAAGGTGTTCACAGAAACCCATGTAGGCGATGCAAAAATAGTAAGGTCTGCATTTCAGAAAAAAAGCTACTGAAGAAATTATAGCACTAGTGTCATCAGCTTTAGCACCAGATGAAATGGCTTAATTGTGCTTAGTATAGTAAGATATTATACAATCAGATAGTTATCTGGAAATGGTGGAAGTATTCTGGCTTTGAAATTTAGAGAAGGTAACAAAAAGCTGGGCATCTTTACAAATACTTGGTAGTCCTGTTTTTAAGGAAGGTGTTGCTAAAATAATTTCTAAATCCTCCTAGCTTTTTTCACACTCACCACGCCAATTCTTTACTTTCACCAGCTAAGGCAAATTCTACCACAGCAATTTTTCTTCAGGAGCTTTTTACAAGGACTATCCTAGAAGCAGCCACCTGGCCCTCAGCAGATACCTTTACTAAGAACTAGAGAGTGGACATTTCTCTAAATCCACAGCTGCCTTTGCCAGATCAATTCTCACAGACTGCTTGATAGCTCTCCTATGTCTCATCCAACCACCCCTTACTCCACTTGAGCTTTGGGAATCACCCAGCTGTTTGGAATACTACAATAGTGATCTAAGGAAGGAATATAGCACAATTGTGTAAGAACATACCATAACAGTAGTTGTCCTACTGATCATTGTTGCAGTATTACTTCACATCCTACCACCCCCTTTCTCTAAACTTGTTTTCTTCCCACTGGGACAGAGGAGGAAGCCTTTCCTGCCTTCTCCCCTCTTAGTTGTCCTAGTTTTTAACTTTCCCAGGTGTCTATATATGTCATGACTTGGAGACAGTCTGAGATTTCACACTCAGTGTCCACTTATGTACCCTTACGTCCATGGACGTAGGTCATACATCAGAAGTATGGCCCTATGGAAGGTTAAAGCTTTGGTATCCCAGACATACATCCAGGCTTTCTGACAATATAACCCAACTGTTTGGAATACTGCAGCAGTGATCTAAGGAGGGACATTAGGTAGCTCTGCATATGTACTGATTTAGATTTAACTTAATTGCAATTTTTAGGCATAAAAAAGTAAGTAACCCTGTCTTTGCGCAACACCAGATAGGATGGTTCAGCAGAAAGAGCATGATATTTAAAAATCCTTCTAGCTGAAGCAATACTAAGAAGTGTTTTCAAGGCAAGGTATTTAACTCTATGGTAACAGAAGACTGAGCAGGAGTCCAACCTAAATGTTCTAAAATGAGAAGTTATGTACCTACCATAACGTTCCATGTTAGTTGTCTTCTCTCGCCTTCTTTCTTGCTTGATGGGTTCAGAGCCGATCCTCGGCTCCGACTCGGCACTTGCTAAGCTCGAGAGTCACTTTTACCAGCTCGTGGCAGCCCCATATCCCATGATGCAAGGCGGTAAGTACCCAGATCTCGTTTGTTGTCTATAGGCAATAACACCTAGCATAAAAAACTTCCCAAAAGGAAGAAAGAAGGCAGAGAAAAAGCCTGAAGGATGGGTTAGGAAGACCAGAACTGTATGGTCTTAAGAAGCATTCTTCCATGTAGGGAGAAAAAGGTCTGTCCAGGCCAGGGGGAAGGAGGGAGAGTCGCAAGAAAGAAGGCGAGAGAAGACAACTAACATGGAACGTTATGGTAGGTACATAACTTCTCAATGTTAAGTTGTCAATCTCGCCTTCATTCTTGCATGATGGGACCGCGTCCCTAGCACCTCTATCCTGGGTGGCTCAATGGAACAGACTCTTGAGAACTGTAGAGCCAAAACTGGCTCTGTCCCTGGAGGCCAAATCCAATTTGTAATGAGAAACAAAGGTATGAGGAGTGGCCCAAGTGGCCGCTGCACAAATTGTGTCTAATGGAAGTCTAGCCTGAAAGGCTGTGGAAGTGGCTAAGCTTCTGGTTGAATGCGCTTTAGGTTTCGAGCACAGCTGTTTTCCCCTGAGCTGATAGATTTCAGAGATGACAGAAGAAAGCCATCTAGATAAGGTGACTTTTGAGACGGGAAGGCCTTTTTTGTTATCAGCATAAGAAATAAAGAACTGATCGGATTTCCTGAATTGTTTTGTTCTGTCCAAATAATATCTGAGTTGGCGGTGAACATCAAGATAATGTAACATTTGTTCTGATCTGTTTGAGTAGTTTGGGAAAAATACAGGAAGGTCAATAGACTGATTCAAATTATTCTTTGAGGCGACCTTAGGCAAAAAGGTCGGATTAGTTCTCAAGGATACTCTGTCTTTGTGGAAGACCAAATAGGGGGGACGAACAGAGAGAGCATGAAGTTCAGATACTCTCCTGGCCGACGTAATAGCAACCAGGAATAGAGTTTTCCATGAAAGAAATTTCAGGGAACATGAAGCAGCTGGCTCGAAGGGAGGAAGAATCAAGGATGTCAGCACTAAGCTTAGGTCCCATTGAGGAGGAGGACTCCTGACTGGAGGTTTCAGGAGAAAAATTCCTTTTAAGAAGGCTCTACAAAGCCTGTGGGACATAATGTTGTGATCTGCGAATCCGACATGAAAGTTCGAGATAGCAGCCAACTGAATTTTGACCGTGGAAGAAGAAGAGCCCGCGTGAAAGATTTCCGCTAAGAAATCCAAAACTGCTTGGACTGGAGCAGTAAAGGGATCAATATTTTTAGCTTTTGCCCAACAAGAAAAGCGTTTCCATTTGCTGGTATAAATCCTTCTAGTAGAGGATTTTAGGGAAGCTACTATGATGTCTCTAACAGGATTAGAGATCATAGGAAGCCTGGCTAAGGAAGGAAGTGGAGCAACCATGCTGTGAGGTTGAGAGAAGGGATAGACCGGTGCAGCTGACCCGATTGGTGAATCAGAAGGTCTGGTACTGGGTCCAAATGCCACGGCTGCACCAAAAGGTGACGATGGAGGAACGGGAACCAAATTTGTCGAGGCCAATAGGGAGCAATGAGAATCATTTTGGCTCTCAAAACGGTGGCTTTCTGGAGTAATTGTGGAATCAGCGGAAAGGGAGGAAAGGCATAAAGAAGTCCCTGGGGCCAATCCTGGGTTAGATCGTCTCTGGGGGGATGGCATGGCAGTGGGAAGAGAGAAAAGAAGTCTGGGCATTTGCTGTTTTGGGGAGTAGCAAAAAGATCGCAACATGGGCGGCCCCATTCTAGAAAAATCTCCTCCACTATAGATTGCTTGAGAGACCACTCGTGAGGCATGAGAATAGCTCTGCTCAATCTGTCCGCTAAAATGTTGGTTTTCCCAGAGATATGCATTGCTACCAGAAACCGATGAGAGGAGATCGCCCATTGCCAAAGTCTGAGAGCTTCTCGACACAAGGGGTAGGACTTGGTTCCGCCCTGCTTGTTGATATACCATACTACAGACATGTTGTCTGTGTGAACTGCAATTGTTCCCAAGGGAAGAAAGTCGTTGAGGGCTTGCAACGTTAAAAGCACTGCTCTCATCTCTAGGACATTTATGTGCAGGTGGTATTTGAACGGTTGCCACGTCCCATGAACCATCCTGCCCTGATAATGACCCCCCCACCCGATCAGGGAGGCGTCCGTTGTGACAGTGGCTACCGGGGCCGGGGATACAAAGGGTCTGCCTTGGTGAATCTGGGGAGAAGTAATCCACCATGAAAGATGATTCTTGCAAATCTGTGTCACCAGTATTTGGTGACGCATTGGAAGTTGTTGGTAAGACCACTGAGTGAACAACATCCACTGAAGCAGGTGCATGTAGAAGCGGGCCAGGGGAAGAAGGGTAATGGCCGCAGCCATGAGGCCCAACACCTTTAGAACCATTCTGGCTTGTACTTTTTTGCTGGCTAGGATGATCCTCACGTGACTTTGTATATCTGAGATTCTTTGGTCTGTGAGGGTTGCTGACATCCGAACAGTGTTTAAGTTTGCGCCCATGAAAGTAATAGACTGGCAGGGCAATAAGGAGGACTTTTCGTAGTTGATCGAAATACCCAATTGAGTGCAAAGATTTATTGTGTAATCCCTGGCTTGAAGAAGTTGATGCCTGGTGGTGGCTGAAAGGAGCCAGTCGTCGAGATACGGAAACACCTGGAATCCTTGACGTCTCAGGTGAGCCGTGACCACTGCCATACATTTGGTGAACACTCTGGGGGCTGTAGTGAGACCAAAGGGCATGGCTCTGAATTGGAAATGACTGGACCCCAGCCGAAAGCGGAGAAATCTTCTGGCGCGTCTGTGAATTTTTATGTGATAGTACGCGTCCTGAAGATCTATTGAGCACATCCAGTTGTCCTTCTCTAGGAAGGGCAAAATTGACTGAAGTGTGACCATTCGAAATCTTGTCTTTCTCACAGACTTGTTGAGTCTGCTGAGATCCAATATTGGTCTCCAGTCTCCCGTCTTTTTGGGGACTGAATGGTCTGCTGTAACTGGCTGAATGGCTCTTTTTTGTAGAAGTTTTAATACTTCTAACTCTGCAACTTCCCTTAGACCGGGTGGTACATCTGGAAGGGAATTTGAGTGAGAGAAGGGACTTTCCTCGAAAGGAATTTTGTAACCCTTGGATATGATCGACTGTATACAAAATACAAATGGAGAACACCAACTGCTGCAAGTTAGAATTTTTTAATTCTGGTACCTCGGCCTTCGCCTTCTCCTGGAATACATTTTACATAATGCTCCACCCATTTTTATACAAATTTTTGATTAAATAATTGATGCACCATCCCCCAATTAAATAATTAAATTCAAATGAATTTAATTATTCAATTGGGGGATGGTGCATCAATTATTTAATCAAAAATTTGTATAAAAATGGGTGGAGCATTATGTAAAATGTATTCCAGGAGAAGGCCGAGGTACCAGAATTAAAAAATTCTAACTTGCAGCAGTTGGTGTTCTCCATTTGTATTTTGTATGCTTTATTGGTGAAGGAGTGGAGGAGTCGTGTGTTTTTTTGGATATTATGTCGGTGGACACCGTCTCTGTCACCCATTTGGGTGCACCATCAGTACAGCCGGTGAATTTGGCATCTTTATGGAAAGAGAGAGAGGAGAAAATGGCTAACAATGATCCTTGGGAAAGTTCAAGCATAGATTTTTCAGAGAGGTATGTGGAGTTGGAAAGAGCTTTAATTAAAGAAGTTACAACATTCTATGATTTAAAATTGCTGGAAAAATACATAAAAACCAATGTCACTCCAAGGGGGCTTAGAGTTGAACGTTTACCAGCTTTTGAATTTTCGGATGAAGAATTAGACTTGTCTGCTGAATGGAAGGACATTTCAGTGAAGTGTACTCTGGGCTGGCTTGGTGTGTTAATTAAAAGAAATGAAAGAACACTAAATAAAACTCGTTCTTCCATCCTGCTTTTGCAGGATAAGCTGATAGAAGAAAGTTCTGTGACTGTGTTTAATAAAAATATGATCGAAATCAAAAATAGGGTATCCAAAATAGAAACGGAGGTGGTTTCCCGAAAAAAGAGAAAATATCTTCGTGATATCAAAGACCATGAAACAGGTAAACTGTATTCATGGCAATATAGCTTTAAGAAGAAGCGTGGAGCTTCCCGTGACGTCATCAGGGGCCCGAGATCCATCGGTGGTGGTGAAACCTCAGCGTCTTCAGCGGATGAGTCGAGCAGTAGGAAGAGTGTATCCTTTGAGAGCCTGAACACAGAACAGGAATCCAGCGTGGGAGTCAATAATGTAGTAAGCGATACAGATCAAACGGCGGTGCAGCAAAAGGGAAGAGGACGTCGTTTTCAAAGCAAGGGGAGAAGGAGGTGATAAATCGCCAAGTTTCAGCAGACATGGAATTATTTTCTCAGAGACTGTTTTTCAAAGGGAGAGAGGGGTTCAACAGGTTCATAAGCGGATTCCAACGCTTGAAGGAAGCAGTCGTCTTTCGGATGAAGTGGTTTCCTTACAGGACTCTGATTCAGTGTTTATTGATGCTGTGGACATTTGCGAAGGTGAGAACTATAATGTAGTTAATATCTCAGATTTAAACATAACTGAGAGTGCCAAACAAGTTCTTTATAAAGGCACTAAATTTGTACCTGTTTGTTTCCCTTCTCTTGCCGATTTGTCTTTGGAAATCAAGCAATTTTGTAGAAAGCTGTTTCTGAGGGAATTTTTTGCAGTTCAAACTTTATTTGATAACAAACAAAGGTGATTCTAATGTAAATGCTCCATTGATTGATAATTTAAATAATGTTGAGGAGAATATGGCTAGTTTAGAAACTTTAGATGAGTCTTTATTGAACCTCACATTGCATGAAAATGATTTGGTGGATATATACGAACAAGATGAAGTGTGTGATGGTGGGGGGGTTTTACCTTTAACACTGGTTATGGTAGACTAGCGGTTCCCCATTTACCCTGCAAAAGTGGATTCATGCCACCTAGAAAGAACATGGTCATTAATGTATTTGAGAAAACATTATTAAATACTTTAGAAGAAGAATATGTAAAGTTTTGTGGTCAAAAAAGAAACTACAATTTGAAAAGGGATGAATGGAAAGCTTTATGTGATCTAAAGGACATGAATAAAAAGTATGTATTCACTCAAGCAGACAAGGGGGGGAACTGGGTGGTTCTTCCTAGGGACAAGTACAATTCCATGGCTATGGAACTTTTGAAGGACCATAACATTTATTCTGAGTTACCCTTAAATCCAATGAAAGAATATAATATACTATTGTTGGAATTATTGGAAAGGGGCGAACGGCTTGGCTTTTTATCTTCAGGGGATGTTAGAAAGTTACATGTTAAGAATCCCAGAGTGGCCAGATTCTTTACCATCCCTAAAATACACAAAAATCTCATGAATCCACCCGGACGCCCCATAGTTTCGGGGAATGGTGGGTACTTACAGAATGTAGGCATATTTTTGGATTCCCTATTAAAGGGGTACCTAGTAAGGGTACAATCTCATGTTAAGAACAGTGAAGAGGTGTGTTTCAAGGTTAGCAACATAGCATGGGGTGAAGATTTTTATTGGGCTAGTATAGATGTTAAATCTTTATATACTAGCATCAACAGGTTCCACGGTTTAAGAGCAGTGGAAAAAATGTTAGGGGATGGACCCAGAACATTTTTTATCATCAGTCTGTTGGATTTTTGTCTCACGCACAATTGTTTTGAGTTTGAGGATAAGCATTTTTTGCAAAAAGAAGGCACAGCTATGGGGGCGGCCTTTGCGCCCTCATATGCTATTTTATTTATGGCCCTTTTTGAAAACAGTTACATTTATCCCTCTCTTTTTTATAAAAGGAAGGTGGTCAAATATATGAGGTTTATTGATGACCTTTTATTTTTGTGCAGTGGTGTACCCGAGGAGTTTGAGAATTTTGTTTCAGAATTGAAGCAAAATAATTGGGGTTTGGACTTTACTCATACTATAGGGGGCAGAAATATCCATTATTTGGATGTAGAAATTTATGTGAACCAGGATGACAAAATTCAATATAAACCTTATTATAAGAAGACTGCAGCGGAAAATTTTCTCCATGCTTCCAGTATGCATAGTGATTCCTTGATAAGTTCTCTCCCATTTGGTGAGTTTAAAAGAATAGGTAGACACATTTCAGAAAAAAATCTGATTCCAATGGAATTCAATAAGGTGGAAGGAAAGTTAATAGAGAGAGGATATTCGGTTGTGAGTGTAAAAAAAGCTAGAAGAAGGGTGGAGAATGAGTTGGGTATTATAACAAGGTCCAGTAATAGGGTTAGATTTAGGGGGATCGGGCACTCTGGAAATCATGAAATCTATGATAAAAATAGTGGTAGGATAAAGGATTCAAATGAAAAAATATTTTTTGTAACTAGATTTTCCCATTTTTCTCAAATTTTGAAGGGATTAGTGGATAGATTTTGGCCAATCATTTATGAAGATGAGAAGATAGGAAAACTTTTTCTGTCACGGGTGACCTTTTCATATAAGAGATATTTTAATCTCAGGGAAATTCTAAATTTTAGAAAAAATGATGGAGGGGGTGAAGATGATAGAAAGGGATCATTCAGGTGCGGAAGATGTAAAGTGTGTAAGTGGGTTAGGAACCTGGATGGTTGCAAAATTAATGGGGTCAAATACAATGCCACTGAATTTTATGACTGCAACTCAACTGGGGTTGTGTATATCATAGGATGTGGCTGTGAGAGACAAAATTGGTATATAGGACAAACCACTAGAAGGGTTAAATTAAGGATTTTGGAACACCTAGGAGATATAAGGCACAAGAGGTTAGAGAGCCCAGTGGGAAAACATTTTGTTGACAATCATGGGGGGGTCCCAGATGGTTTTGTCTTCAGTGTTTTAGGTAAACCAAATGTATATGCTAATGAGGCCATTTTTCGTGAGAAATTACTTTTGATGGAGTCAAGGTTCATTCTCAATTTAAAAACTATGTTTCCCAATGGAATGAATATGGAGGTGTAATGTATTTTTTCATATAATTTTTTCATGAATTTTTTCAAATATTTTCCAACATTAATTTTTTCACATATTTCTTAATATTTTCTAACATTTAAGAAAAGGGATTGCTTGCAAGGGTCATATTAAATAAATAATAGGTATATATTATTAGTAACAATATTCATATTTATGTATACATTACTAAAAGTATTTATGAAATGAATGTTATTTATTCTCCAGTTAATATGTTGTATAGTTTTGTTTAAGAAATGCCAAATTTGTTTCACTAGAATAGTAAGAAAATGAATTTAATTATTTAATTGGGGGATGGTGCATCAATTATTTAATCAAAAATTTGTATAAAAATGGGTGGAGCATTATGTAAAATGTATTCCAGGAGAAGGCGAAGGCCGAGGTACCAGAATTAAAAAATTCTAACTTGCAGCAGTTGGTGTTCTCCATTTATATTTTGTATGCTTTATTGGTGAAGGAGTGGAGGAGTCGTGTGTTTTTTTTATGATCGACTGTACCCATCTGTCTTGAGTGAGGGAACGCCAGGCTTCTGGGTACAGCGATAGTCTTCCCCCGACTGCCTCCACGGATGGACAGTCGGGCAACATCTCAGGGATGCTGAAAGGGCTTGTCAGAGAGAGGCTCTCTGCTTCCCTGGTTCTGTGGACCCCCTCTGCCTCTAGAGCGGCATCTGTTATTATTACCCCCTCTGCCTCTAGGGGTAAACTGACCACGTGTATCCGGCGTGACTCCTTGGGATTTGCGGAACCACATCTTTCCACCCTTCTATCCTTTAGGGTAAGGTCTAGAAGGGGTGGAAAAATGGACCCCTACGGCAGAAAGAGTCTTGCCGTCCTGTTCACACCTGGTCAATGTATCCTTCACTTGAGGGCCAAACAAAGCTGACCCATCAAAGGGAGAGTTTGTGAAGGACGCCTTAAAGGGATCTGCAAAATTACAGAGCCGCATCCAGGCTTGGCGTCTAAGAGCCACCCCTATACCTGCGGCTCTACTCGCTCCATCTGCAGCATATGATATCAGTCACATGGAGGAGTTAGCAATAGAATTAAGGATTCCTAGCTGCGAAGCAATTTTTTCTTGAGCCCCTGCAGCTGTGGGATCCTGTACTACTTCACCTAGTTCCTTAAGGATGTCCCTTTCGAGTCTGGTGAAGTGACATAAGTAGTTCAGCGAGCGCATAGCAAAGGTCGCTGAAGAGAACATCCGCTTACCATACATATCCATGGTCCTAGAATCCTTATTAGGAGGATGGACAGGTACGGAAGGATCTGCAAGTTCCTTCTTAGTGGCAGCCGCCACCACCATGGCATCAGCAGGGACACCTTTCGTAAGGAATTGCTTATCCAAAGGGGCAGTAATAAATTTAGACGGCCTCCTAGGAACTGGCTCTACAGAGTCAGGAGCAGCCCAAGCCTTTCAAGCAATAACCTCCATAAGGGGGTTGAAAGGCGGAGACACCCAGGAGGTGGAGGGCCGAGATCCAAACGCCTCTAGGTATACTGACTCATCCTCAGAGGGATTTGTGGAGGGCCAGTTTCCCCTCTGCTTTAGGAGTTCTAGGATGTCTGAAAAGGAGACATCCTCAGAGGGGGATCTTGGGGATCCCTCCGACTCATCTAAGTCGGTATCTGAAGTGATAGACTCAGGGGAGTCTAGGTGTTTCCTCTTACAAAGCCTCTTGCGCGGAGGATCTCCTGACTGATCAGGAGAATCCTCGGAAGAGGGGGTTATTCCCAGTGGGGAAACCTGAGGCAGAGGATCTCTGGGTCCAGGAGCAAGAGAGATGGCAGAGATATCGACAGGCACTGTAGAGGAAGGAGCTAAGGGAATAGACTGCTGGCTGAGCCCAGTGGCCAGCACACTCTTCATCACCTCGAAGGCTCCCCTCCCAGGGAGGTCCGAGAGAACCCGTTCCGAAGAAACCGGAACTCCAGGGCCCACCGAAAGGGAAGGCTCCGAGGCAGATGTCGGAGCCGAGCTCACCAAGGCCGAGGCTCCAAGGGGAAGAGTGGGGTCGGACAAGGGTCCGATGCCACTCACCCCCTCGGAGGAGACCAGGGAAGCCCGACCACCGAATCCCTCTAAGGAAGGTCTCGAAGAGGAGATAAGAGTAGATGCTGAGGGTGCAGAAGGGGGGGGGTATCCGCCCCTCAGCCATAGCAGAAACTATCCCCGCAGACTCCAGCTCCAAACTCTGAGGTAGAGTCGAAGGAGGAACTTGAAGAGGGTGTGGACTAATAGCCGTCTGTTGAGACGGACTATGCAGCATCTGGGCCAGTGCCTGTGATTTCAATAATCTACTGACCACCCTCTCTAAATCATGGTCAGAAAGCCTGGATGACCTAGATGATCGGCTCCGATGGCTCCGTTCCAAGAGGAGAGGTGAGGCCGGAGCCGAGAGTATCGGTTCCAAGGATGGGGACCTGGACCTCTTCCTCGAAGGAACCATCGGAGCCGAAGAAACCATAGATGCAGTCGGAGCCCAGGACTTTTCGGCTCCGACAGAAAGTCTCGATGCATCGGCTCCAGCCGGAGCCGATACAGACATAACAGTAACGGTGTCGGAGCCGGTCGGCACCGACACCGAAGCCTGAGCCACATGGTGGTCGGAGCCAGTCGGAGCCGACACCGATGTGACTGTAACAGTATCGGCACCGATAGCCATCGGTGCCGAAGGTTTTTGCAAACCAGGATCGGCTCCAGCCGGAGCCGATCTCGACTTCGAAGGAGTCGGAACCGAGGCTGCAGGCTTGGACACAGAAGCCTGGGGCTTGGAAGACTTTGAAGTCTTGCTCGGAGCCAATTTAGCCGGAGAGCCCTCCGGTTTAAGAAGACCCCTTAAAATCAATTTATTTCTCCTCTCCTGCAGGACTCTCTGGCTAAAAGAATGACAAATCGCACAGGAGTCCTGCAGGTGGAGAGGTCCCAGGCAATATAAACAAGAAGTGTGACCGTCTGTCAGAGACATCTTCTGACAGCACGAGTCACACTTCTTAAAGCCTGAGACCCTCTGCTCTTTGGACATAGTGGACAAACTCAGAACCACACAGTCCCAAACAAACAACTAAACTATAGTTGAAAAAGTAAAAACCTCAACACACACACACACCCTGACAGGGGGGGGGATGGGAGGGAAGAAGGGCTGACTAAAAAAATTAAGGAGGAAGGATAATTTTAGTCAAAAAAGGGCTTAATATAAACTAAAAATGTTAGATATAAAGTTTAAAAGTGAAAAGGGGCTAAAAATAGTTTAATATAAATCACTTACCAGGAGCTGGTAAAAGGAGGACCTCATCAGCGAAGCGGCAAACGAGATCTGGGTACTTACCGCCTTGCATCATGGGATATGGGGCTGCCTCGAGCTGGTAAAAGTGACTCTCGAGCTTAGCAAGTGCCGAGTCGGAGCAGAGGATCGGCTCCGAACCCATCAAGCAAGAATGAAGGCGAGATTGACAACTTAACATCAAAATATTATAACCAGGGAGATACTGATTATTACAGTCCTCAGCAAAATGCCCTCAAGAAACTTTTTCACACACTTTCAAAGAAAGCAAGGGATTAGAATTTTCCCTTGGCCAAAGTTTGAGATGGTAGCCAACTTCACCTTAAATGGGCAATTATTTACTCCAGAGTCAAAAATATCTGTCAGATAATACTGAACTGTGAGAATGGGGAGAAGAGAAGGGATCTATACAGCTCCCGACTGAGTTGTTGGCACTCACAATGCCGTGTGCTGACACAAAAAAATGAGAGCAGGAATGCAAGAGAAGAGCAAATATCAGTCATCACCCTTCGCCTTTATACTTTTTTTTTTTTTTGCAGGGGGCAAGCCCCCAACCCCCCTGAGACCGACTGATATACATATCAACCAACTCCAAGACTGCCATAACTCAGAGAACAGGAAATATTCTGAGAAATTGCAATTTTGGGCTTATTTTTTGCAAGTCCATTTTTTTCAGTCAGTTGGTGTCCATATTACAGGAATTGCTAAAACAGGTCCTCACATTTCAAATGGCTACCAATCTAGATCCTTGGAGTAGGCCCACACTGAGAATCATGTCCACTTGTCCCCGTATGTTTTCCTCACACTAAGCTTTTAGGATGAAGAGAGTATATTGACTACTCTTTTAGCAACTACTGGAAGTACAGAAACTAGGTAGTCAGCCACAGGGAGTAGCTATTTAGGTGAGAATTGCCCAACAGAAGACGCAGAGGCGGGAACTTGATCTGCTGCAGCCAGTAAGGAAATGCAAGGATACTCTAGATTTATAAGCTTCACCTTCTGAATGAATGATGTCATCATAGGAAATGAAAGAAAACTGGAGAGATGTCTGGCTGCCCATTTGTGGACAATAACGTCCTAACATTTCCCCAGTGATGGAAAGATGAAGAAGGCATACCTGCACTTGGTGTTGGCTGTGGAGGCAAATAGATTGCAGCAGGAGTCCCTCATTTCTAGAGGTTCTTTCTAGTTACCAAGGAGTTGGGAAAATCACTTGAGGAGAAGCAGCAGATATCTGCTCAGACTGTCTGAAAAGGAACTGGTCTCCCCAAGGTTATGGACAGCAACTAAGAAATGGCTGCTGGACATAATCCATTCCCACATTCTCATAGCTTCCGAACAAAATGAGTGCAATAAAGTTGATCCATGCTTGCTGATACACGTTTCCATCTGTATGGTTAGGACTTTAACTGGGTGAGAGTACTGGAAAGTTTGCAGGGTTAAAAGGACTGTCACTATCTCCAGTATGCTGAATTGAAATGAAAACTCTAATGATATCCTAACACCCTGAATCATCTTCCTGCTGAAATACTCCCACACACCCCAGGAATCCAAAGTGACTATAACCATAGAAAGGAGAAAGTGGAAGAGACAGCTGCTGGACACATTGTTGGTGTGTCCATCCACTAATTCAAGTGAAATTGGCAGGTCTGAGAAATATAAACTTGATGCTCCACTGGGTCCACACTGAAACTACACTGGACTCTCATGCATGATTTAGTGTGAGGAATTATGAGTATAAATGCTGCCATGAAATCCAGTATCTTTAGATAGTCATATATTTTGGTTAGAGAGTATACCAGAAGAGTAAAACATTTTTGTTTGAGGTGAACTACGTCTTTTGGAAGTCTTATCCTACATATCTTGGTAACCAGACTGCAGCTAAATCTAAATAGGCTGCAGGTGGGACTTTGCAAGGAGCAAAATTATTCCCAAAGATCAGAGCAAGCTAATCAGATACTCTGTGATACCAAATGACTAATAAAAAGGACAGCTTATAGCTTGCAGTCCAGACATGGGAACACTTTCACTCCCTGTAGATACAAGTGCACTACAACAATAGACATGCATTTGGTTATTATCCTGGCAGCTGAAGGGAAATTAAATGGGAGAGTTCAGAAGGGATGTTGACTGGCTTCAGCTATAAAGAGTGGATACCTCCTGGATTTCTTGGTGATTTTTATGTGGAGGCAGGCATTCTGGAGGTACAAAGAGCACATCTAATCTTCTGCCAAACAAGGAATGATTGTTTGCACTGAGACCATTTGAAAGAATTCCTTTGGGAAGTATATGTATGTGTTTCATTTGCTTATATCCAACAGTGGACTGAGATTCTTTGCCAAAAAAAGAACTAAGTATTATCTGGACCCTTTCTGGTTACCGTTATAAAACTCCAATGACATTATATTGCATGTCTGTCAAATGTCCATATCTCTCAACTTGTTTGCTCAAGAATTCTGGACAAAACCAAAAATTATTGGGAGGAGGGTAATACAAAGGCCCAAAATCAGGAACAGTGTATTAATAGGATTATGGAGTATTCATTTGTGCTTCCAACGGCCAAATAATTCATTGCAGCTTCATATGACGTCTGTGAAGGAAGTACAGAAGTCAACAGATACTGTGTATTTAGCCAGAGAAAAAGAGTAGCCATGGATATATTGAAACCATCCACTGCTTATTTATACAACACGATCCTCAGAGTAGCAGACAAAATACTGCAAATTCTTTCAACTACTGCAAAAAAAAGAACAGTATTTTAGTCAGTGATCCCTGTTTCATGTATCTAAACAAGCAGAGAAACTATTTTTTAAAAATAAATGAGTACCCAAAGGGGCTCAGAAAACTTTAGGCTACGACATATTGAGAACCCATACATTCTGCTTTTCTTCTCTGAAGAAATATGTAACAGCTTACATAAATTGTATGTATGTATGCATAGTATGTATGTATCTTTGTGTCTGTCTGTGAAAGAGGTGGAGATATATATATAGAGAGAGGGTGTGAGTGCAAGTGTGCTTAACTGTGCACATGCTAGAATGATCATAGAGGCTGAATTATTTGCTCCAGCTTAGGTCTCAACTACAAGACTCACTTTCTTGCCTAGGGTACTAGTGATTTCTCCTAAAAAGTAGTTTTATGAGACAGATAAGAAAAGGTGTCCAAGGTTTGCTTAGGCTGCAAAACTATCTTGCCTCATTGCTTGAATGTACTCCAGCTGCTGTGAAAATGGGGCAGGTTCCTATCGGAAGACTGTCACAGCATTCTGCTTGAATGTTGCTGCAATTCTCAGCAGAGGGTGAGGATGGTTACACTTAAGATACTCACTTGCCACAAGATTAGGAAAAGGAAACAGGAGAGTAAAAATCAGAGGCAAAGTATGTAAAACACATGAAAAAGCCAAGGCTGACAAGGGAGCTAAAGTGGAAAAGGGAGAACCCATGTGGCGGGTACTGCACTACAATCCAAGGAATTATTCATACATGTCAAAGAAAAATGAAAGGCTGGTCCAACTGCTAATGGGATAGAAGAGGAAGATCATGGGTGCTGTGATCTAGAAGAAACTAGTACATTTCATTCAGTTTTCAACAAAGTAACTTTTGAGGAAAGTAGTAAACTGGAAAGAAATGCAGAATATGAACGGGGAGAAGGTCTATGAATACCCTGAAAGTTAAGAGACTTGATGCCTTTTCATGCGAGTGGATAACTAATAAGAAGTAAGGTACTAGAACACTAAGGTACCTCTAGAAATAAATACTACTATTCAAAAACAAAATCAAAGAAAATCTGAGAAAGCATTCTCATATATAGGTCTGTCAGCCAAGTCTCTGTGATGGAAAAACACAGTGTACTAAAACATAGGTTGGTGGGCTTTCTGAAGGTGAATGAGCTATGAGACCCCAACAAGATTAGGCCATATATTAAATATAATGCCCCATTTGGCAAGTATATGTCCGGACACAAGTAACAACTGAAACGCCCACAGAGGCACCTTAATAAAAGGATACAAGGCCTAAATAACATGTCCTACATGCACCAACTCAAAGTCTTTCCACTATACTCTATATCCTACAGACCCATGACTGACGTACAAGGCATTCTCCGATCCATTACTGAAGGATTTACTGCACAGTAGCATGTCAAATGGCATCAGAAATACTCAGTCTAGGAATCTAAACCTCTTTTGCAGCATCAACAGAATGGTTTGGAGGGACAAGTATATTTTGCAGAGGATACCGCTGGTGTGGAATAGACTCCTCATCCACATAAAGCTCATCTCTGTCCATTTTCAAGTGCAACCATGAGAAAGGGTAAGATGGAGAATACCTTAGCTAAGCATACGGTGGAGAATCCCAATCATAACTTCCAGTTTTTTATTATAGACCAGGTCAAATCTGGTGGTAGAGGTGGTCCTACATCCCTCCTCTTGGAATACAGAGAGTTGTTATGGCAACTAAGGCTGGACGCTTGCCATACATCTGGCATTAATGGCATTTTGTCCATATCTTGCCTCTTAAAATTGAAGAGGCTAAATAGATAATAATTCTAGTCCCTTAGTCCCTTTTGGAACTTTATAAATTAATGATTTTTTCGAGTTTTAGTTTTGGGTGCTTATAATGGTTTGTCTTCTCAGCCAGACAACAGTATTTTTGTGACCAATTTTTGTGTTCAGGTTTCTTTAAGATTTTAGCGGTAGTGATGTGTTGAGGTCATAGATGCACTTTAGGCATATGTAAATTTTACTTATTTTGTATTGTCATTTACTACCTATATGTATTAGTTCATTTGATTCACACTAGGTTCTATTGTTTCACATTATATACTAGTGTGTCTTATTAACATAACACTGCTGTGTTAGGTTAGTAGTAGATTTAAACTGGTGGATTGTAGGTTATAAACACGCTCTTTCTGGAGCGAAGTTTATTAATGAAATGTCACTGGCTTAGAACAGGTTTTGCATGTTCGTTTTTAATCCTCGGTTTTATTGAGGCTGTGTTACAGTCAATTAGGGGAGGGGATTATTGTCCCCGGGTTTGTAACACATTGTTAGAGTTTTGCATGGATACAGTTTGATTTTTATATCAATACAGGAGCTCCGACTGTTAGTAAATAGCTGATTCGGGTGAGCCTACTCAATCTGTTTTATATTAATAATTCTAGGGCAATAGGCTCAAGTTCAACCACTGTCATTTATTTATGTTGTGCTTTCTCAATGTTATTTTACATTTTCCTTAGAATGGTTTGCAAATATTGCATTTGTTATTTGGCACATATGTTACGCCAAAAGCAAGTGATTTCTGTTTCAATGCATTTGAAAGGTCATTGGATTTATTTAATTCATCAGCAGGTACTATATTAACTAAGTTTATATGCCAGGTAAACTAAGGTTAGTTACAGTTTTTTAGAACACAGTGTATGTGCAATTATGATGATAGGTGGTTTTAAATTAAAGTAGGAACCATGTGATGTGTAATGATGTTATTTAAATCATGTGGTTGATTTTAAAATTGTTTTCTGTTTTTCTGAAGAAGTCAGCGTGCAGCTGATGAAAAGCCTGTGAATAGAGCTTAAAATAAAAGAGTTATCTTTGGATATTATATTTTGCAACTCTATTATTGAATTGAGTTACTGTGCACTTCAGGGTTACTCTCTGGTTTCGGAACGCATCCAGTTTGGTTTTCTTTTTTGTTTTTTACGCTACATTTGGTTCATGGTAGTGTGTGTGTTATGGATGATGTTCCGAATATACCATCAGGAACCAGTACAGGAGGAGAGACTGGCAACTTAACCCAGCTTATCAAGTTATTGACTCAGAAAGTCAACAACCTTTCTTCCCGTTTGGATGAGGTTTTGAGCTCTCAACAGGCATCCAATCTTCATGGGTCGGACAACGGGGGGCATGTTAGAGGCGGCCATCCTGTTGCACCTAAGGTTACATTTGGCCCAAAAGGCGATTCTACCTACAACAGGAGTGTTTCTGCATTAACCGACGACCAACTTCCGGACAACCAGACTATAGCCGGACGGCAGGTTCATGGTCGGTCACCTTTACAAACAGGTAGTACTATTTTACCTGCATCTAATCTACAAAGTATGCCCAATTTAAATCTATGGCTTAATCGTTCTTTTTCTTTTTTAAACAATGGCGAGTGTGCCGCACAGGATCAGGATACAGGGGAGTATCTGACCTCGCCTTTAAACTTAACGTGTTCAATCAGAATCTAATGAAGTTGAGAAAAATACAGTTGGAGGTGGCTTATTTTGGTGAGTGCAAACGAGCAGGTGTGGTTCCAAAAGGACTTAGATCTTGGCAATATTCCACAGGCTTGGAAGAGGGGGTCCCCTTTCCATCTTGAGTTAACCCAGTTGTTTGACAGACATGGGTTTGAACTCATTGACCTTATTAGCAAACATCATCAATCGGCAGCTGATAATTTGACTCTGGACATTTCTAAACTGGATGGGAAGAGAGTGATTTCAACTTTCATAGGTATAGGTATGACTATGATCGGACCTATTCCAGTATTGATGACCATATAAAGAAATTAACAGCAATTAAGATTAAGAAACTAACTAGAGACATTAAAGTCTACAAAGATGGTTCTGCCTATCTAAAACCTCCAGCTTCTCAGGGCAATTTTTTGTCTTTCAAAGCATGGAAACCGGAGAGAAGTTATAATTTTACATCTGCTGAAATGGACAGAGGGCAGGGGTCTAGTTCTTTGGAGACCCCCCCTGTCGACTCTCTGGAAGCCATGGATCCAGTAACATGCAGCAAAAGACTAGCGGGCCAACATAAATCTAACAGTTCCAATGAGGAAATGGAAGGTCCAAATTTTTGGGACCCAGCCTCCTCCCCACAGATGGACCAGGGCCGTAAGCCCAGCAACTGGTCCAGGAACAGGAGGAATTAATTTTGACTTTATGGGGCATTGATTGTAATTTGCAAGGACAAACAATATAGTATATAATACTGGAAGGGGTTTCAGAATATATAACTTCTCTGACTTTATTTTCGAGAAGGAACTGGTGGACTTGCTGGCAAAAGGGTTCTCCTTTGTCCCTTCAAAACGAGCTGACCTGGCATCATCTATTTTAGATCTAAAATTATTTGTCAGGAAATTAAATCTTCAGGTACTTTTAGGTAATCTCACAAGGGACAAAGGTGATTTCTTTATTTCGAGTACTTATAACCCTCCTTTACATCCAGCTTTAAATGTATTTGAACAAATTTGTGAATTAGACATACAACACTGCTTTAAATCTCCCTCTATCAAATCAAACGAATAAATTCAACATCAGTAAGGAAGAAAGAATGTTATTGGATTCTTTAATCAACTCCCCAGTGAGGGTTATGCAACCTGTTAAGGGTGGAGGGTTGGTAGTTATGAAAGAGGTAGATTATATCAGGAAAATGAAAGAAATTCTAAGCAGTGATACATATACTGAGATATCTAGAAATGAACTAAATATAGGTAATTCTAGAGTGTCCGGCTATTTCAGAGATATGTTTATCAACATAAATATAGACCTGGATCTATTAAATTTCATTTCTCTACCAACATATAGAATACCCACCATTTTCGGATCTCCTAAGATACATAAGAATCCATCAGATCCACCCATGCATCCACTGGTGAATGCTAGGGGCAGTATCACTTACGCCTGTGCTAAAGTGGTAGATACAGTACTCAAGAAATATGTGACCAGTGAACCTCAAATTTCTAACGATTCTTGGTCTTTCCTCTCTAGGTTAAATCAAACTACTTATAGTGAGGACAGCCATTTTCTAACTATTGACATGAAGGATCTTTATTCCTCTATTCCCCACTCAGTTGCTCTAGATTGGATTCCGGCTATACTAATAAGAAAAAAAGCCCCAGCAAAAGAAATCCAAATGGTCAGTGAACTGTTGGACATAATTTTGTCCCATAATTACGTATCTTTTAACAACAGATTTTTTCATCAGTTAATACGGGTGCCGATGGGTTCACCTTGTGGAGCCAGTGTGGTCAATTTGGTTATGGCTTACTGGGAGGGTTATTACATTTTACCCAATCCCTTATTCATGGACAGAGTCTCCCTGTATACCCGATTTCTGGATGATATTTTTATCATCCTGAAGGGTAACGATGAGACAGTCAACATGTTAATGGATTTGTTTAATACATCTACAGAATTTCTTCAGTTCACCCACAGTTTCTCCTCAGACCGGGCAGCCCATCTGGACATTAACCTTGCAAAGGATAAAGAAAAAAGATGTTTCATAGCTAAGCTTTATAGAAAAGAGACCTTTTCTAATAGCTATGTCCGTTTTAACAGTTGTCATCCATTCTCTCAAAAAAGGTCAATCATAAAAGGACAACTGGTTAGGGCGGCCCTTATGGTAACCCGAGACTGTGATTTCTTCATGGAATGTATTTTCATGACCCACCTATTCCTAAACAGGGGTTACCCTATAGATTTCATTAACAACCTGGTAAGGGAGGTACAGATCAAGAGGGCTACTGGGGTTTCTATACCTATTTTGAACCAAATTCTCCTGCAACGCATAGTACTCAAGTAACCCCAATTTACAACAGTTTTATACTGACGTACAGTATGGATGCCAAGGAATTATATTCCATTATATTGAAAAATTGGAATTTAATACTACAGGATGATTCCATTATTAGATCAATGGTTGAACGACTGAGAATAGTGTTTAAAAGGAGTTCTAACCCTAAGAGTATTTTACAGAAGAAACTGTTTACACCCAGTACCAGGGCCAGCACGTACAAGTGCAATATGTGTCGGTACTGTAGTTATATCAAGACTGGCTCTAGATATGTAATAAGGGATCTAATATATCATATAAGTGGAAGGTATAACTGTCTAAGTTCCCAAGTAGTTTATACAGCTCAATGTTCATGTTATCCAGCGTTCTATGTCGGGAAAACCGACAGGAAATTGCATGAACGCATATATGAACATTTATATGCCATAAGAAAGGGTAAGATGGAGAATGCCTTAGCTAAGCATACGGTGGAGAATCCCAATCATAACTTCCAGTTTTTTATTATAGACCAGGTCAAATGTGATGGTAGAGGTGGACCTACATCCCTCCTCTTGGAATACAGAGAGTTGTTATGGCAACTAAGGCTGGACGCTTGCCATACACCTGGCATTAATGGCATGTTGTCCATATCTTGCCTCTTAAAATTGAAGAAGATAAATAGATAATAATTCTAGCCCCTACTTAGTCCCTTTCGGAACTTTATAAATTAATGATTTTTTCGAGTTTTAGTTTTGGGTGCTTATAATGGTTTGTCTTCTAAGCCAGACAACAGGATTTTTGTGACCAATTTTTGTGTTCAGGTTTCTTTAAGATTTTAGCGGTAGTGATGTGTTGAGGTCATAGATGCACTTTAGGCATATGTACAACTTTACTTATTTTTTTATTGTCATTTTCTACCTGTATGTATTTGTTCATTTGATTCACACTAGGTTCTATTGTTTCATATTATATACTAGTGTGTCTTATTAACATAACACTGCTGTGTTAGGTTAGTAGTAGATTTAAACTGGTGGATTGTAGGATATAAACATGCTCTTTCTGGAGCGAAGTTTATTAATGAAATGTCACTGACTTAGAACAGGTTTTGTATGTTCGTTTTTAATCCTCGGTTTTATTGAGGCTGTGTTACAGTCAATTAGGGGAGGGGATTATTGTCCCCGGGTTTGTAACACACTGTTAGAGTTTTGCATGGATACAGTTTGATTTTTATATCTATACAGGAGCTCCGACCGTTAGTAAATAGCTGATTCGGGTGAGCCTACTCGATCTGCTTTATATTAATAATTCTAGGGCAATAGGCTCAAGTTCAACCACTGTCATTTATTTATATTGCGTTTTTTCAGTGTTATTTTACATTTTCCTTAGAATGGTTTGCAAATATTGCATTTGTTATTTGGCACATATGTTACGCCACAAGCAAGTGATTTCTGTTTCAATGCATTTGAAAGGTCATTGGATTTATTTAATTCATCAATGGGTACAGTATTAACTAAGTTTATATACCAGGTAAACTAAGGTTAGTTACGTTTTTTTAAAACACAGTGTATGTGCAAGTACGATAATAGGTGGTTTTAAATTAAAGTAGGAACCATGTGATTTGTAATGATGTTATTTAAATTATGTGGTTGATTTTAAAATTGTTTTCCATTTTTCTGAAGAAGTCTGCGTGCGGCTGATGAAAAGCCTGTGAATAGAGCTTAAAATAAAAGAGTTATCTTTGGATATTATATTTTGCAACTCTGTTATTGAATTGAGTTATTGTGCACTTCAGGGTTACTCGCTGGTTTTGGAACCCATCCAGTTTGGTTTTCTTTTTTGGTTTTTACGCTACATTTGGTTCGTGGTAACGTATATGTATGTGTTTCATTTGCTTATATCCAACAGTGGACTGAGATTCTTTGCCAAAAAAGAACTAAGTATTATCTGGACCCTTTCTGGTTACCGTTATAAGACTCAAATGACATTATATTGCATGTCTGTCAAATGTCCATATCTCTCAACTTGTTTGTTCAAGAATTCTGGACAAAACCAAAAATTATTGGGGGGGGGGGGGGTCATACAAAGCCCCAAAATTGGGAACAGTGTATTAATAGGATTATGGAGTATTCATTTGTGGTTTCAACAGCCAAATAATTCATTGCAGCTTCGTATGAAGTCTGTGAAGGAAGTACAGAAGTCAACAGATACTGTGTGTTTAGCCAGAGAAAAAGAGTAGCCATGGATATATTGAAACCATCCACTGCTTATTTATACAGCACGATCCTCAGTGTAGCAGACAAAATACTGCAAATTCTTTCAACTACTGCAAAAAAAAGAACAGTATTTTAGTCAGTGATCCCTGTTTCATGTATCTAAACAAGCACAGAAACTATTTTTTTAAAAATAAATGAGTACCCAAAGGGGCTCAGAAAACTTTAGAATACGACATATTGAGAACCCATACATTCTGCTTTTCTTCTCTGAAGAAATATGTATATGTATGCATAGTATGTATGTATCTTTGTGTCTGTCTGTGAAAGAGGTGGATATATATATATATATATATATATATATATATATATATATATATATATATCTAGAGAGAGAGAGAGGGTGTGGGTGCAAGTGTGCTTAACTGTGCACATGCTAGAATGATCATAGAGGCTGAATTATTTGCTCCAGCTTAGGTCTGAACTACAAGACTCACACTTTCTTGCTTAGGGTACTAGTGATTTCTCCTAAAAAGTAGTTTTGTGAGACAGATAAGAAAAGGTGTCCAATGTTTGCTTAGGCTGCAAAACTATCTTGCCTCATTGCTTGAATGTACTCCAGCTGCTGTCAAAATGGGACAGGTTCCTATCGGAAGACTGTCAGCATTCTGCTTGAATGTTGCTGCAATTCTCAGCAGAGGGTGAGGATGGTTACACTTAAGATACTCACTTGCCACAAGATTAGGAAAAGGAAACAGGAGAGTAAAAATCAGAGGCAAAGTATGTAAAACCCATGAAAAAGCCAAGGCTGTCAAGGGAGCTAAAGTGGAAAAGGGAGAACCCATGTGGCGGGTACTGCACTACAATCCAAGGAAATATTCATACATGTCAAAGAAAAATGAAAGGCTGGTCCAACTGCTAATGGGATAGAAGAAGAAGATCATGGGTGCCATGATCTAGAATGAGAAGTTATGTACCTACCATAACGTTCCATGTTAGTTGTCTTCTCTCGCCTTCTTTCTTGCTTGATGGGTTCGGAGCCGATCCTCGGCTCCGACTCGGCACTTGCTAAGCTCGAGAGTCACTTTTACCAGCTCGAGGCAGCCCCATATCCCATGATGCAAGGCGGTAAGTACCCAGATCTCGTTTGATGACAAAAGGGCAATAGCACCTAGCATAAAAACTTCCAAAAGGAAGAAAGAAGGAGAGAAAAACCTGCAGGATGGTAGAAGGACCAGCTCTGTATGGTCTTCAGAAGTATAACTCCTTGTAGAGAAAGGTCTGTCCAGGTCCGGGGGAAGGAGGGAGGGTCGCAAGAAAGAAGGCGAGAGAAGACAACTAACATGGAACGTTATGATAGGTACATAACTTCTCAATGTTAAGTTGTCAATCTCACCTTCATTCTTGCTTGATGGGACCGCGTCCCTAGCACCTCTATCCTGGGTGGCTCAATGGAACAGACTCTTGAGAACTGTAGAGCCAAAACTGGCTCTGTCCCTGGAGGCCAAATCCAATTTGTAATAGGAAACAAATGTATGAGGAGTGGCCCAAGTGGCTGCTGCACAAATAGTGTCTAAAGGAAGTCTAGCTTGAAAGGCTGTAGAAGTAGCTAAGCTTCTGGTTGAATGTGCTTTTGGTTTCGAGCACAGCTGTTTTCCCCTGAGCCGATAAATTTCAGAGATGACAGAAGAAAGCCATCTAGACAAGGTCACTTTTGTGACAGGAAGGCCTTTCTTGTTATCAGCATAGGAAACAAAGAGTTGATCGGATTTCCTGAATTGTTTTGTTCTGTCCAAATAATATCTGAGTTGGCGGTGGACATCAAGATAATGTAATTTTTGTTCCGATCTGTTTGAATAGTTTGGAAAAAATACAGGGAGATCAATGGCTTGATTCAAATTAGTCTTTGAGGCGACCTTAGGCAAAAAGGTCGGATTAGTTCTCAATGATACCCTGTCTTTGTCGAAGACCAAATAGGGGGGGCGAACAGATAGAGCATGAAGTTCAGACACCCTCCTAGCTGATGTAATAGCAACCAGAAATAAAGTTTTCCATGTAAGAAATTTCAGGGAAAAAGAAACAGTTGGCTCGAAGGGGGGAAGAATCAAGGATGTCAGCACTAGATTTAGGTCCCATTGAGGAGGAGGACTCCTGACTGGAGGCTTCAGGAGGAAAATTCCTTTCAAAAAGGCTTTACAAAGCCTGTGGGACATAATGTTGTGATCTGCGAACCCGACATGAAAGTTCGAGATAGCAGCCAACTGAACTTTGATTGTGGAAGAAGAGGAGCCCGCATGAAAAATCTCCGCTAAGAAATCCAAAACTGCTTGAACTGGAGTAGTGAAGGGATCAATATTCTTGGCTTTAGCCCAATAAGAAAAACGTTTCCATTTGCTAGTATAAATCCTCCTGGTAGAGGATTTTAAGGAAGCTACTATGATGTCTCTAACAGGGTTAGAGATCATAGGAAGCCTGGCTAAGGAAGGAAGTGGAGCAACCATGCTGTGAGGTTGAGAGAAGGGATAGACCGGTGCAGCTGACCGGATTGGTGTATCAGAAGATCTGGCACTGGGTCCAGATGCCACGGCTGCACCAAAAGGTGACGATGAAGGAACGGAAACCAAAATTGTCGAGGCCAATAAGGAGCAATGAGAATCAATTTGGCTCTCAAAACGGTTGCTTTCTGGATAACTTGAGGGATCAGAGGAAATGGAGGAAAGGCATAAAGAAGTCCCTGGGGCCAATCCTGGGTCAGAGAGTCTCTGGGGGGATGGCCTGGCAATGGGAAGAGAGAGAAGAAGTCTGGGCATTTGCTGTTTTGGGGAGTAGCAAAAAGATCGCAACATGGGCGACCCCATTCCAGAAAAATCTCTTCCACTATAGATTGTTTGAGAGACCACTCGTGAGGCATGAGAATAGCTCTGCTCAATCTGTCCGCTAAAATGTTGGTTTTCCCAGGGATATGCATTGCTACCAGAAACCGATGAGAGGAGATCGCCCATTGCCAAAGTCTGAGCGCTTCTTGACACAAGGGGTAGGACTTGGTTCCGCCCTGTTTGTTGATATACCAAACTACAGACATGATGTCTGTGTGGACTGCAATTGTCCCTAAGGGAAGAAAGTCGTTGAGGGCTTGCAACGTTAAAAGCACTGCTCTCATCTCTAGGACATTTATGTGCAGGTGGTATTCGAAAGGTTGCCACGTCCCATGAACCATCCTGCCCTGATAATGCCCCCCCCCACCCGATCAGGGAGGCATCCGTAGTGACAGTGGCTACCGGAGATGGGGGTACAAAGTGTCTGCCTTGGTGAATCTGGGGAGAAGTGATCCACCAAGCAAGATGATTCTTGCAAATCTGTGTCACCAGTATTTGGTGATGCATTGGAAGTTGTTGGTAAGACCACTGAGTGAACAACATCCATTGAAGACGGCGCATATAGAAGCGAGCCAGGGGAAGAAGGGTAATGGCCGCAGCCATGAGGCCTAACACCTTTAGTACCATTCTGGCCTGTACCTTCCTGTTGGCTAGAATGATCCTGACGTGACTTTGAATGTCTGAGATTCTTTGATCTGTAAGGGTAGCTGACATCCGAACAGTATTTAAGTTTGCGCCTATGAAAGTAATAGACTGGCAGGGCAATAAGGATGATTTTTCGGAGTTGATCGAGATGCCCAATTGAGAACAAAGATTTATTGTGTAATCCCTGGCTTGAAGAAGCTGATGCCTGGTGGTGGCTGAAAGGAGCCAGTCGTCGAGATACGGAAACACCTGGAATCCTTGACGTCTCAGGTGAGCCGTGACCACTGCCATACATTTGGTGAACACTCTGGGGGCTGTAGTGAGACCAAAGGGCAGGGCTCTGAACTGGAAATGACTGGACCCCAGCCGGCGGAGAAATCTCCTGGAGCGTCTGTGAATTTTTATGTGATAGTACGCATCCTGAAGATCTATTGAGCACATCCAGTTGTCCTTCTGTAAGAAGGGCAGAATTGACTGAAGAGTGACCATTCGGAATCTTGTCTTCCTCACAGACTTGTTGAGTCTGCTGAGATCCAATATTGGTCTCCAGTCTCCCGTCTTTTTGGGGACCAAAAAGAACCTTGAGTAGATTCCGGGCTCTGAATGATCTGTTGTAACTGGCTGAATGGCTCTTTTTTGCAGTAGTTTTAAGACTTCCAACTCTGCAATATCCCTTAGACCGGGTGGTACATCTGGAAGGGAATTCGAGTGATAGAAAGGACTTTCCTCGAAAGGAATTTTGTAACCCTCGGATATGATCGACTGTACCCATCTGTCTTGAGTGAGGGAACGCCAGGCTTCTGGGTACAGCGATAATCTTCCCCCGACTGCCTCCAAGGATGGACAGCCGGGCAACACCTCAGGGATGCTGAAAGGGCTTGTCAGAGAGGCTCTCTGCTTCCCTGGTTTTGTGGACCCCCTCTGCCTCTAGAGCGGCGTCTGTTATTGTTACCCCCCTCTGCCTCTAGGGGTAAACTGACCACGTGTATCTGGCGTGACTCCTTGGGATTTGCGGAACCACATTTTGCCACCCTTCTGCCCTTTGGGGTAAGGTCTAGAAGGGGTGGAAAAACGGACCCCTACGGCAGAAAGAGTCTTGCCATCCTGCTCACACCTGGTCAACGTTTCCTTCACTTGAGGGCCAAACAAAGCTGACCCATCAAAGGGAGAGTTTGTGAAGGACGCCTTAAAGGGATCTGCAAAATTACAGAGCCGCATCCAGGCTTGGCGTCTAAGAGCCACACCTGCGGCCCTACTCGCTCCATCTGCAGCATATGATATCAGTCGCATGGAGGAGTTAGCAATAGAATTAAGGGTTCCTAGCTGTGAAGCAATTTTTTCATGAGCCCCTGCAGCTATAGGATCCTGTACTACTTCACCTAGCTCCTTAAGGATATCCCTCTGGAGTCTGGTGAAGTGACATAGGTAGTTCAGCGAACGCATAGCAAAGGTCGCTGAAGAGAACATCCGCTTACCATACCTATCCATGGTCCTAGAGTCCTTATTAGGAGGATGGACAGGTATGGAAGGATCTGCAAGTTCCTTCTTAGTGGCAGCCGCCACCACCATGGCATCAGCAGGGACACCTTTCGTGAGGAATAGCTTGTCCGACGGGGCAGTAATAAATTTAGAAGGCCTCCTAGGGACTGGCTCTACAGAGTCAGGAGCAGCCCACGCCTTTTGAGCAATAACCTGCATAAGGGGGTCGAAAGGCGGAGACACCCAGGAGGTGGAGGGCCGAGATCCAAACGCCTCCAGGTATACCGACTCATCCTCAGAGGGATTATTGATGGGCCAGTTTCCCCTCTGTCTAAGGAGTTCTAGGATGTCTGAAAAGGAGACATCCTCAGATGGGGATCTTGGGGATCCCTCTGACTCATCTAAGTCAGTATCTGAAGTGATAGACTCAGGGGAGTCTACGTTTTTCCTCTTACAGGTCCTCTTTCGCGGAGGATCTCCTGACTGATCAGGAGAATCCTCGGAAGAGGGGGTTCTTCCCAGTGGGGAAACCTGAGGCGGAGGATCTCTGGGTCCGAGAGCAAGAGAAGTGGCAGAGATATCGACAGGCACTGTAGAGGGAGGAGCTAAGGGAACAGACTGCTGGCTGAGTCCAGTGGCCAGCACACTCTTCATCACCTCGAAGGCTCCCCTCCCAGGGAGGTCCGAGAGAACCCGTTCTGAAGAACCAGGAACTCCAGGACCCACCGAAAGGGAAGGCTCCGAGGCAGATGTTGGAGCCGAGCTCACCAAGGCCGAGGCTCCAAGGGGAAGAGTGGGGTCGGACAAGGGTCCGATGCCACTCACCCCCTCGGAGGAGACCACGGAAGCCCGACCACCGAATCCCTCTAAGGAAGGTCTCGAAGAGGAGATAAGAGTAGAGGCTGAAGGAGCAGAAGGGGGTATCTGTCCCTCAGCCATAGCAGAAACCATTCCCGAAGACTCCAACTCCAAACTCTGGGGTAGAGTCGAAGGAGGAACTGCAATGGGGTGTGGACTAATAGTCGTCTGTTGAGACGGACTATGTAGCATCTGGGCCAGTGCCTGTGATTTTAATAATCTACTGACCACTCTCTCTAAATCATGGTCAGAAAGCCTGGATGACCTGGATGATCGGCTCCGATGGCTCCGTTCCGAGAGGAGAGGAGAAGCCGGAGCCGAGAGTATCGGCTCCAAGGAAGGGGACCTGGACCTCTTCCTCGAAGGAACCATCGGAGCCGACGAAACCATAGATGCTGTCTGAGCCGATAACATATCGGCGCCGATGGAAGGTCTCGATGTATCGGCTCCAGCCGGAGCCGATACAGACACAAAAGTAATGGTGTCGGAGCCGGTCGGCGCCGACACCGAAGCCTGGGCCACATGGTGGTCGGAGCCAGTCGGAGCCGACACTGATGTGACCGAACCAGTATCGGCACCGATAGCCATCGGTGCCGAGGATTTGTGTAAACTAGGATCGGCTCCAGCCGGAGCCGATCTCGACTCTGAAAGAGTCGGAACCGAGGCCGCAGGCTTAGGAACAGAAGCCTGGGCCTTGGAAGACTTAGAAGTCTTAGTCGGGGCCGACTTAGCCGGAGAGCCCTCCGGTTTAAGAAGGCCCCTCATAATCAATTTATTTCTTCTCTCCTGCAGGACTCTCTGGCTAAAAGAGTGACATATAGCACAGGAGTCCTGCAGGTGGAGAGGCCCCAGGCAGTACAGGCAAGAAGTGTGACCGTCTGTCAGAGACATCTTCTGACAGCACGAGTCACACTTCTTAAAGCCTGAGACCCTTTCCTCAGACATGGTGTAACACAAACATACACAACACCTGTCCAAGAAAAAATTATGTTATCCCAAAAGAAAACTAATCTCTCACATACACACACACACACCCTAACAAGGGGGGGGGGGGGGGTGGGATGGGAGAAGCCTGACTAAAAGTTTTAAGGAGAGAGGGAAATTTTAGTCAGAATGGGACTAAGACTAGTCTAAAACTATTAAAATTAAAGTTAAAGTAGAAAAAGGGGCAAAAACAGTAGTGTAAAAATCACTTACCAGGAGCTGGTAAAAGGAGGACCTCATCAGCGAAGCGGCAAACGAGATCTGGGTACTTACCGCCTTGCATCATGGGATATGGGGCTGCCTCGAGCTGGTAAAAGTGACTCTCGAGCTTAGCAAGTGCAGAGTCGGAGCCGAGGATCGGCTCCGAACCCATCAAGCAAGAATGAAGGCGAGATTGACAACTTAACATGAAACTAGTACATTTCATTCAGTTTTCAACAAGGAAAGTAGTAAACTGGAAAGAAATGGAGAATATGAACAGGGAGAAGGTCTATGAATACCCTGAAAGTTAAGAAACTTGATGTCTTTTCATGCGAGTGGATAACTAATAAGAAGCAAGGTACTGGAACACTAAGGTACCTCTAGAAATACTACTATTCAAAAACAAAAACAAAGAAAATCTGGGAAAGCATTCTCATATACAGGTCTATCAGCCAAGTCTCTGTGATGGAAAAACACATTGTACTAACTAACAGGTTGGTGGGCTTTCTGAAGGTAAATGAGCTATGTGACCCCAACAAGATTAGGCCATATATTAAATATAATGCCCCATTTGGCATGCATCTGTCCGGACACAAGTAACAACTGAAACGCCCACAGAGGCACCTTAATAAAAGGATACAAGGCCTAAATAACATGTCCTACATGCACCAACTCAAAGTTTTGCCTCTATACTCTGTATCCTACAGACTGCTAATAGGTAACCCGTGACTGACATACAAGGCATTCTCCGATCCATTACTGATGGATTTACTGCACAGTAGCATGTCAAATGGCATCCGAAATACTCAGTCTAGGAATATAAACCTCTTTTGCAGCATCAACAGAATGATTTGGAGGGACAAGTATATTTTGCAGAGGATACCGCTGGTGTGGAATAGACTCCCCATCCACACAAAGCTCATCTCTGTCCATTTTCAAGTGCAACTTGTATCTATGAATGGGAAATAGAAAATATTTCCTCCAGGAGTGTTGTCTATGCTACTAATGGACAGATGCAGTTCCTAAATGCAATATCCCCATGCATGGGTCCCCTCAAATTATCTATGGTGTGTGTAACATTCCCACTCTGGGCCAGTAGTCAAGGAGCCTGAATCTTCATCACTGACACTGGAGAGGGATGTTCCCTTGGAAAAAAACAGTTACGCATAATATTTCCAGATGCAGCTCTCTGCATCAAGCACAATTTCCCTTAAAAGCACACAGGGAACACACTCAGTCTGGGGCTGGGTTTCCCTCTCTCTACAGGTCCCCAATAAACTCTCCACTGGCACAGCTATAGAGTTCCGTCCTTAGCTGAGTGACCAAGCCAAGCCCTCCACCACTCTCTTTATGAAACCAGTGCTCTGTGTCCCTGCTCCAAGTAGCTGACACACACACTCTGAGATTTGATTTTCACAAACACACTTAGAAAAGGCTAGCACGGATTTACTAGCTATGCCCCCTTCTGCCCAGACTATAATGTAGTTACTGCCACCAGACACTCCAAAGCCAGCTACTCTAAGGCTCTTACAAGGGTACCCAGTTATACTGAATAAAATTAATATTAATACAAATGGTAGTGTTTTGACCAATGCGTTAGGGCTT
Source organism: Protopterus annectens (assembly GCF_019279795.1). NCBI lineage: Eukaryota > Metazoa > Chordata > Ceratodontiformes > Protopteridae > Protopterus > Protopterus annectens. The sequence continues at coordinate 1,160,383,165 of NC_056741.1, read as the reverse complement.
TCAGGAGTAAACTCAGAGTCACCAAATAGATACAAGTACTACCAAAGGTTAAAATATTCTCTAAAGGACCAACCACAGTGAAAAGTTTAAATATATTTAATAATAGTAAAAGAACATGAAAATACTAAATATCTATTTACAATAAACACCAGTATTTCAATCACAGGAAATATTAAAATAACACAGATGAATAGATTCACACAGATACAGAAAAAACAGTACTCAACTAATCTCACTATATTTTCCTGACTGATCTAAAGAATTACTATTCCCTGGTTACTTACTAGAGCAAAGCAAGATGAGGTAGGTGAGGGGTCCTTCTTTGTCAGATTCCAAAAACAGAATACCATGAGACTTCTGTCTCATCTAGTATTAAAACATCATTTTGTTGTCCTGGATTACAGAATGACATCACACACATCTGGTCACCTGATTTCTGGTTCCCATACTACCCTTTTGGGTAGAAGTTGCCAGGATTTGACATATATGTGTTACCTTACACACAGACAGAGCTTTGCTGAGATGTGTTATAGCATCTGGAAGCTATAAAACCATAAAACACTTCCACTCTTCCTACAGGAGCTAATAAACAATTCTCTGGCACAGGCAATACACCTCAGGCTGCAGTCAGAACTGTAGGATATAATTTTATGGCCTAAATTAAGTAATTTAATTTCTTACTATTTTTAAAAATTACAGAACTGAGATTAACCTCTTCTCTTCCAGTATCCTCTGTTAAAACATGTACATTTAACTGGTTACAATACAGTCAGGACCCACTGTTGGTACATTTTTAACACAAGCAGCTTTACAAATACATTTTCAATGGTTCCCTATTACATCCTTGAAGATGCACTTACCCGAATACATAAATGCCAACACGTCTCCATCGAACCGCGTAAACATCGATCGTCCTGAAGAGAGAAATCCGAAACGTCGAATCGTCATGGTTGGCTCTTCCGTGGTATAGCTCCGTAAGGTAAGTGTGTGATAGTTACGGACCTTAGGGTTAGGGTGCGGGTTAAGGTAAGTGCATAGATGGTTATGTATGTGAGATTTAGTGTAGGGTTAGATGTAGGGTTTTGTTATGTGTATGTGTGTGGATTATTTATTTTGTTTGGGTATAGCTTGTTAAGGTAAATGTGCGATAGTTGCGGACCTTAGGGTTAGGGTGCGGGTTAAGGTAAGTGTATAGATGGTGGCATATGCAAGATGTGTAAGTGTAGAGTTAGAAGTAGGGTTTAGTTTAGGGTTAGAACTAGGGTTTTGGTTGGTGTATGTATGTGCTTGTTTAGTTTGTTTGGGTAGGTAGTATGTAGCAGGCTGTGGGGTGGGACAAGTATGATGGTTCAAGCTTTTGAATTTTGCGGTTTAGGGCATTCAGTGTATTCGCGGAATATGTGTTGGTGTTTTTGTATTCGGTTATTAGGGCTTTTGAGCTTGCAATATAGACCCATTTTCAATACAAACATCTGTATAAATCAGTTTGATATACAAAGGACATATAATTCTTTATAAAATTCCAGCCAGCAGTGCTATCATATGTTATACACCTACTGCCCTGCTTCTCCTGGCATAGCTGGCAATGCCTCACATTGTCACAGTATGATCCCAGTTATTCTCATCAGTGGAATTATATAATTATCAACCATGGGATGGGTAATATGAATCTATAACCAAACAGGATGGGTTATTTCAAGCACTAAAATGGAAAATGACTAGGCATTAAATAGCCCCAAAGGGTAGCTAGCCTAGTACTTATCTATGAATCTATAAGATTAATTCATGAATGGGAGATGTTGACAGTCATATCTAACATGCACTTCAGATGAGGTGCAACTAAATAGGGTCAAGTCAACTCAGCAGATTACATCTATATGTACTACCAGAATGGTCTGATTCTGTGTCAGATTGTTGAAGACATCTGTCTGGAGAGGAGAGAAAAGTTAATATGTTGTTTAAGAAAATAATCTTCTGGTATTAAGCATATTGTACTGGCATGGAGAGGGTGCTGTCATTGCCCATGTCATTCACCAATAGAGTTTTGTAGGACAGTTGTATATTTGGCCCCATTTGGGGGCATTTGATGCTGACAAGAATTTTATCTGGTGAATAAAATAATCTTGTTTAATGATGACGCTAGTGTGAGCTATAGGAGACACATAGTACTCCACATCCTTAGATCACCTATTGAGACATGAAGAGGCATGGATGGTTGAGTAGTGCAAATAAGTTCAAATTAATACATTTTTGGGGAGAGGACCTCCAAAATGAATCTCATGTAATGCTACCTAAGTGAAGATGACAAGAAAGAACAGAGGGGTAATCATCCTTGCAATGAATTATTCCACACAGTATGGGAGGATTACGGCCAATCTCAATAAGTTAATGGGCTGTCATGTTACAGGCAGAGCCCAGGGTCATCTTTCATTGTACCTGTCAATGAGTAGGCCCCACAGAGAGTACTTTGTTCAGTTCAACTGGCAGTGTTATCTAAAAAGTAAAATAATTAGTACAGGAAGACTAATGAGACAAAACAAAAATGACTTAGTTTGGTGGAAAAAGAATATTAAAAAAGATGCAAGACTATGAGCTTGAGCAACCTTGAATATGAGAAACTGCAAGACATAGTACGGATATTCAAAAGGGGTAAATATGGGAAGGTCTCTTAGGTGAACCTAAAGGCAAGGGACAAGCACAGAAATACAGGACATATTTACATGCTGAAGGGGGATTTTTAGTTCAGCTTCTTTAAAAGTTTATGTGAAATGCTCTACTTGAAGAGATGTGTATACAAAGATAAGTTGCTTTTTTGAAGCTATATTTTGAGGTAAGTAAACCACACAGCATCAAGAAAATCTGAAAAGAGTACTGGCAGAAAAAAAAGAGGTAAACAGCTATGTGTAGTTTGTTTGGACCATGATGAAAAATGTATTGCACTGATGAATTTGTTTCAGATTTGCTTCAGGATTTTACTGCACAGCATTTCTTGTACTCCAAGATTCCACAGATCACAGAGCTAAAAATTAGGAAGTAGATGGAGCGCCTTCTGTGTGGAGTCTGCATGTCCTCCCCGTGGTGGAATGATGTTAAAGGCATGCAGGTAGGTGTGTGCGTGAATTGGTGTGCCTTCTTTGAAGGTTGGGCATTGGTCTGGCAACTCGGCACCGTAAGCTGTGGCGACCCCTAACTGGGAAAAGCCAAAAGAAAGATGAGAAAACTTTGAAACCCAGCCAGATCAGGTTACTATGTTACTTACTGTCGAGTCCTACACAAATAGAACAAACACTTGCAAAGTTTGTGTCTTCAACTGCCTGTGGAAATGGGTAAAAATCACTGCCCTTTGGCAAATAAGATCTTAGCTGTACAGCTAGATGTGTTACCTGGAAAACTGTTAAGAAAAGATCATGTTCTGTAATCTGGTAGTCTTCAATGACAGCTGGTCAGTCAGTGACAGCAGCTGACAATAGACTGAATAACACTATATGAACAACAGGATGTAATTAAAGTACTCAAAAGATGGAACAAGAACTGCTGTTATCCCCGTTAGACTCTTCATACATAAGAATTAAGATACAGCAAATACTAGTATGCACTGTAATTGGCTAATACATACAAATGTGTTAACCCACAGTACAGCACTGAGGATGTCTGTATCCTGCCTCCTTTAGGTGCACATCTGTGGTACAAGAGCTATCAGATGCTCTTGTGAATATGGGAATCCAGCTGTCTGTTTGCAATAGACCGAGTGGTTACAGACGAGACAGAACAGCAGACATTCAGGTGACAAGCTTATCCTTACTGCAATGTCAGCAAAAAGACAACATTAGCAGTACTTCTGATTATGGTGATGTGGTGAACATAAAATTCCTTTCTGCAGGTGATAACAATAATTCCAGCCTAGGCAACAACATTATTTGTGTTCTTCCTAGCCAAGCATCACTACATAAATAATAACTGCATACTACATGGAGCCAAGGTGTTTGCTTCAAGAGGCACTGTAGAAGCATGTTCACAGGACAAGTATATACAGATATAGCCAAGAAGGCAATTATTAACAACTGCCTACAGCATTAAGTGCACATTCACATGAACGTCACAATAGACCTCCCTCACATGGATCAGTCTGTGAAATGGTCTCCTCAAGGGGGTAACCATTTTAAATGTCAGGATCCATAAATGCTGAGACTGAATGGCCAAAATAATGCCCCGCCCCATAAAAAGTTTAATGAAGAAAAGCCATTTTTAAAATTCACTCTTCTCCTGTGTTTTCATTTTTTTTTCCGGCTTGTCAGCACTTGTCATTTTGAGTACCGGTTCAATAGGGAGCCCTCCTCAAGTGCACAGACTTGCATTTCTAGGTCCTTACTAGGCTTTGACCAGTGGCCAGAATAGACCTACTAGTTGAATTTATCCCCAGAGTCGAGTCCTCTTATATGTGGTTCTGCTGCTTCAGCACTTGCCATCCGTCATTTTTTGTAATCTTCTGTTCTATCAAAATAACTCATCTTGAAGAGGGTGATGGTTCTTGTAGCAGGTGTGCAGTTTGAATCTGGTCTGCCTGCAGTTCTCATGTTAAATTTCCCACATCAGTTTTTATACATCAAAGGCCCCATCCTTTTAAATAATTTGGTCTGAATGTTATGTGGTCCATAATTCTACAACATCTGGTTGGCCTTTCATTTATATGCTTTTCTGTACTTCTCTGCACATTGAGTTATCAGCAAGTCAAGAAGGTGCCTGGGCCTTAAATTCTAATTTTAAAATAGTAATACTGATAGTGAATTAATTAGTGATTACATGAAGTGCATTTCAATAGGAGAAAATTGTTTGTGACCATTGCTCATGGCCCTAATAGCCTTCTTGAATATCTGGACAAATTTATTTGCTAACACTTGTGGCTGGATAATAGGGTGCAGATTTTAAGAATGTGATGCTATTTTGTTCTGTAAGGCTTTGTAGAGGCAAGCTGTAGCTCAACATACCTACATCTGTTCCAGGAGGCCATTCCTTGCGAATATCAGTCATAACACTGCAGCAGCCTTTTTAGAAATGGTTGATATCATGCTAATGACTTCTTTCCTCTTGAGTGAGCATCTAACGGCATTTAGAGCTGTCCTCTTCAGTATACATCTACAAGTATTTAGATCACAAAGTCCATGAATAGTAATGGAAAATGAATATGCATATGCTGCCACACTTTGGGCCATTTGGTATCAGCATTATATTCCTAAGTCTTAACTTCGCTTGTCAATACCCAACCACTATAAAAACTACAAGTAAAGGACTTCATTTTCACAACTCTCAAGTGGCTGTCATGTACACCAGCATACAGAGGATTATAAGTGGGTTTCCAGTCATAACTGGATTGATATATATTTGAGAAATAAAAGTTAAGAAATCCACCAACAGTGAAGCTTGAGAGGTAAATCTGATAGCATCTTTTTGAAGAGCATGTATGTGGTAGCACTTACTGGGAGGGAAAAACGAAAGAAAATAGTTCCACAGCAGTGCAAGATATGCAGCGGCTTTTAAAGCTGTTTGATTAGCTCTGGACTTCATTTCTGTCAACTTGTTTGCCAATACCAGGCATGTTACAGCTGTAAAAGCTAACAGTTACTTAACAGGACAGGGCAGTTCTTTGGTAACTACTATCTGTGTGGCACCATATGGCTTTGTACAAGCCTGTCATACCTAGGTCCTTACATATGAACTTGGCTATAAGAAGTTTACTTTTCTCTTTATTTAGCATAAGTGCTCCCATGTATTATGAAACTTTACCATTTTAAGAGACAGCAAAGAGCAAGTACAGCAACTTATAACTCCTGCGCATGCTAATTTGGGGTACTCATAAAAAATTATATTCACCTGATATGGAATAAATTCAAATATGAAAATGGATAGAGTTCCTAACTGAGAGTTCACACAAAACAAATTATTTACAGCAACTTTTTAAAAACAATGGAATTTCTAGTTAGCAGGAAGATGTAACTCTGGAAAAACGAAGTCAGCTTAAACCCAGCAGCAAATTATGAGACTCCAGTCTCCTAGGAACATAGGCAGGGGGTAGACTGGTGGGTTGTGAGTACAAAGGTGGTGATGAACAACACACACACATGGAATGTTATGGTAAGTACACAATTTCTTTATGTGATGTTGTCAATCTTGCCTCTATTCTTACTTGTGGGACCACGTCCCAAGCCACCTGATTCTTGGATGGCTCATGGGAGAATATTCCTCAGGACCATAGAACCAAAAGATGCTCTACTCCTGTAGACCAAATCTACCTTGTAATGAGTGATAAACGTATGAGGGCTTGACTGTGTGGCTGCATCACAAATACTGTTCAAAGATAGCCTTGCTTGAAAAGCTGAAGAAGTTGCCATCACCCTGGTAGAATGAGCTATGACAGGTGCTGGGAGAGTCTTATTCTTAGAACTGTAAATAAAGTAAATGGATTCAGAAATCCATTTGGATAAGGTAACCTTAGATACTGGTAATCTTTTCTTAGTGTTAGAACAGGAAACAAACAGCTGATCTGCTTTTCTGGATTCTGAAGTTCTACAAAGGTAAAAACATAATTGTCTATGAACATCCAATAGATGTAATGAATATTCTGCTTTATTCTGGAAATTTGGGAAGAATACTGGTAACATAATAGACTGATTGAGGTTATTTTCAGATACAACCTTGGGTAGAAAGGAGGGGTTGGTGCACAAAGAAACTCGGTCCATATGAAAAATCAAGTATGGTGGTTTGACAGATAAAGCTTGTAATTCTGAAATACTCCTTGCTGAGGTGATAACTACTAGAAAGAGCATCTTCCAAGAAAGATACTTTAAGTCACAGCTAGCACAAGGTTCAAAGGGAGTCTTTGTGCAGAGGCCTTAGAAGTGTTGTTCCTTTCAAGAAGGCTTTATAAAGCCTGTTTGACATGATTCCATAGACATTTTCTTCTATATAAAATTTTTGGAATTGCTGGCAACTGAACTCTACTAGTAGCTTCAGCAGTTCCTTCATTGAAAAGTTTAGCCAAGAAGTCTAATATACAATGTATGGGAGCAGTAAAGGGATCAGTCTGATTAGAATTAGCCCATAAAACAATCTTCTTCCATTTTCCTTTGTAAAGTTTTCATGTGGATGACTTATTTGAAGAAATTAAAATGCGTCTTACAGGAGAAGAAAGAGAAAGAAAGCTGGCTATCAGGGAAATTGGAGCAGCCAAGCTGTCAGTCTGAGGTTGTTCAGATTGAGATGAACCATTCCTAATGGGTGAGTCAGAAGATCTGGAATGGGGTCCATAATGTTCATCCTGAACATGAGGCCGAAGGAAGGGGAACCAGATTTGTTGAGGCCAATAGGATTACTGTTGTCTTCAACAAACTTGCTTTCTGTAGTAATTTGGGAATCAGAGGAGTTGGTGGAAAAGCATAAAAAAAGAGTCCTGGAGGTCAATCGTGAACAATTACATCCCTTGGGGACTCCCCCGGAGGGGGGAATCAGGGCAAAATAGGTGCTGCATTTGGCATTGGTGGGTGAAGCAAAAAGGTCGAAGCAAGGCTGGCCCCATTTTTGGAAAATCGTTTCTGCGATTTTCTGAATGAGGGACCACTCGTGGCAATAGTATAGCTCTGCTCAATTTGTCTGCTATTATGTTGGATCTCCCCAGGATGTGTATTTCTTTCAGAAAGCTACTGGAAAATGTAGCCCATTGCCAAACGCTTAGGGCTTTCTGACAAAGGGAGTTAGATTTGGTTCCCCCTTGTTTGTTTACGTACCAGACTACAGACATGTTGTCTGATTGGATTGCTATCATTCCCAGAGGAACAGAGTCTTGAAATGCTTGCAACGCTAAAAGCGCAGCCCACATCTCCAGGTCGTTTATGTGCAAATGAGCATCATGTTGATGCCAGATGCCTTGATCTGTCTTCCCTAGATAATGCTCCCCTCACCCTATCTGAGAAGCGGCCGTGGTCACTGTGGCTTGGGGTTGGGAAGGAATAAAGTGATGGCCCTGAGATACCAAAGCAGAGTGAATTCACCACTGAAGATCCTTTCTACACAAATTTATCATCATGATTTTTGTGTGTCATTGGTAGTTCTAGAATTGACCATGGCATCAAAAGTAACCATTGTAGTATTCTCATGTGAAGATGAGTGGCCATTTTGCCCAGTACTTGAAGAACTAGTTTGGCAGAAGCTCATTTCTTCTGATCAACATTTTTACGTAGTACAGAAAATTGTCTAGTCTGTCTTGTGGAAGCTGTGCTATCATCCTTTTTGTGTCTATTTCTGCTCCTATGAAGACCAAGTTTTGACATGGCTCTAGAGCACATTTTTCATAGTTTACTGTAATCCCTAGAGAGGAACAGAGTTGTAGCATGGAGTCTTTGGCCTGTACCAGAAGATGCCTGGTCGGAGCAGTTATGAGCGAGTCATCCAGATATGGAAACAACCGGAATTCTTGACGTCTCAGGTGAGCAGCAACTACTGCCATGCATTTGGTGAACACTCTGGGGGCTGTAGTGAGAACAAAGGGCAGAGCTCAAAATTGGAAGTGACTGGCTCCTACCCAAAAGCACAAGTGCCTTCTGGACCACCTTTCCATTCATATATGGTAGTATGCATCCTGAAGATCTATTGAGCACATCCAACTGTCTTTTTTCCAAAAAGGAAGTATTGACTGCAGAGTCACCATCTGGAACAATACTCTTTTTGACTGATTATTTTAGATTGCTGAGATTCAGAACAGGCCTCCAGTCCCTTGTTTTCTTTGGAACTAAAAAGAATCTTGCGTAAGTTCCGAATACTCTCTGGTGTGTGGGGACTTCTTGGATGGCTCATTTTCTTACCAAGTTTTGAATTTCTAAAGTTGCTTGTTCCTTTTGACTGGGTGAAATTATTGGAACCATTTTGTTTTAGGGAATGGGGAAGGAAAAAGGAATGACATAACCCCTGGATATCATGTTCTGCATCCATCTGTCACTTGTTATTCTTAGCCAGGTATGAAGGTGCAGAGATAACCATCCTCCCCTGACTGCCTCCAAAGGTGGACAATTGCGTATTCCTTCAGGATCACTGAAAGGGCTTACCAAAGAAAGATTCTCTGGAGCCCTAATTCTGCGGGTCTCCCCTGCCGCGAGGACAGCGTCTTCCATTATTGAACCCCCCTGTCTCTGAGAGAACTTTCACCTTTTGTGTTTTGGAAAGACCTTTGTAATTTTTTTGAACCGCATCTTTCCACTACCTCTTTTACCTTTGGAAAAGGGTCTAGTGGGTGTAGAAAAACGTACTTCAATGGCAGATAAGGTCTTGCCTTCCTGTTCACACCTGGTGAGCTTCTCTAACTTTAGGCCCAAAAGGAGAGGAGCCATCAAAAGGGGCATTAATGAAGGAAGACTTGAAGGGCTCCATGAATCGCAAAGGCACATCTAGGCCTGCTTCCTAACTGAGACGCTTGAACCCGCTGGCCTACTCGTTCCATCTGCTATGTATGAAATGAGTCTCATTGAAGAGTTTACAACAGACTTTAGGATGGAGAGCTGAAAAGTTACCTCATCTGCAACCTCGTCAGCTAAAGCTCCTTGGAAGGAGTCTGACAAGTCCTTTATCAGATCTCTCTGTAGTCTAGTAAAATGTGTTAAGTAATTCAGTGACTGTAAGGCAAACATTGCTGACAAAAAGAAGCACTTCCTGTATCTATCCATGGTCCTAGAATCTTTATTCGGGGGATGGATAGTGGAACTGGTCTAAGATAGTTCCATTATAGTGGGTGCCACCATGACCAAGGCATCAGTTGATACACCTTTTGTGAGGAAAGGCTTCTTCAAACGGGCAGTAATATATTTATTTGGCCACCTAGGAGTAGATGTTATGGTGTCTGGGGTCTCCCAAGCCTTCTGAGAGATTAACTCAATAAGCTCATCGGAGGGAAGGGTCACCCAACAGGTAGAAGGGTGAGACCCGAAGGCCTTCAGGTATAACAACTCCTCATCTGAAGGGGTTCTGGACTGCCAATCACCTCTCTGTTTTAACATTTCCAGGATGTCTCCAAATGAGACATCTTCAGGTGGTGACTAAGGGGACCCTTCCACATCATCAAGGTCAGTATCAGATGTTATTGACTCTTCTGGGAAGTCCAGATCATTCCTCTTGCAAGTTCTCTTCCAAAGGACTTCCTCAGTGGGGTGATCTGGGGAAGTTTCAGAAGGGAGGTGGTCTGTTGCTGGATGTCCTGAGGCCTGGGGCCTCTGCGGTCCTGTGGAAAGGGTACATGAGAAGGTGAAGTCACCAGCCCAGAAGTGGAAGGAAGATCCTGGCGAGACTGTCTGAGGCTGTGATGTATAATCATTAACCTCCTAATAACCTCAAATGAACTCCAACCCTGATCCCAAGAAATCCTGGGATCTGACAAAAAGATGTAGTCAGAGCCAAGGGGATCTCTGGCACAGAGGACAGACACTTTGAGGCAAATGTAGGAACCAAACTCACCGGAGCCGAAACCCCAAGAGGGATGGTCAGACCCAAAGAGATCCAAGCTTGCTCTCTGGGTCCTACTGGGTGTGTTGGCTCCTAGAGTTCTCCCGCTCCAACAGAACAGAAGAGCGCAGGGCAAAGAAACCCTTGGTCCTGGGATCAGAGACGCACACCAGCTGGACATCCGAATCTTCTAGCTCCAATATCAGGGATTAGAGGAGAAATAGGCACCAATGGAGAGAACTCTGTCGGATCTGATGCCTCTGGGCTTGGATCCTGTAATAACCTGACCAAAGCCAGTCTCTCCACTAGCCTATCCACATCATCATCTGACAGGCTCCTAGTAGATCGGGTAGATATGGTAGGGGATCTCAATTTTGTCAACAATGGTGATGGGAGCTGAGAAGATATAGGCTCCAATGATGGAGAATGGTTCGGAAGTCTGACCTCAGTGGGAGCCGAAGAGGTTGGAGCAGAAGGTTCAGGCTGCTTGAGATTTTTCTAACTTGTTTGATTTAGTAGATTTAGAAGACTCAGGTGAAATAGCCTCAGAAAAGGGAGTTTTTAGTAAACACTAATATTAGTTTATTTTTACGCTCCATAAAACGTCTTTGGTTAAAGCCATGGCAAATGGAGCATGATTCCTGTCACACACAAAGTGTGTGTATCACTTAGGGGCATCTTTTTTCCACTTTCTTCACATTTTTTAAACCCTAAGAGTTTCCCTTCCTGTTTTTGTGACATATTCCTTGAATTCAAATACTAGCAATTCAATTTTAAGTTTCAGGAAAGAGAAAAGGGAACAACACACACACACACACACACACACACACACACACACACACACACACACACACACACACACACACACACAGAGACACACATGAATGTCCACTAACTAAAACAGGCATTGACTAGATAGAGGAAAAACAGAACGTTTTTTTTTTTTTTAAACTGTAGAATTAAAGAGTCAAAGAACGTCCTCCAACTTAAACGGATGTCGGAAAGGGAAAGCTGAGAAGAGGGAACAACACTTGCACAGCCAAAAAAACGCCCTCTAACTTAAATGGACATTGGTAGGGGAAAGCTTAGAAGAGGGAACAACACTCACACAGCCAAAAAATGTCATTAATAAAAATCAGACTAAAGAAGGGTAAGGAAATCACTAACTCAGAAAAAGAAGACAAAGTAAATACAAAGGTTGATTAACTAAGTAGGAAATACAACAATATATAAAATAAACTTTCACTTAGAAAAAATCGACAAAAAGACCAGCTGCCACAGTCCTCTAAGCACACTAACTTGAAATCATCTTCTTGAAAAAGCCTGGGACTGTCAGGCGAAAGCGCTCGTTTTTATTCTGTTTCTGTGGATCAATAAAGAAGATTTGTCGTATTTCCAAGGACTTTTTTGGCATTTCTATTGAGTGAACCACCTAAGCTATAAGAGTTTCTACAAGTACTTTTGTCTTGTGGTGTAAACTAGTACCAGTGGATGTTAGTGTGCTTAGAGGACTGTGGCAGCTGGTCTTTTGGTCGATTTTTTCTTGGTTTATTTTTAAACTTTCACTTAGCCCAGAGCTTTCTGGAAGGACCACGTCTTTCACTGAGTGACAAACAAGATCTGGGGGTTTAGGGAACTGCATCATGGGTAAGGGAGAATGCCTACGAGCTTTGCTGAAGGCCTCAAGCTTTTGAAAAAGGCCGAGACGTATCCCATGGATCAGATCCAACCTGCAAGTGAAAATAAAGGCGAGATTGACAACATCACATCTCATGTTATTGCTAACTGAAGAATCAATAACTGAAAATCCATATTTAAGGGTAGTAGTAGCAACACTTTTTGGCAAATGTAATACTTGCTTCGGTGTTGGGTAAACAAGCTAACAAAAACAGGTCTTAAGCTTGCTTACATACAGTCACTATGAAAACCACCTTGGGTTTCCCATGAAAAGAAACCACTAGCACAGTCAATAAAGGGAGGGTAGGTAAGCAAGTAAACGCAACACCCCCCCCTACACACACACACACACACACACACACACACACACACACACACACACATTATATAACTGACTGACAAGCAAACTTAACATCTATTATATAGCAAGACATACACTGGAACCAGACAAACCAACAAACATCCTAATCTCACATTCATCAACAGGCATCAAAATACTTTATTACCACAGCAAAAATAAATTCAACAGATATTCCAAATATGTCCATTTCCAATTCTAAACCTTAAGATTCACTGTAATACATTTCAGGAAAATCAGAGCGGTGTAACCTTCTCAGATTTCAAACATTATTTGAAGATTATTGTTACTTCTCACTAATATCCTAAACCTGGGTGACAGTGGAATGACTGCAGATATCCAGGTACTTAAATCCTCATCCCATTCCTGTTCCATTGTCACAATATTCAAACATACCTTTGCAGAAACCATACACTTAGAAAACAGTCCCCTGCCTGTCTATGCCATCAATTTTGTGTACAGGGTAAATCATAACAGTCAAGATTAATAACACTGCATAAGTGGATAGGAAGCAAAGGAGGGAATCATGAATACACTACCACTCTGCTTTTGCAAAACTGCAACTTAACACAGCGATAATTATCCTCAAAATACTGTAAAACTCACTTTCCATCAGCAGGAACTACAACCTTCAGTTTCTGATAGGCAGACCAACATCAAAGACAGGAATATAGCCAAATACAACTTAACAGCACATTAAAATACTGTACCATATTCATACTGTGCCACTAAAGCCTTATTTTTCTATACACATTTTCATAGAAATGGAAATAGCCCCCTTTTGGTATACCTGGAGATACTTCAGTGCACATACTTCTAAAAGTAGCAGGTTTAAAATTAAGCAGAGCAAATTGTGGGGATAAAGTAATCTCATTGCTCTCAAAGCCTCCAAATAGTACTGATCAGAACATATTATGTGCCTTGCCTTTGGGGGTTTACTGCTCCTAAAAAAAAAAAAAAAAAAAAAAAAAATACTCTAAATTCACTCTTCTGCTGCCATCACATACATTTGAACAGTGAGTTGTGTAACGTTACTATTATATCTATGGGAACAGGGAAAAGGCCCATCTACCATCAAGATCAAGTACTGATCAGTAGTAATTACCAAGGTATGTAAATTAATAACAGTGTCCGAGTGCCTACCAAATACAAAAGACCAACTTTTTAATGATCAACTGACCAGCACAAGATGATCAACAGATGGTGTAGATGATAGTCAAGACCCTTTCTCCTGCATGGCCTTTTCAAAGTTCTTACAAGGATACATTTACTAATAATACCCGCAGTGGCCTTGCATGACATACCTAACAACACCTTTTCCACAACCATGGATGGGGAAGTCGTGTGATAGATTCAAATGTACCTCAAGATGATCTAATGCCTGATAACATTAAAGATCTGATTGATCAGTACCATGATGATGGCCAGTGGAGTGCTACAACTCCTCTCCATGGGACATTAATACAGCAAACAAAAGTTATGTACTTACCAAAATGATAGATCCTTTCATTCCAGTCTGCCAGAAATGATGCGTGGGTCCTCAAGTCACCGGTCAGTTGTGATCTGGCAGAAATAGTGCTCCAGCTTCAAGCCCCTTAAAGAATTCTTCCTTCTCATAATGCATCTGTCCCCCTAGTTATCTGAGATATAATCTGATGCCCGAAGAATCAAACACTATCAATCTGTACTGTCTTGGACCCAAAGAATATGAAGTGCTAGCCCTTCAGGTCTTATAGGGAGAAGGGAGGGAGGAAGTTGTAATAGGTGAAGGACTGGAAAGAAAAGATTTATCATTATTGTAAGAACATAACTATATTATCCTATTCATTCAGTCCATCCAATCCAATGTGTGGGTCAGAATTCCAAGCTATGGAACTCTGAGGTGGCATTATGACAAAAGACTCTTGAGGATGAAAGCACCAAAGAATGCTCTAGCCCTTAAAGTGCAATCCAGTTTGTAGTGCTTAATGAAGGTATGTATGAAAGACCAAGTGGCTGTCTTACATGCATCATTCAAAGAGTAAGCTATAAAGAAAGCAGTAAAAGTAGCTATGGCAATGTGCTTTAAGTATGCATGATAATGGTTTGTTGTTTGATTCATAAACAAAGGAGATACAATTGGACAGTGATGTGGTGAGAGATATCCTGGACACCTTTTTCCCCAATCTTATTCAGAGCAAAGGACATGAATAGTTCCTCATCTTTTCTGATAGAAGCTGTATTGTGACAGTAAAAGCATAACTGTCTGTGAACATCTGAAGGTATACAGCAAGTACTCCCCTTTGTTTTGATAATCATTAAGTAAGATTGGTACATGAATGGACTGAGAAATACTAGTCTCTGAAGCCATATTGGGAATAAAATAAGGATTAAAATTTAATACTACCCTTTCTTTGTGGAAGATGAGATAAGGGGAAACTGAAAATAGAGCATAGATTTCTGAAATCCTTCTAGCTGAGGTGACTGTTATTAGGAAAATGGTTTTCCAAGACAGAAACTTAAGCTCTGCAGTAGCTGCTGGGGGAGGGAGAGGGTTATCACAGCTTCCAAAATAAAAGTCTTGTGGTGGAACTGGGTCTTTAACAGAAAATTACCTTTGAGAAAGGCCTTGCAGAGTTCATGGTAGGCTAGGGAGTAATTCTGAAAGTCAATATGAAAAGAAGAAATAATTGCTACAGTAGATTTTACAAGTGGAAGGCTTCTGAGACACTGTTAAAATACTGACCACTACTTGGGGAGAGAATCATTCCTTGCCATCACTGGAACTGGAGAAATAGGCAGGTTTCAGATTGGGAATGTTTGAGTGATGCTCCCCAGAGGGGAGTTAGGAGATCCAGAGTTGGATCTATGAGCCAAGGATGCTCTTTCAAATGAGCTTCAGTGGAGAGAAACCTCTATCTGAGCCAATAAGGGGCTATGAGGATGATAGTCACAGTCACCTTGCACCATTCAGCCCTCTGCGGGAATTTGGACATTAGTGGTTGAGGTGGATATATGTAAGGTATGCCAGGTGGTCAATACTGAGGCAAGGTATCCCTGAGAAGATTGTTATGGGGGGATCATGGCAACAAAAAACTGCTGCATTTTGTGTTGTACTGGGTAGCAAAGCGATAGCAGCAGGGAGTGACTCAGTAACTGAATATACAGGCGGAGGCATCCAAGGTCACTGCTGTCGATGCTGGAGAAGTTTAAAAAGGTTTGTCCTCTTACAGAGATGGAGTGCTGAGCCACCACTGAAGGTTTTTCCTGCAAGACTGTCTTGGATAAAGTATGGTAGTACTGGGACCATTGAGATTGTAGCAGCACACCTCTCAAGTGTCCTGATTTTCATCTCATATTTTTGGTATGTTTATCATACAATTTGTGGTTTTCTGGCAAATCACTGTGGATTGAAGTCACTAAATAATGACATACATTTGAATTACAGACTCCATATCCTTCAGAAAATGCATGTTAACACCAAAACTGTTATTCTAGTGACTTTGTAAGTTTATAAGAGCAATATTTAAAACCTGTTCCTATTTCTGATCCTTTGTCCCCCCCCCATTATTTTAAGCTTTGTCCAGATTTGTCGTGTTAAGAGGTTGAGAGGTACAGGTAGCAGCCACTGTAAAACTTTCATTTGATGGTAAGCGAATTGCACTATTACTGAAAAGGCCATCAGGCGTAAGACTGAACACTAGATGTGCAGTATGACAAACAGTGAAAAGAAGGTCTTCATCTCAGAGTGTAATGTTTGAATTCTCTCTTGAGGGAGTGAGACAACAGAGACAGTGGTGTTCAGATGACATTCCAAGAATATTAAGACACTGTGAGGGATCCAAGCTGGATTTCTGTAAGTTGACAGAGACTGCCAAGTGCCAGTCATCCAAGTATGGGAATGTTCTGTGTCCTTGAATTTGAAGATGGGCTGCTATGACTGCCATACATTTGTTGAACACCCTGGGGGCTATGGTGAGGCCACATGGTAAGACACTGAATTGACAATCACTGGCTCCAGTCCAGAAGCATAAGCATTTCCTGGACATCCTTGTTATCTTTATGTGAAGGTAAGCATCCTGGATATCTGTTGAGCACATCCATTTTTTCTCCTGCAGGCAAGGTAGAATCAACTGCACTGTGACCATTTGGAAGTTGGTCTTCCTTACATAGGTATTTAGTGAGCTGAGGTAAAGAATGGGTCTGAGGGCCTTGATTTTAATTTGGAACCAAAAAGAATTTGGAATAAAACCCTGACCCTCTCTGATATAGTGGGACCTCCTGGAAGGCTCTTTTTTCTGTAAGAGATTGTACCTTTTTTAAAGTGACTTTTGCCTGGTTGGGTAGGATGTCCAGTAACATAGGATTTGCTTAATGTTTTTTTTTCCCAAAAGTGGTATATAATAGCCAATGGATATTATCCCTCATACCCAGTTATCTCATATGATGGTGAACTACGAGTCAAGGTAGAAGGAGATCTGCTCCCTGACTGCCTTCAGAGTCCAGCAGGGGATTCTGGGGTTTTCTGTAGGAAAAGGGCCATGATACTCCTGACTCCATGGACCTCCTCAGTCCCCTTGATGTACATTCTTTAAAGAGTCTTCCTCCACCGTGACAACCTCTGACCGAAGGTGAGTTAAACTGATGCCTAGACCTGCAAATAGAGGGAATGAGGTCCTTATTGTAGGAGCATTGAGGAACTTTGAACATTACTCTGACACCAGAAAGGGTCTTTTCTTGTTTAGTCGTCTACACCTTCTCCTTAAAAGAGGGTCCAAACAAGACTTGTCCATCAAAGGGGGCACTCATAAAGGATGCCTTAATGTTGTCTCCAAAGTCTAATAACCACAGCCATGCATGGCATCCCACTGCTACTCCAGTATTGCTTGCCCGGGCTGCTCCATCAGCCATGTTGTGCATCAGACCCATGGAGATATTCGTTATAGTAGTCATTATAGTGGCTTGTAGGTGATTCCATGACTCTGTTGCCACCATACTCTTCAGAGTATCTCTTTGGAATCTGTTCATACGGGCAATGTAGTTCAGTGCATGAAGTGTAAATGTGCCCAAAGTGTACGTCCAAATCTATCCATCTTTATCAGATCTTTATTAGGAGGATGCACAGATGTAGTGTCTTCAGATAATTATTTTTAAGTTGCCATCACCACAATGATGGAGTCAATTGGTGGGCTTTTTACAAGAGGAGGTTGTCTTTTGTGTGGGGTATAGAATTTTGCTGTCTTTGGGGGATTGATTCACATGTGTTGGACTTCTGCCATAATCTCCTGTCTACCAAGTCAATCAGTTTTTCGGCTTGAGGGACCACCCAGGATGTAGACTGTGTCATCTAATATGCCTCAAACAGTACTGCCTTGTCCTGAGAAGGGGGTCTGCAGACCAAGATCTCTTCTGGTGCAACAATTCTAGAATGTCACCAAAAGAGATGACAATGAGAACCCTTTCTCTATCCTCCAAGTGGGTATCTAATGCCAGATACTCTGAAGGGGAGTCAATGTGTTTTCTCTTAGACACCCTCTTTCTCAGATGTTTAGGGGATGAGTCTCTTGAATCTTCAAAAAGTCATCTATTACCCTCAGCAGTAAGTCTGAGGTTGATGGAAAGTCTACGACCTGTGGATGCCAGAGCAGAAAATTATGAGACTAAAAGTGGGTCGATGGGAAGAACAATGACTGGCGGAATCTGTGACTGCACTCTCTTAGGTGAATAAATGATCCTCTCTAGCACCTGGAAGCTCATGCTTTTCCACCAGATCTGAAGAGCTCGATCCTACAGATAGATCCAGCACTCTCATTGAAGAGTAGGGCAATGCTGGCAGAGAATTTCTGAAACTCTGAAAGAAACCCACCTCGATGAAAGACTAGAACCAAGGAGTCAAAGGCACATGACTCTGATGCCACCAATGGTATCAATGGCCTCAGCACAGTCTGTGGACCAGAGGGCATCAACACGACTCGGATTGGAAACTCAGATGGATCTGACCAGACCAAAGTTAAATGAGTTGGATCCAAGAGACTCAGAGCTGAAGAAGCATGGGATACTGGTCTTTGGGACACAGGATTCTGACAGAACAATGATTCAGAGGAAACTGCAGCAGAGGTTCAGACCAGTGAGGGAGCCTGGCTAGAGGTAAAATGGGCAGATCCAACTACATTCGGAGCTCAGGAAGATGGAATAACCCCCATTTTAATCTGGGTTTTGAGAAATTTCTGCATAAGGCAATCAAAATCCACTTCAGATGTACTCCTATATGACTTGAAGGATCACACCAACAAGGCAGTGGAAGTCCTAGAGGGAAGATTGTCCAATTTGTCGCAAGTCTGTTTCTTTGGTGATTCCTGAATAGTAACTGTATGCAATACTTCTGGATCCAGTGGAAGAGTATACATGGAAGGAAGTGCCCTATACTCCTCGAGCCTTAGAACTTTTGAAGCCAAAGTTGGAACTGAAGACTCAGCTGATTTTTGATCTGACACCTTGCTTTTTTAGACTTTTTAAACTTTTGAGGCTCTAAATCCAATGGAAGTAGGCCCTTCAGAAAAAGTTTGTTCCTCCAGTCCACTAATGCCCTGGGTCCAAATGAAGTACAGACCTCACCGGTCTTTCATCACGGAAAGCTGAGGGACCCCCAAGCCATACAACATAGAGATCATGAATATTCTGAGAAAGGATCTTAATGTCCACATTTGGAACACTTTTTGAAACTTGTTTACTTCTCTATTTCTAAAGATAAGCTTTAAGACAAAACATGACAAAGAACAGAAACTTAACAACTCTATCACACGATAAGTAACAGTAATATAAAGAGCACAGCCAACTTGAAAATTATTTCAAACTATCACGCTAATTTAGTTCTCAGTATTGCCTGCCAATGATTTGTGCTTTAAAATTACTATCACTTTAATCTGATGCGCTGCTTTGTGGAAAGATAAGGAACCAAGTAGAGATTTCTTTTACCATTTACTTAGGGAAAGCAAAGCCAAGAACATGAACTGCTGCAAAAGTTGTTTTACAATTCTCTCATGAAGAATTCATACTGACAACAGTGTGCCCATATGGAAATAAAACATGCATCCTCAGATAGCAGTGGAAGTTTGAGCAGGAAAAAAGTGAAGAAAAAAGTAAAATAAGGAAATTAACTGGTGAGGTTAGGGTCTTTGCTTTTGAATTAGGAGGTTCCAATTAGTAGGTGTGATGAAAGGAGATGCTGAATTGGGATAGGTCCAATTAATTAACTATGATGGTAGTAAATATATAATAAATAATAACACCAAACTATTTCTCCAACAGCAGATAAATATGTTAATTACCGAAATCTGCAATATGCTCTGAATTTTTTTTTTAAGCAAAGGCACCTTCTTATTTCTGAAAAAATATTATATGGCTAGCTTCCTGCAGATGAGATAATATTACATGCAGGACGTAATAAGACAAAGTGCTTATTAAGTTAAATATTACAAATTATCATACAGACACCATGACTAAGTGGTTTTGAAATGTAATTTTATGCACAATCACTGGTATAGCAGACCTAAACTTCACTGGACACCTACACATGCATTTAGACTTAGCAAAACTTCTTATGTGCTACATATTTCTTAAAATACTGGATAGTCATCCTAAGTGCTTGAAGTGATCGGAATGGGGAAAAAACACCTCAGAGAAAATGAATGCCATTCTGAGGACAATCCGAGGTATTCACAAACAAAGTCTGCAGCTGCTTAAGGCTGGTAATGTGGCATTTGCATACCTGGATGAGACCAGATGATGACTAGGTGTGTAGATGAAGCACCTCTCCATTTTCCACTACTCACAAATGTGGCAAGAAAACACAGTCCCAACTATAAAAAAGGGAAAGTGGCTATTCCAGAGTCTATATCAGAAGTTTGAATGGTCAAAAGAGTGAACGCTTAAACAGTGAAGACATGGAACAACGTTTTTTCCTAGGGAAAAAAATCCCTGTTCCACAAAAAACACTGAGCTAATCAAAGGAAGGACACTCAGCAAACTCAGAGCTATAATATATAACAATAAGTATCCTGTTTTTTGTTTATTTTGTTCTTTATTTCTTTGTTATTTATAGCACTTTGTGTACTGTGTATTTTTCTAGCTAGTTTCACTGTGTGTGAGGTATTAACTGGAAATTGTCCACTTTTATTAAGCATCTGTTGGGTTGTTTGTTTCTGATAACTTGTTGCAGTTAAACTCTTTTTTCTAGAGGCTCCTTTAGCTGTTTAAAACTTTCATTTAAAGGCTCACTGCTGCTTTTCAGCTGTGAGAAACATTTCTGCAGTTTGTTTCAAAGTAGTGGGGATATTTGTAGCATTTACATATTCAGGCTTGTATTTGGGCCTAGTGTTTGTGGAGGTTGTGTGTCTGAGCACATATTCAGGGACATCTTGGTTTAGCCAAAGCCATCAGGCATTTCAGTGAGAGAGAATTGTTTGAGGTCATTGGCTGACTGAGGTCACCCGAACTACAGCTTAGACTAAGCACCTCATTGGTTCTTTTGAGATTTCTTTCTTAAAAGCTGTCTCAGGTTTCAACTTTCTGTTACCTAAGAAGCTCAGTTGTGAGTGTTCTGCCATTTTACACTGAGCTAATGGCAAGAAAACACAGTCCCAACTGTAAAAAAGGGAAAGTGGCTATTCCAGAGTCTATATCAGAAGTTTGAATGGTCAAAAGAGTGAACGCTTAAACAGTGAAGACATGGAACAACGTTTTTTCCTAGGGAAAAAAATCCCTGTTCCACAAAAAACACTGAGCTAATCAAAGGAAGGACACTCAGCAAACTCGGACCTATAATATATAACATTAAGTATCCTGTTTTTTGTTTATTTTGTTCTTTATTTCTTCGTTATTTATAGCAATTTGTGTACTGTGTATTTTTCTAGCTAGTTTCACTGTGTGTGAGGTATTAACTGGAAATTGTCCACTTTTATTATGCATCTGTTGGGTTGTTTGTTTCTGATAACTTGTTGCAGTTAAACTCTTTTTTCTAGAGGCTCCTTTAGCTGTTTAAAACTTTCATTTAAGGCTCACTGCTGCTTTTCAGCTGTGAGAAACATTTCTGCAGTTTGTTTCCCACCCTCCCTCCTTGTTGGTATTTTATAGTTGGTGGCTTTGCAGTTGCCCGCCCCTAGTGTAAATTTGATTTGGGACCCTCCTCCCAGTCTAGTGTCATTACCTCATTCTACCCAGTAAAGGGAGAACATTTGAGAAGGCCAATCAGCTTAGTTTCTGCTACTCCTTTCTCTCTTTCCACTAAAAAAAAAAAAAAAAACTTTTTCTAAGCTTGTTTCCTGCCTTTCCTGTGGGTAGTCTAGCCTGGATATAGATTTGCTGTGTCCAGGACTATTTGTAGGCTTCTAGGGCCCAAGCCTTTCTGTGTTGAAAGGAAGCCTTCTAGCTTAATTTTGTTTCTTAGAACTAGCCAGTTTTTTGTTTCAGCACTTGTTCCGAACTTATTGTAAGCACTAAATAAGCTACAAATTACTACAGCACTCAACTTTCCTCACTGTCTAGAGGAAAATAGTTTCTAGTACTTAACAAATAAGCACCTATCCAGGCATGTCTAAGGGTCAGCCCCGGTGTTTTCTCCTGTCTACCTGATGAATCTGGGCATCTTGGGGCAATGCAGTAATTGCCTCATGTACACAGACAACCCTCTCCTCCTACCACCCAACACTACAACCTGTGAGAGATGCACTTATATAGCCAAACTGGAAGCAAAGCTTTCTTCACACAAGACTGGACTAGACAGTCAAGAGGAGAAGGTAAACACTTGCACCACACCACACTCAGCACATAGTCCCTCACAACCTACACCACCAAAACACACACATAGAAACACAAAACACAAACCTACATTCACGGAGGCTCTCAGTAAAAACCTGCCCAAGCAACAGGGACCTCCAAAGCAGAAACACAAGCAACCTCCACCCCCCAACACAATCCAAATGACATATAGCCCACAAACTCAGTATGCCACTCAACCACAGCCCATAAGGCATAACAACGTACCCAACACTCTAGTCATAGGTGACTCTATAGTCAGGCACACTGATGTTCCACTCACCAGGCTAAACAAGGAGAAAGTTACTGTCAGCTGCCTGTCGGGTGCCAGGATCCACCACATAACACATGCACTCAGGTCACTCCACAACAAGTACAAATATGACTCTGTCATTGTCCATGTTGGTGTGAATGACCTGAGACGTACCTCCTTGGACTACATGAAAAGGGACATGGAGGAGCTGCCTGATCTTGTAGCCCAGGCAGGTATGACCCTAGCCCTGAGTAGCATCCTGCCATCACCCAGAGTGATACCGCAGTACAGGGACAAAATGATTGACTTCAACAATTGGCTAAGCTTCTGGTGTCATTCTAAGGGGATCCAGTATCTGTCTGCCTGGTATGACATGATCGACAAGCCATGATGCTTTGCCAGAGATGGCCTGCACCTGTCGCTCCTGGGATTCTGGATACTGGCTAAGGCTCTAGCCACCCCTATAGTGCCTTTTTTAGGCAAGGTTCAAATGACAAATTCACCACCCTAACAGGTACAGGCAAGAAGAATCTGAGGGTATTGCTACTCAATAGAAGTCTAAACCTCAAAATGCACTCTCTCGAGGCACTCCTTAAAATGGAGAACATCGACATCTGTGCAGTGACAGAGACCTGGTTCAGGGCCACACCTTTTGGCCACCTAACCCGGACCGAAAAACTAAAGGTGGAGGCATGTCCATATTCATTAAGAATATCCACACCTCCAGGCTAGTTGCTCAGCATAATGCATCCGAGATTAACCAAGTGCAGCTAACTCTGGGCAAGACCACAATCCAAATTGTAGCTTGCTACAGATCCCCCACCATGCCCCAGGATTCCCACTCCTCATTTCTTAATACACTGGAAAATATTAGGGTACAACCTAACACCCTAATAATAGGCGATTTCAACTACCCTACCATTAACTGGGAAAACTACTCATGTACCAACTCTTGTGCTCAACGTTTTCTGGAATTGATAAATTCCAATGCCATGGATCAACTTATCCACACCCCCACTAGGGGCAGCAATATCCTGGACCTAGTTATTACCAACATGGGCAACCGATGCTCCACACCAGAGGTCAATTCCTCGTTGGTCAGATCCGACCATAAGCTAATCACCCTAGACATCCACATCCCTCCCCCACCCCCCATTAGGGAAACCACATTAAAAAATTTCTCCAAAGCCAACTTTATGCTTCTTAAGACAGAAGTGGCAAACTTCACGAAACTCATGCTGACAGACAATACAGGTATGACTGCTGAATCCTACACAAATGCACTTTATAAGCACTTACATGAGTGCATGGATCGTGCAATTCCTAACAGAACCAAGATGCTATCCTCCAAAAAAAGGAAGCCAATCTGGTGGTCCCTTGCCATAAACAAACTCTACAACAGAAGAAAGAAACTGTTGCAAAAAAGAGTAAAATCCCATGATTGGAGAAACTACCTGGTCAGCTTCAGTAAGAAGCTGAGATCCCTCATAAAATCCTCCAAAGCTAGTTATGAAAACAAAATCACCACTGACTCTAAAGACAACCACAAAGCATTCTATAGCTATGTCAAGAATCTCAATGGCAACACTCAGATCTGCTCTGAGTTACAGCACAATGGCACTAAATATACAGAACCAACGGATATTGCCAACATCCTGGCAGATAGGTTCAGTGCTAACTTTACCCCTCTGTCATCCCCTAAAGGGCCCATCTCTATACCAGAAGAATGCAAAGTTCCTGTAATCACGGCTGCACAGGTAAAAAACACACTATCCAAAGTCATGAACACAGCATCCATGGGACCTGACGACATCCCAGGCTGTGTTCTACATGAACTACAGAACGAACTGGCACCCCACCTAAGTACCATGTTCAATCATAGACTCACCTCAGGCTATGTGCCCACTGAATGGCGCACAGCGACAGTTATCCCACTCCACAAAGGGGGAGCCACCACAGACCCTGGAAACTACCTCCCAAATAGCCTAACGAGCCTGGTCTGCAAGGCTATGGAGCATATCATCATGGAACTTATAAACAATGACATTGGTAATCAACAATGACATTGGTTATCTCCAAACTCAGGACCCCACCCAGTTCAGGTTTGTAAAAGGCAGATCATGTCCCCTAAACCTGATAGACTTCTATGAAGCAGTCACCAAAGTCGTAGATGAGGGTAAGGTGGTTCACACAGCCTATCTAGATCTCGCCAAGGCTTTTGACACCATCCCCCACCCTGGAATTATAGATAAACTCACTAAACTAGGTATAAATCCCTATGTCACAAGATGGGTTGCCAACTGGCTCACTGACAGAACCCACACTGTGAAAGTAGCAGACTCCAAATCCAGCTTTAGACCAGTGACAAGTGGAGTACCACAGGTTCAGTCCTGGGTCCTCTCTTGTTTGGTATCTACTTCTCTGAAGTACAGGCCAACACAGAAGGTCTTTGGCTAACGAAGTTCGCAGATGACTGCAAACTAGGAGCTATAATCAAAACTCCAAAAGATGTGGACACCCTACAAAAGGGCCTTGCTGAGACAGATGCCTGGTGTCAAAGCCATGGCCTCAAGCTCAATGCCAAAAAGTGCATTGTCATTCCTTTTGGTAAAAACTCAGTACCCATGAACTACCACATAAGTAGTAGTCTACTTAACACCGAAAGTGTGATAAGAGACCTTGGGACACAGGTGGACAGTAGTCTCTCCTTTGATAATTACATCACCACAGTAGTCAGGAAATCCTTCTATGTGGCACACCTCATCACAAAAGGTTTCTCATCCAGGAAAAAAGAGGTCATTGTTCCCCTCTACTCATCACTCATTAGACCCATTATAGAGTACAATGCCCCTTTTGGTATGTACCTCACAAGACATCTACAACAACTGGAAAGGCCACAGAAATACCTCACAAAGAGGATTACCGGCCTGAAAGAGATGCTTATGCAGACCATCTCAAAAAACTGCAGCTTTACTCCATTGCATATCGCCTACTCAGAGGCGATCTCTGCCTAACACACAAAGCTATGTCAAACCCAGAGCTTTTAGACATGCTCCACTTAAAGAAATCCCAATCCCTACAAGCTACACACTCTAGGGACCTAAACCTCGTCACCACAATAAACTGAACATGCTGGAGGGATAGATTCCTGTCCCAGAGACTTTGCATACTCTGGAACAAACTACCTATCTATATCAAACAAAGCTCCTCATTAGCACTGTTCAAGAAAAATCTTGATGATTGGATGGGAGATAGGAAATTCACCCCGGGGATCACTTCTGTGGCTCTGCTCGACAGTGGCACAGGAAAATAATTTTCTTGGGTGGCGAAAGCCAGGGTACCTTTGGCTAGGCTTATATAGGCCCTAGGGCCAATAGCCTAGTACCTATCTATGAACGTATGAACCTATGTAAACACAATAAAAAGTGAGGGGCTTCGCCTCCCACACCACCCGATGTGGGAGGGGCTGTGCCCCTCACCCCCCCTACTTAAATATACGAACCCAGAGATCGCACCACAGTGGAGGAAATGGCAAACTTCCAAAGAACGCCCAGCAATTTCTCTCCCTGAAAAAAAAATCACTGTTCCTTGTCTTTGCTACTTAGTGCCTTCGATCTTTAAACCTTGATCAAACAGCGTTCTCTATTTTGACTGTTAGAGGTTCTGATATAGAACCGCTATTCCAGGGTTAGGCAAGCTGTGGTATGTCCTTAGAAGGACATTTCTAGCATCTTTAATTTTTCATTCAAGATCATCCCAATATTGATGGTACAACAATAAATCTCTGTAATATGAAACATCTTGAAGAGGGCGGTTTGGCAAAGCTATGTTGATCTCCTCTTCTTAATCAGGATGTTGGTATTCAGTTGTCCTGTTGCATGAAACGTCCTATAAAGGGTGCTTCGGTCAATTGTGTAGATCTTCTTGTCCCATTAAGGACGTTTGTATATTTTGTACGTTCCTTGGTGAAATCTCTGTCTGGCTTATTTCATCCTTAAAAGGACATCTGAGCATCTGTAGTTGCAGTCTTGTCCTCATTTCTGTTTGGCTCAGAGCTTGTTTTACAGTATACTTAGAAGTTATCCAGCTACAGCCAGAAAAGTAGCTAAATTGCAGGCCTTTGTTCAGGGTTTTCTTTTGTAGTCCAAGAGGAACTGAAAGTCCTCTCTCCCCAAACTACTGCAGAGGTGTTAAAACTGTCACTGCACTGAGAGATCCTTGCAGAATAAAGTGCAACTGACAGCTCATAATGGAAAGGAAGGGAGTTTGAATCTAAATATCTTCTCCTCTGCCTGCACTAGGAAGATCTATTTATTTTTTTAAATAGTTTCATTATTTTTTTTCCGGGTGCAAGTAGCAAAAACTGCTTGATTATTTTGGTTTGTTTTATTGCTAGTAACAATTGATTTACCCTGTACTCTATCAACAAGACAATATTACTGTAACTTATGTATGCGTAACTATTTATTTCTGAGGAACACCTGTCTTGTGGCATGTTTTATTTTTCCTGTAATTTCCTTCTAGTCATCTCCAGATTTGTTAAATAACAGTAAAACACTAGTTTGGCAAACTTGACTCTACAATACTGGAACAGTAAAAAAATGTACTGAAAATTACCTCTATTTCACAGTCCACACTGCAGCTAACAATATAACTAACTAAAAATGCACAAAGACAACAGTGCCTCAAAGACAAATTACTGATGCTAGGCAAGGAATAGAGAATTGCTTAATAGTTTGCAGTTGAATTTGAGAACAGCACAATAAGTATGAAAAGGATGCATCAAGCAATTTCTGCCACTTTATGAATATAATATTCTGTATGACTTATTATTCTCCTTAAGGATCTGCACCCAAAATCTGATACTTTCTGTATTTCTTGAATTACTCCCCCATTATTATCATCCATTTCCACTTTGAACTGTAGTTTCTATTCATGTTATGCATAACAGCCTCAACTGTTTACCTCTAAAATATCCCTTCAAATCAAGTAATCCTAAACCTCCTTGTTCTGCTGAGAGAATCAACATATCCCACTTAACTTTTGCTCTCTTTCCCTCCCATATAAAATCCTTAAACTCTCTATTATTTTTTTATCAACCATGTCCTGACTGATAAAAAATATGCTTGACCTGAGTAAAAAACTAAAGGGGCTGAAAGCATTTGTACTGCTTGCATCTTCCACTCTATATTCATAGGCAACTGCTTCTAGTTTCTCAATTTTTGTATTATCTTTTGTTTAGTCTCTTCCTACATATCCTTAGTGGCAGAACTGAATCCCTTTTAAACCACACTCCTAAATACTTTATTTTATCATGTACCCATAAAAATGGGTTTTGCTGAACCAGTTCATGTGTGGGTACATAGTTTATTGCTATAGCCTTTGTTTTACCTTCATTCATTTTATATCCAAAAAAATTGCAGAACTGTGTTAGAATATTCCATAACACTGAGATGTCCTTTTATGATTCCATCAGGTACCAAATAATATCATCTAAAAATAAAGCCAACTTTTTTTGAGCACCACACCATTTATATCCATGAATTTCTGAGTCCCTTATTTTCATTTTAAATGGTTCTAAATATAAGTATAACAGAAATAACAAAGGGGAAAGAGGACACTCCTGCCTGGTTCCCCTGTTCAGACACACTGTATTGTATTTGATTTTTGCCTCTGATCCCTCATATATCCTTCTGATTAACCATACTATTGTATTAGGAAATGCAAATGCTTCAATTGCCCTACTCATAAAACCCCAGCTCACTCTTTTGAATACTTTCTCTGCATCAAGACCCACCAATAACAGTGATACTTTCTTACATTCTGCTTCCCTCTAGATCAATATTGTTATATTAAGGCTGTCAAATGTTTGCCTCCCTTCCACAAAACCAAATTAGTCCATATCTATCAAATTTAGAATCAGCTTTGCCATTCCTTTAGCCATTGTAGATGTAAACACTTTATAATTATGGTTTAAAATTTAAATGAGCCTATATGAAGCTGGATCAGATGGGTCTTTACTGTCTTTAGGAATTACAGCCACCACAGCCTTTATTTTTCCACAATGTTGGTGCCTCCCTTCCTTTTAAAATACTGTTAAATAAAACCTTCCAGAACCATATCACTTTCTTTCCTTCCAGCTTCCAAACTTCCAGTAGAATACCATCCATTTCTGGAGACTTTCTGCAGATTGGTTATATATCACCATTTTTATCTGATCACCTGCTATATTAACTATTAGTTGTTGAGCCTCATGTACCATCTTCCAGAAATATTTCAATTTGTGTTTTTCCTTAATTTCCCTACCACTCTGCTTTATACAAATTTTCCAAAATATTTCTAATATCTGTACAGGATCCCTGGTTATTTTTCTTGTTATAGGCTCCCTAAATTTAGCAACAACTCTTTTTACTTTCTGTTGCCTAAGTCATGCCAAAAGGTTTTGTACCCTGGCATTATTAGCAAAAAACAGTTGCCTAACAGCAGTCATTTTAAGCTCGTGCATGTTTTCCAGACACTCCCTTATTTTCTCTTTAGTACTCTAAAACTGCACCTCTTCTTGTCCTGTGAGATTCCCCTTATTTTATAATATTTTAACCTTTGTCAACCCCCGTAAATATTTCTTATTACTACTTAGCCATATCTCTTTTACTTTTATTTTGACCCTATTTTTAAACTCAACTTTCATTTTATCCCACTCACTAGCTATAACTTCTGGAGTACATTTTATCTTACCTACTAATTTCCATTACCCACTCCTTAAATTCCTCTCATTTTAACAAGTATGTGGGGATGTGTCAGTGTCTCATTTTTACTTCATTACCCTGCATTTTTATTTAGTAATTATTGCCTCATGCTCTGAACTAGTTATTGGATAGGTATCAAAGTTCATAATTAAATGCACATGTTCGTGTGAAATATAATCTTTGTCAAGTCTAGCCCAGTTATTATATCTTGAAGAATAATATCTAAATTCTCCCCATCGTCCTGTTACTGAATTCACTTCTTTCA
Organism: Protopterus annectens; assembly: GCF_019279795.1. Classification (NCBI taxonomy): domain Eukaryota; kingdom Metazoa; phylum Chordata; order Ceratodontiformes; family Protopteridae; genus Protopterus; species Protopterus annectens. Next base: position 1,160,353,595 of record NC_056741.1, on the reverse strand, counting down.
TACCAAATATTTTCATAAATTACTTCAGAAACCTACTGTCGTTTGTTATATTTCTTTTCTAGCCCTCCACCAGATACATCCTCATTGTTGCAAATAAAATTCCAGTCCCCACTTATAAGTAATATTCCCTGCTGAAAGATGATTATTTCTCCTAAAAGTTTTTACACTCCAAAATAGCAATTTTAGGAGGAATATAAATAAATGCCATTGTAATCTTCATCCGTTGCCAGTAGATCCTTACTACAAATCTGTCATTATTATTGCTTTTTTTTTCTCTATTCTATCACCACTGGAGCTCCTCTAGCAATTAATATAAGTACTCCTCTTTTTCCTTATTCCAGATATTCTGCAGAATATCCATCCTAAAATCATTTTTTTTTCAAATACACATGCTCAGTTCTTTCCAAATGTGCCTTCTGTATCATTGATATTTGTATTCTGCATTTCTTAATATAATTAAAAGTATTCTTTCCTTTTTGTCTATACCTATGACAGCATTCACATTCCAAGATAATATGGAAAGTTTCACCATTATGGTAAAAAGTCATTATTCCCACTTATTATATATGCCAGCTTTTTAAATGTATATTTCCAGCTTTTGTGAAATGTACACCTGTTAATGTTTGCCAGGTTAATCCTTTCTACACTTTGTTCTTATCAGGCTTTTTGTTTTAAAAGGAACCCTCAAAAAAAAACAAATACACCCCCAGAACACCCCCATAAACTGTTAACGTAATACAAAAACACATAACTATGTACATCTTCAAATAATGAAGTTTAACACCCACTAGGAACATTTGTGCCAAACAGAAAGCTGCTAACACAGGCCATAATGAAACTGAAATTGAGGTTATGACAATTTCTGTTCTTGAACCGAAATGGATTGCATTCAGTCGCAGCTGAAATGCAGGCCAAGCTATATTAAATAGAAATTTGATACTGCAATTATACTTGCTGAACATGAGAGTTACAGATATATAAAAGACAAGAAATTATGTATGGTAAGCACTGCAAGTTTTGACAAAGGCCAGTACATTTTCAATTTCAAAAATGAAAAATAGCAGACAGGTCATAATGCCAAAAGAAAAGTTCTATCACAGCCAGAAGACAAGAAATAAGGCATCTGAAGAAGATGTATCGTTCATAGGTTCAAAGATTAGTAAGAGTCTAACTGCCCTTGCGGGCCATTTTAAGCCTAGCTAATTATCCCATGTGAGAATCAATCCCTACACCTTGTATCTGTAAAGTAAACAATTTAACCATTATGTCAACCTCCCTTCCTTGTATGGAACAACCCTTCCTTGTATGGAACAAATCATTTATGACAATCAAAATGGTAGCCTGGGATAAGAATCAGGTAGCTGAACTCTGATGACCAACAAGTAATGCCAAAGTACCCAGATGATCCATACAGTAACAGAAGGCATTATTTTCTACCATGACCAGAGATGAATAAATGTTCCATACCATCATCATGGAAGGAAAGCAGTCTCAATTCCTGAACCCTGGAAAGATGGACATTCCAGTTAAAACATCAAGAGAAGGTTTATCAAATCTGTCCACCCTTAAAGAATGGAAGGTCAGGACCAGGAATTCTGAGGATCCAGTGAAGATACACCAAACATTCAGTATTATTCTGCATCATCAAACTCTTTCAGTATGTGACTGCTGGAGTTTCCTGTGCTTACATCTCAGAGAAAGGAAAAGAATGCTTTCCTGAGCACTGTTGAGTCATTGCTAATTTGCAAGAATTCTATTATGAGCCCGGCAAATACCCTAATGATGCAATGTTATCCTAAGAGCAGTAGGACTCCTCACAACTGAGCGGCTGATGTAATCATGCTCACAACTGTCTCTTGTGATCTGCTGGCATCCCTTCCAGGAATACTCTCTGACTTATACTGACGCTATCCTCCAAAAAAAGGAAGCCAATCTGGTGGTCCCCTGTCATAAACAAACCATACAACAGAAGGAAGAAACTGTTGCAAAAGAGAGTACAATCCCATAAGTGGAGGAGCTCCCTGGTCAGCCTCAGTAAGAAGCTGAGATCCCTTATAAGATCCTCCAAAGCTAGCTACGAAAACAAAATTGCCACTAATTCTAAGGACAACCACAAAGCAATCTATAGCTATATCAAGAATCTCAATGGCAACACCCAAGTCTGCTCTGAGTTACAGCACAACGGCATTAAAATTACAGAACCAACTGATATTGCCAACACCCTGGCAGATAGGTTCAGTGCTAACTTTACCCCCCCCCACCCCCTAAAGGGCCCATATCTATACAGGAAGAATGCAGAGTCCCTGTAATCACAACTACGCAGGTAAAAGCTGCACTCTCTAAAGCCAAAAACACAGCATCCATGGGACCGGACAACATCCCCGGCTGCGTTTTACACGAACTTCAGAACAAACTGGCTCCCCAATTAAGCACCATGTCCAATAATAGCCTCGCATCAGGCTTTGTGCCCACTGAATGGCGCCAAGCAACAGTTATCCCACTCCATAAAGGGGGAGCCACCACTGATCCCGGGAACTATCGACCTATTAGCCTGACAAGCCTGATCTGCAAGGCCATGGAACGTTTCATCATGGAACTCATAAACAAAGACATTGGTAACCTCCAAACTCTGGATCCCACCCAGTTCGGGTTTGTGAAAGGCAGATCATGCTTCCTGAACGTGATCGACTTCTCTGAGGCAGTCACCAAAGCTGTAGATGAGGGTAAGGTGGTTCACACAGCCTATCTTGACCTCGCCAAGGCTTTCAACACCATCCCCCATTCTGGAATTATAGCTAAACTCACTAAACTAGGTATACATCTCTACGTCACAAGATGGGTTGCCAACTGGCTCAATGACAGAACCCACACTGTAAAAGTTGCAGACTCCAAATATGACCTCAAAGCAGTGACAACTGGAGTATCACAGGGTTCCGTCCTGGGACCTCTCCTGTTTGGTATCTACTTCTCTGAAGTACAGGCTTTCATAGAAGGTCTCTGGCTAACGAAGTTCGCAGATGACTGCAAACTAGGAGCCATAGTCAGGTCCCCAGATGATGTGGACATCCTACAGAAGGGCCTCACTGAGACAGATGCCTGGTGTCAGAGCCATGGCCTCAAGCTCAATGCCAAAAAGTGCAGTGTCATCCCCTTAGGTAAAAACTCTGTACCCATGAACTACCACATAGGCAGCAATCTACTTAACACCGAATGTGTGATAAGAGACCTTGGGACCCAGGTGGACAGTAGTCTCTCCTTTGATAGTCACATCGCCACAGTAGTCAGGAAGTCCTTCTACATGGCACACCTCATCACAAAAGGGTTCTCATCCAGGAAAAAAGAGGTCATTGTTCCCCTCTACTCGACACTCATTAGACCCATTATAGAGTGCAACCCCCCCTTTTGGAATGTACCTCGCAAGACATCTGCAGCAGCTGGAAAGGCCACAGAAGTACCTAACAAAGAGGATTACTGGCCTCAAACAAATGCCCTACACTGACTGCCTCAAAAAATTCCAGCTTTACTCCGTAGCACATTGCCTACTCCGAGGTGATCTCTGCTTAGAATATAAAGCTATGTCAAACCCAAAGCTGTTGGAAATGCTACACCTAAAGAAATCCCAATCCCTCCAAGCTACACGCTCTTGGAACCTAAAGCTTGTCACCACAATAAACAGGACATGCTGGAGGGATAGATTCCTGTCCCAGAGACTTCCCATACTCTGGAACAGGCTACCCATCTATGTCAAGCAAAGTTCTTCATTGGCACTCTTCAAAAAAAATCTTGATGAGTGGATGGGAAATAGAAAATACACCCCGGGGATCACTTCTGTGGCACAGGAAAATAACTTTCTTGGGTGGCGTCAGCCAGGGAACCTTGTTGGCTAGGCTTATGTAGGCCCTTGGGCCGATAGCCTAGTACCTACTTATGAACCTATGGGTTGCCAACTGGCTTACTGACAAAACCCACACTCTAAAAGTAGCCGACTCCAAATCCAGCTCCAGACAAGTGACAAGTGGAGTACCTTAGGGTTCAGTCCTGGGATCGCTCTTGTTTGGCATCTACTTCTCTGAAGTGCAGGCCAACACTAAGGGGCTCTGGCTAACAAAGTTATGACTGTGAACTGGGAGCCATTACTGAATCCCCAAATGATGTGGATATTCTACAAAAGGGCCTTACAGAAATAGATGCTTGATGCCAGAGCCATGGGCTCAAGCTCAATGCCAAGAAATGTATAGTTATCTCCTTTGGGAAAAAAAACATGTACCCGTGAATTACCACATAGGTGGCAGTACACTAAACACATGAAAGTGTGATAAGAGACTTAGGGACACAAGTGGACAGTGGTCTCACCTTCGATAACCACATCGCCACAACAGTCAGGAAATCCTTCTATGTGGCACACCTCATCACTAAGGGCTTTTCATCCAGAAAAAAGGAGGTCATTGTCCCACTGTACTCATCCCTCATTAGACCCATTATAGAATACAACGCCCTATTTGGTATGTACCTCTCAAGACATCTGCAATAACTAGAAAGGCTGCAGAAACACCTCACTAACAGAATCACATGCCTAAAGCAGATGCCCTATGCTGACCGTCTAAAAAAACACTCTACCTATACTCTGTCGCGTATCGTCTACTCAGAGGCAATCTCTGCTTAACATACAAGGCCATGTCAACCCCAGAGCTGTTGGACATGCTACACTTAAAGAAATCCCAATCCCTCTGAGACATGCCCTCCAGGGATCTAAACTTTGTCATCACAATGAATAGACCATGCTGGAGGGATAGGTTCCTGACCCAGAGACTCCCCAGACTCTGGAATAGACTGCCCATACATGTCAAGCACAGCGCCTCTTTGGCCCTCTTCAAAAGGAACCTTGATGACTGGATGGAAGATTGGAAATTCACCCCGGGGAAAATATCAGTCACTCTCCTAGACAGGGGTCCAGGGAAGTAAATACTGTGGGAAGAAATAGCCAGGGAATTGTTATGGCTAGAGTTGTATAGGCCCTAGGGCCAATAGCCTAGTACCAACCTATGAACCTATGTGCTACTCATGCAGTTTAACTTGGGGCTGGTCAACTGTTGCAGAGCCCTGAAGTATTCCAACTTCACTAGGGACTGTGAGTCCACCTAGAGAGATGCAGGCCAATGTTGATATGATAGTTTATGATTGTCCAGAAGGTGATCCAGGAATCTTTAGTGATTAATTTAAATATTTTCATTGGCAATTATTAATAAATGTTAATGGGAATAGCAGTAGAAAGTAGGAAAATCCTACTCCCCCCACACACACTTGGAAAAATATTGATGGTTAGTTAAACAGACGAATAAGAATAAATTAATTAAAATGAAAAGGTAATGCAACAGGAATGAGATGGGGGGAAAGGGTTGCAGTAAAAACAGATGTTTAACCAGTATCAGTGTTGGAAATCTATGTAATGAGCTTTCTGAATGCTGGTCTTAAAGGTGAGGGGTATCTCAACACTGTGGTAGTCACAGTAACACTATAAACAAACATGACTGTTTGCATATCACGGTGAACAATGACTAAGTCAGATCTACAAAATATTTAAAAAATTATGTAGCTCTCAGTGTTAAGGGATAAAACCTACCTATATCAGACCATTTGCATAAGCATGAAAGAAAGGAAGAGCGATACCAATTGCCAGCCTGGATTCTGGAAACTGCACTAGGAACCACAGAGACACTACACACATATTGTATTCAAAGACAAGGAGAAGGAAAAGAAAATTATAGAAGGTATCATTGAGACAGCAAAAAAAGGAATGTATTATTAATGAGGAATCTAAATATGACAGCTGTTAACTGCAGCATCTTTGCTACAATCACATCCAGTACCAGGTTACATTCAGTGGCCTACAGGTAGCATGCCACCTACAGGCTGTGTGTGATATCATTTGGGAAGGAACAGTCTTTTAAAAAGGCTTCAAGATCTACATGTTAGCAGATCAAGAGTTTGTAACCATTTTTCAGCAGAATGCCAAAAAGCATGACTTATATTCTTGCAAGATGTTCACGCTGGGCAGACAAATTCAGGAAATTTGAGGAGCAGTGATGCTGTGATAATTGGATATCCACATACATTTTAACTATTCAGGATAGATTTGTCATTAACTACAATCAAGAAACTTGTACACATTTGCTAGATAGCCTGCCAGAAAAGTAAAGTAAGTAAGGTAATGATGGCTGCTGATCAAGTGCTCCTCTCTCTGGTGGTCACCAGTGGAGTGCCAAGCAAAATGTGTTCAAGTGCCACACTGACAGTGATGCTGGGTGTGGGTGGCGTGGGGGGGGGGTTGTCTACTCCTGCAGAAGACTTTTCAGGGCATGTGACAACCTAGCAATTTGAAGCAAATCTGTTTATCTCATCTCTACACTGACTTTTTAAATGGTGTATGTTGTTTGTAGTGTGTCCGGCCTAAGCTGCACCTCCACAAAATACCACTGAATAAAAGGCGTGGGAAACCACAGAAAAGTTTCATGTTGTTTAATGGTGCTCAATATATGGAGAGAGAGGCATGGCCCAGTTAGCTGCATGTTTGTACCGAGCTGAACTGAGGTGGGCTACCAGCCACAACTCTGAGTTATCAGACGACTAGAGGCTTCTGAGCTTACAAAAAATATAAGTTGCTTGTTTTTTGATGATTTATACTGTTTACTGCACTTTTTTATTGCCTGCCACCTACTTTATACTGTACTTATTTAATGTATGCTAAGCTGCACTGTTATACTGCAATTAGCTCCTATAATGTGCCTGTAAAATCAAATTTTATTGGTGTTTTGACTGTTTAGCAAGCTTTTTTGTAACTATATGTTCTACCTGCTCTGGTTTTCCAGCCAAGCAGTACTTAATTAACTGATCTGTTAACTGTTTAAATCATTCCTTAGAACTTCCTGGCTTGTTTTTCTGCTGTTTTAAACATTTTTTCAGTGTTTCCCTCTAATTTTCTGCTGTGTTAAATATTCTCTAGTGTTTCCCATTGAAACTAGGGTAGCTAGTACCTGTAGCATAGCCAAAATCAGACCTGCTGCTTCTGGTTTGTTTGTTCTGAACATGTTCTCCAGGGCATTTTGGATTGGAAGGGGCCCATCTACACTTTAGTGAGAGAACTGTGTTTGATTGGCACCTGACTGGTAAAGGGTGGCTAGTCTAGGGCTTGGAATAAGCATCCTCATTGGTCCTTTTGAATTTTGTTAGAGTTATTTTTTCAAGTTTTAGCTTCTGGAATTTAGGCCATGCATCTGAGTAGGTTTCTGCTTGTTTGCATGTCACGCAGCACTGTGCACTGCCGTGTAATTGTGCTCCAAAGCCAGACAGTTAAATCCAACAAATTTTCCCTTAAAACCCAGGCAGACATATCCATTCGCCAAGCACCTCCGTGATCATTTCTGAAAGGCACCCCTAGTGACAACAGTCTTCAACCTAGCATCATGGACAGTTGGACTACCCTTGTTTCTCCTGCCAACCTTGTTGACTTGTCTCTTGAGGCAGTGTAGCAATTGTCTCATGTACACAAACAGCCCTTTACTAATAACACAGTCTAGTACAGAGTGCAAGAGATGCATTTACACCAAGAATCTCGAATCCATGCTCTCTCTCATTTAAAACAGTAACTCGGAGAAGTTGTCAACTCACCCACCATTATATATTCACATAGTACGAATACCAATACACATATCACTACTAATACACACAGTAGGCATCAAACACGTAAATCCACATACATGGAGATTCTCTCTAAAAATTTACTGAAACACCAGAGACCTCCAAAACACAAGTTTGCTACAGCTAACACAGTCTTCTTAGCACCCATGACACACAGCAACACCAGTGTCTCACCGACCAAGCCTGTAAGACATGACACTCAAAAAAAAAGTTTTCTTGTCATAGGAGACTCAATAGTGAGACACAAAGATGTCCCACTCACCAGGTTGGACGGAGAAAGTTACGGTCAGCTGCCTGTCCGGTGCCAGGATTTGTCAAATCACGCATGCACACAGGTCTCTCAGCAACAAAGTACTGTTATGACTTTGTCATAGTTCATGTTGGTGTGAATGACCTGAGATGTACCTCACTGGACTATATGATGACAGACATGGTTGAGCTCTCTGAGTATGTTTCTCAGGCAGCATACTACCCTTGCCTAGAATGAATGTAAAGTATAAAAAAAAAATGATTGATTTCAATAATTGGTTTAGTTTTTGGTCTCATTCTAAGGGGATCCAGTTCCTGTCTGCCTGGGAAGCCATGGTTGACAAACCTTGCTGCTTTGCCAGAGATGGTTTGCACCTGGCACCACTAGGCTTTCAGCTGTTGGCAAAGGCCCTTGCCTCCCTATAGTGCCTTTTTTAGGCAAGGTCTTGAAAACAACATTACCGATGTGAAACTAACCAATCAGAACAAAATAAGGGTCATGCTGCTAAATGCTAGGAGCTTAAACCCAAAACTTCTATCACCAGAAGATGTAGATATCTGTGCAGTCACAGAAACCTGGTTGGCCTCAGGAAGTACCCCATCCCTACAAGGAAACAATGCCTTCCACCCCTTTAGACTGCAAAATTAATGTGTGAAAACTAAAGGAGGTAGTGTTTCAATCTACATTAGAGATAAACTCAACTCACATCTAGTTAGATTGGACAACTCCATGGAGTTACTACAGGTCCAGGTTATGGTGGATAAGACCCCCATTAAAGTTCTATCCAGTTACAGATCCCCCTCCATGGGTCACCACACCCACAAAGCCTAGTTAACCAAACTGAAGACAATCCAAATTTTACTGAACACACTGGTTATGGGGGATTTCAATTATCACACCATCAACTGGGAAACCTACTCTAGCCCAAACTCACTAGAACAAAAGTTCCTTGACTTTGTGAATTCAAATGCCCTGGAGCAAATTGTCCATACCCTGACAAGAGAAACAAACGTTCTAGATCTGGTCCTCACCAACATGTCATACAGGTGCACTGCTGCAAATGTTGGACCTTCATTAGTTAAAAGTGACCATAAATCAGTCAACTTCAAACTGACACTAACACCAGAACTCACAAAGGGTGAAATCAGACTAAAAAACTTCACCAAGGCAAACTATACCTTCCTAGGTGAAGGTATAAATACATTCCAAGCCCCACCCCCAAGCCGAAAGTGGTAACTATGCCAAAGCTTACACTTAAGTCCTGTACAATCATTTGCATAAGTGTATAAACTTGGCTGTACCAGATAGAATCAAAGCCAGAGCTCCAAGTAAAATCAAGCTGTCATAGTGGACTTCCAGCATCAACAAACTCTACAATAAATGCAAAAAGTTGCTGTCTAAGAAAACAAAGACAAGGCCACAACAATGGAAAGCACCCTCCTCAGCCTTAACAGGCAAATAATACAACTTGTCAAATACTCCAAGAGCTCCTTTGAGAGAAACCTAGCAAGTACTGCCAGGGATAACCATAAGGCCTTTTACAGCTATGTACATAACCTAAAGGGTAGGACCCAAGCATGTGCAGAACTGGTGGCCAATGTTATCACACACACTGACCCCACAGAGATAGTAAACTTGCTAGCAAATAGATTTGGTGAAAATTTCATTCAGTTATCCCCCTCCTAACTTACAACAAACCCTCCCCCAAACTTGCATCCCAGCTTACATATCTGAAGAGCAGGTACTCAAAGCCCTGCCCAGGGCAAATAACATGGCATCTATGGGACCAGATGACATCCCAGGCTGTCTTCTAAACAGACTAAAACATGAACTAGCATTACCACTAAGTATCCTTTTCAATCATAGCCTAACCACAGGCTTTGTTCCTGTGGAATGGAGAACAGCTACAGTTATTCCCCTCCAAAAGGGTGGCCTAGCAACAGACCCGGGGAGTTTCAGACCCATAAGCCTGACCAGCCTCATCTGTAAGGCCATGAACTTATGTCTGGCCTGCAGAACAACCTAAGACCCAAACCTAATGAACTTATGGACCTCCTAAATAAAGGCACATGTGACCTTCAAACCCTAGATTCTATACAATACGGCTTTGTGAAGAGCAGATCCTGCCTGTTAAATCTGGTGGATTTCTTTGAAAGTGTGACCAAGACCAGTGATGAGGGCAAATCTGTGCACACAGTATACCTTGACCTGGTAAAGGCTTTTGACACAATCTCACAATCAGGCATTACTGAAAAACTTGGCAAACTGAATGTAAACCCCTTTGTTGTAAGATGGGTTGCCAATTGGCTCACAAACCAGACACACACTATCAAAGTGGGTGACTCCACATCAACCAGCAGACCTATTACCAGCAGGGTGTCACAGGGGTCAGTGCTGGGCCCCCTACTGTTTGGTACATACTTTTCAGAAGTTCAGGTCAAAACTAAAGGGTTGTGGCTGACCAAGTTTGCAGACGACTGCAAACTAGCTGCAATTATTGAATCCAAAAATGATGTCAGTATACTCCAGGAGGGTCTCACAAAGACCAATGACTGATGTATTAGTGACGTTCTCAAACTTAATGCAAAGAAATGCATCATCATTACCTTTGGCATAAACAATGCCCCTTCACACTATCATATCAACAACAATACCCTAAGTACCCATGAAGTGGTAAGGGACCTGGGATCATAGGTTGACCGCGACCTTAACTTCGACCACCATGTGTCTACTGTTGTAAGGAAAGCTTTCCACGTAGCTCACGTAGTGATTAGTAAAGGCATCACGTCGAGAGCAAAAGAAGTTATAAACCACCTATACTCGGCACTGATCTGCCCATAATTTAATATAATGCCCTATTCAGTATGTACCAAACTAAGCACCTACAGCAATTAGACAGACCTCAGAGGTTTCTAACAAAGAAGATCAAGGGCCTCTAGCATGTACCTTACACAGACTGACTAAAATCCCTGTCACAATACTCTGTATCGTACAGACTTATTAGGGCAGACTTATGCCTAACCTACAGAACAACCCAAGACCCAAACCTAATGAACTTACTGCATATCCATAAATTAAAAGGGTCTAAAACTATCTGTTCCAGGGACTTAAATATGGCCTGCAACTTAACTATGACATGCTGGAAGGACAGATTTATCTCCCAGTGACTGTCACGTCTTTTGGAAGAGACTACCAATTCATGTGAAACAGAGCACCTCCATGACACTGTCCAACAGGAACCTTAAGTGGACAGGGCACCCAAAATTCTTACCGGGGATAGCACCCACAACCCCCCTGGACATGAGCAGTCATCATTCAATGACTAGTACTTCTACTCTATTACATTGTGTTGAAACAGCTAGGCTTAAAATGACCTCCGAGTCAATAGCCTAGTAATCTCCTATGATCCTATGTTCACATAAATATCTGTGTGTATCTATATCTATATATATATATATATATATATATATATATATATATATATATTATATATATACATACATACACCATCTCCTGCAAACATTATATCTCCCCAAACTTATTTCTGTTCTTAAAGAAAATATTATCTACTAAGCAGTGGTACACTGTGGAATGCTACAACAAAATTACTTTGTAACTATCACATAGTCAAATATGGTCTAAAAGAAAAAACTTGATTATAAATAACTGCAAATTCTCACCACAGGTATGTAACAATTCAAGCTATCAGTATTGTACCTATGGCATTGTACCTGAATCCTTACATGTTGCTCCATATATTATCTGGGATTTCCCTACTGCATATATGTACATTATTCTTCCTTATAACTCAAGTTTTTAACCCATGTTTTATTTATACTTGCTAACCCTTGTTACTGCCAATGCATTAGTACTGAGACGTTTAATTGCTATAACTTGCTTTCTCCTAATTATGCAATTCATTCTGTGCTTATTTTGTATTTTATATTAAATGTGTATTGCTGCTCACTGATCCGAGTCATGGCTGGAAAGGGTCAATGGACCAGCCCACCTACCTGGTGAACAAACAGTAAATAAATAAATAAATATTAGGGTTACAATATTCATCTGTTTTATACAAAATTATAAATATGGTGAGCTTGGTTGTGTAAAGGTTAGCAATGCTGTCTTACTGTTAGGTTCCGTGTTGGGGTGCCTTCTGTGTGGAATCTGCATATCCTCCCTGGATTTGCGCAGCTTTTCACTGGAATCTCCAGTTTCTGCATACATCATTATCTAACCTGCTCATAAGTAAGTAAGTGTGTGAGTGTAGTCTGTACGCATAAATGTGTATCTTGTAACAGACTGATGTACCATCCAGGACTGGTTCTCTTGACATTTACTTATTTAATAAGATCCTGTGTCATCAAGACCTAGGTTGTGTGACCCTAGAGTTGATAATATTAAGCAAAATGGTGTAGAGGTAAAGCTCCCAGTATAGAAGTTATGGGGGATCCCCCCCATATAACATCTGTCTCCTTTTAATCCTGTTTAAATGGCTTCATATTAGTGGGTCTTTAGTGAAAGTGGATAGTGTGTTCTCTCATATAGTCAGTGTGTGCTGGGATAGGTACAGGCTTCCTACCTACCTTAAATAGAGCAGGTATCAGAAGGCTAGCAAAAATACAGTTACATTAATTACGTGCAGTGTCAACTAAAATGTTTGATTTTGTAATACATATATATATATATATATATACATGTGTATGATGTGTGTTTGTGTGTGTGTGTATATATAAAACATACTTTAATATAATTCTGTAATCTTGAAAAATAATTTATTCAACATTTATTAATAGTGCTTCAAAACATCACCCTGAAATAGTATGGTCACACTGTTTAATATATTTCTTTCCAATTCACCTACTGAAGACTAGTAATATTTTCACTTTGTCTGATGGTATTACTTACAATAGGGATGCTATTTTAGATTTCTACTCCTTTGTGTCCACCTTCTGCCTAAGACAGCCTTTCGGGTAATAGGGGTTTTTATATCTTAAAGGTAGGGATGGTCACACAGATGGGTCTTGGTGGCCACTCCTGTGTACATAGGTTCATAGGCTGGTATTAGGCTATCAGCCCTAGGGCCTGTACATGCCTAGCCATAACAATTCCCTGGCTATTTCTTCCCTGGACCCCTGTCTAGCAGGGTGACTGACGTGATCCCCAGGGTAAATTTCCTATCTCCCATCCAGTCGTCAAGGTTCTTTTTGAAGAGGGCCAAGGAGGCGCTCTGCTTGACATGTATGGGCAATCTATTCCAGAGTCTGGGGAGTCTCTGGGTCAGGAACGTATCCCTCCAGCAGGTTTTGTTCATTGTGATGACAACGTTTAGGTCCATGGAGCATGTGGCTCTGATGGATTGAGATTTCTTTAAGTGTAGCATGTCCAACAGCTCTGGGTTTGACATGGCCTTGTATGTTAAGCAGAGATCACCTCTGAGTAGACAATATGCGACAGAGTATAGCTGGAGTTTTTTTAGTCGGTCAGCATAGGGCATCTGCTTTAGGCCTACGATTCTTTTAGTGAGGTGTTTCTGCGGCCTTTCCAGTTGTTGCAGATGTCTTGTGAGGTACATACCAAATGGGGGGTTGTTCTCTATGATGGGTCTAATGAGGGATGAGTACAGTGGGACAATGACCTCCTTTTTTCTGGATGAAAAGCCCTTAGTGATGAGGTGTGCCACATAGAAGGATTTCCTGACTGCTGTGGTGATGTGGTTACGAAGGTGTGACCACTGTCCACCTGTGTTCCTAAGTCTCCTATCACACTTTCAGTGTTTAGTGTATTGCCACCTATGTGGTAATTCATGGGTACATGTTTTTTCCAAAAGGGGAAAACTATACACTTCCTGGCATTGAGCTTGAGCCCATGGCTCTGGCACCAAGCATCTGTTTCTGTAAGGCCCTTTTGTAGACTATCCACATCATTTGGGGATTCAGTAATGACTCCCATTTTGCAGTCATCTGCAAACTTTTGTTAGCCAGAATCCCTTAGTGTTGGCCTGTACTTCAGAGAAGTACATGCCAAACAAGAGTGGTCCCAGAACTGAACCCTGAGGTACTCCAGTTGTCACTTGTCTGGAGCTGGATTTGGAGTCGGCTACTTTTACGGTGTGGGTTCTGTCAGTAAGCCAGTTGGCAACCCATCGAGCGACGTTGGGATTTATGCCCAGCTTAGTAAGTTTATGTATGATTCCAGAGTGGGAGATGGTGTTAAAGGCCTTGGCAAGGTCCAGATAAGCTATGTGGACCGCCTTACCCTCGTCCACGGCTCTGGAAACTGATTTGAAGAAGTCAATCAGGTTCAGGAGACATGATCGGCCCTTCATGAACACAAACTGGGTGGGGGTCCAGTGTTCGAAGGTTGCCAATGTCTTTGTTTATAAGTTCCATGATAATATGTTCCATGGCCTTGCAGATCAGGCTCGTCAGACTGATGGAGCGGTAGTTCCCAGGATCCAAGGTGGATCCCCCCTTGTGGAGTGGAATGACTGTAGCTGTGCACCACTCAGTGGGCACAAAGCCTGAGGTGAGGCTATGATTAAACATGACACTTAGGTGATGTGCCAGTTCAGTTTGTAGTTCATGTAGTACACAGCCCGGGATGTCATCTGGTCCCATGGATGCTGTATTCTTAGCTTTGAAGGGTGCGGGTTTTACCTGTGTGGCCGTGATTAATGGAATTTGGCAATCTTTCAGTATTGAGATGGGCCCTTTAGGGGATGAGAGGGGGGGGGTGGAGTTGGCACTGGATCGATCTGCCAGGATATTGGCAATGTCCTTGGGATCAGTAGATTTAATGCTATTCTGTTGTAGCTCAGAGCAGATCTGAGTATTGCCATTTAGATTCTTGACATAGCTATAGAATGCCTTGTGGTTGTCTTTGGAATCTTAGGCAATTTCATTTTCGTAACTAGCTTTGGAGGATTTTATGAGGGGATCTCAGCTTCTTACTGAGGCTGGTAATGGAGTTTTTTGAATCCTGGGATTTTCCTCTTTTCTGCAACAGTTTCTTCCTTCTGTTGTATAGTTTCTTTATGACAGGGGACCACCAGATTGACTTCCTTTTTGTTTTGGAGGAGAGTGTCTTGGTTCTATTTGGGATGGCACGATTCATGCATGAGTGAATTTGCTTGTACAGTGTTTTAGTGTAAGATTCGGCAGTCGAACTTTCAGTTCCCATCTGCATGGGTGTCATGAGGTTTGTCACTTATGACTTGAGTAGCATGAAGTTGGCCTTGGAGAAGTTTTTTATGAATGTTTCCTTACTGGGGGGGGGGGGGGATGTGGATGTCAAAGGTGATTAGCTTATGGTCAAACCTAACCAACGAGGGGGTGACCACTGGTGTGGAGCATCGATTTCTCATGTTGGTAATGACCAGGTCCAGGATATTGGAGCCTCTGTGGGACTATGGATTAGTTGATCCAGGGCATTGGAATTTATGAATTCCACGAACCGTTGGGCAAAGGTGTTGGTACACGAGTAATTTTCCCAGTTAATGGCAAGGTAGTTGAAATCACCCAGTATTAGGGTGTTTGGTTGTATCTTAATATTTTCCAGTATGTTTAGAAAGGTGTAGTGAGAATCTTGGGGGATGGTGGGAGATCTGTAGCAAGCTACAATTTGGATTGCAGTCTTACCTAGTGTTAGTTGCACCTGGAGAATTTCGGATGCATTGTGTTGGGCAACTAGCCTGGAGGTGTGAATATCCTTGGTGAATATGGACACTCCTCCACCTTTAGTGTTTCGGTCCTGATTTGGTGGCCGAAAAGTGTGGTAAGAGTTGTAGCCCTGGTATTGCAGGGGTGCTTTCTGGAGCCTTGAACCAGGTCTCAGTTACTGCACAGATATCGATGTTCTCCATTTTTAGGAGTGCCTCGAGAGAGTGCATTTTGAGGTTTAGACTTCTAGCACTGAGTAGCATTATGTTCAGATTTTGCATACTTGTACCTGTTACGGTGGTGGTTCTTCCTTTGAGTCTTGCCTAAAAAAGGCACTATAGGGGTGGCAGGAGCCTTAGCCAGTAACCTGAATCCCAGGGGCGACAGGTGCAGACCATCTCTGGCAAAGCATCGTGGTTTGCCGATCATGTCGTCCGAGGTAGACAGATACTGGATCCTCTTTGAATGACACCACAAGCTTAGCCAATTGTTGTTGACATACCTGCCGTAGGTCCTCTTTCCACCTCCCTGGATTGAAATGACACACTGAGTTTTAGTGATTTGTTTCTGTGAGTTGTGTCCAGGGTTCCTGATGGTTACTGTATTTGGGTCAGTAGGATAAGCTGTATTCATGTCAGTAGGATCTGTTATCCTGTGCTCCTGTATAGGATCTTGGATATAAACACAGGACCCGCCAGCAACAAACTTGTGTTTATCTCTAATTTATTGCATGATGCTGATATTTTTCATAACAGACATTTTGTCTGAGACTGGATGAGACCTTTGGCTCCTACTTGGTGAAAGTTGTGACTTCTGATGTCTCTGCCCTTAGTGAGGCAGCCATTTGTTTTAAATATTGGCTCAGAACAGCCCATGTTGTCAGTAGGAGTAGCACCCCATCTATGTATATCATGGGTACTGGAGCAAACTGTATGTTTCTCCACATTTATCAACCACCAGATTGTGTAAATACATTCCTACAAGAATTTGCAGACTTTCTTTTTGACTTTGTGCTGGAGTGCCAAAACTGTGTTGCTTCTGGTGATTTCAACAATTCTGTCAATACAACATAAGTGGTTTTAATAAATTCTTCTAAACTGTCAAATGAATTCAGGTTTGTTCAGGAGGTTGTTGACTCTTCAATCCTTTGAATGTGACAGGTTTGAAGTGGATGTGCATTACGTTCCTCACCAGTCTAAGATATTCCATATGCAGTAAGTCTTCTGTCTAGTAAGGCCTTTGCTATGGCTAACCAACCAAACGCATGCTCTTTCAGGCTGCACAGCCCAGTCTGTCTTAATATTCATACAGTAATTATTTCTAAATAAATTTAAGTGTTTCTTTTTGTCACAAACAAGATTGCTATTTTTAGGTTACAACCACTTCCTTATGACACCACAGGAATTTCATCGGTTGGAGTGCATGTCATAATTTTGAGGAGAGAATTTTTTTAAGTCCTGGTATTCTGAAAATGAGGTCTCAAACTTGACCCTTCCTCAAGGTATTGCAAAACAATACTTTAAACATCTCAATTTTCAGATGTTGGGACTGCAAATTTTATTCCTCAAAATAGCGGCATTGAGCCTACTGGTTGGGGTTAAAAGATGTATTTTTATTTATTTATTTTATTTATTTATTTTTAGTCTGAATTTTAAGTTCCTCATCTGAGTTTACACTTTACAACTTGTAGGCTAGATCCATATCCTTCCATGTTGTCTGTCTACTTGCCTGGTGGGTCAGGTCTTATCCTCCCACCAGATGTTGGATTCTGCATGATCTAGGGTTTTTCTATCACTTCAAAGCTAGTCTTGGTATTCCAGTCCTTAGAAGAAACATATTTGGCCTCCAATAATCCCAGTAACTTCTGTTCTTTCTCACAATAGCCATTTCTTAACAAAATTATACAAAAAGTCATGTATGACCAATTTTTTATTTTATCATACCGTTCATGGTTTCATGGACACCTTTTAATATGGTTTCCACACTCATCATAGCAATTTGACTGCCCTTATTGGGGTAGTTAATGATCTCTCCATGACTTGGGATCAATAACTATTACTCTTCAGTGGTCCTGTTTGATTTATCAATGACATTTGCCACTGTGGTTTGAGGTATCCTTATCAATCATCTCAATGCTAATATATTCTCTCCTCTACTGCCTTTAACTGGTTTGCCTTCTACTTATCAGGACTTCCTAGATAGTAGTATCTGGCAATAACTCATGTACTTTCTTAGAAAATGGAGTGTGGAATTCCACAGAAATGGATTTTAATTCCATTATTTTTATGGCATTTATGCTGTCACTTGGGGACTTGATCCAAGGGAGAGAATTTTTATATTATTCTTATACAAATAATGGACAGTTTTACTTCTTTTTCCCTTATATCAATAAGTGTTAATCGTATAGCAAATTATTTCAGATCTTTTTATCATTGGCTTTGCTCTAATCAGTTAAAATCAACACACCCAAAACCGAGGCTTTGGCAATATACACTATTTTTTCTCTACTTTGTCACGTCCATCATTCATTATCTAAGATGGCAGTAAAGTGGAGTTTATGTCTTGATTTTTATCTTGGCATTATCCCAGATGATGGTTGACAAACAGCAACCAATTGTCTCCCATGTTTAAGCCACACTTTCATTTAAGAAATTATTGCCAGACTTAGGCAGCTAATACTTCCCAAGGATTCTTCCCACCATGGATTACTACAAAGCCCTTTACTTTGAATTTCCTGTCAGAGTTTAGTCAAAGCTCATGCACAACACTGCTGCAGGCATCACTAGTAGAATGTTACTCCTGCGCTGTAAAGATGACAGTAGCATCCTATCCAGTTGTCTGTGAATTTTAAAATCTTAGAGTCAGTTATTTTATCCCTTCATGACTTCCGTATCTCTTACTTGATGCAGCAAATAGTCTCTCACTAACTCCCCAACCCCCCCTTTTTGCTCTGTAAGCACAGTGCTTCTAGGATTTCCTAGGGCGAGTTCAACACATCTGATGCTTGATGTTTTGTTTATTGGGCCCTGTAGCTTTGGAACGTCCCACCATAGTAGCTTACAGAGTGACCAGCCATGGCATCCATTAATAACTCGCTGAAGACTTTTCCTTTTGGCCTTTCTTTTAGTCAGGACCTAGTGAACAACTTACTTTCTCAAAATAATGTTCTTGTTCATTAGTCACAGAGTTTTAGTCATGTTGCTGAAACATTATTATGTCCTTAATCAGTCATCTGCATATATCACATGGGCTTCCATTACAATAGTTTTAAGGTATTACATAGAAGACTCCAGCTTGACTGGTTCTTTCTTCCAGTTTTTAATGAATAGTTTGATTGTGTGATAATTTTTACACTTTGGTTTGGATGTTATTTGTGGTATTTTGCAAGCACCCTAACATTTAAGCTGTGTATTTTTAAACTATAGCCAAGCAATCTAATTATGACGTACTGTTAAAATAAAAAAAGGCCAAAAACATGCATGCCTTCCTCTAGTGGGATTTGACTTTATTGGTCTAAATTTATCCACATAGAGAAGCATGTAGCCGAAACACTTAATGTCCTTAAGTGATAATCTGTATATATCCCATTTGGCTCCACTACAGGAAGTTTAAGGTATTATTTAGTGAAGAACCTAGCTTGGTTGGGCCTTTCTTGCAGTTTTCAGTTAAAAGATAGTGTCTGTCTCAGATTGCCTGGCAACATAATGGCATGTGAGCACTCCTTTATCCAAGGTCAGACTTGTCAGCGGTCAATCTAACAGTCACTGTTTAAATTTGATTTTATTTAACTGAACTGGTTAGTCTCAGACCCTTTTTTCAGCCACAACCAGGGACTGTGAAGGGAAATATAAGAAAGAAAAAACAATCCAGAGGACTACAAGATGCTAAACCAGCAGGTAGATCAACAGGAAATCCAACGGTGTAAGCAAACAACCGACTTCACGGCAAAATAAACCACAAAAAATAGTTTATTTCGATAACAAGTACAAACAACAAAGGAAGGATTGAGCGCTTTCGTCTCCACCCTGGAGACCTAAGAGGTCTCCAGGGTGGAGACGAAAGCGCTCAATCCTTCCTTTGTTGTTTGTACTTGTTATCGAAATAAACTATTTTTTGTGGTTTATTTTGCCGTGAAGTCGGTTGTTTGCTTACACCGTTGGATTTCCTGTTGATCTACCTGCTGGTTTAGCAAAATATAAGAAAGACACTCACACACACACACACACACATATATATATATATGTGTGTGTATATATATATATATATATATATATATATATATATATATATATACACACACACACACACACACACATATATATATATATATATATATACACACAAACACACGAATAATCCAACCAACATGTTTTTCAGGAGGTAGAAAGAAGCTAGAATGTCCAAAGATAACACGTACAGATGTGAGAAGTACATGCAAAATTCAACAAAGGCATTGGCCAGTGGTCACACTTAAATGCCTGTCACTGGGGCTGCAAGACAGATATTTTAATAATTAGTCATTGTACTTGATACTTGTTATCAGTGTAACAACACAGTCTTAGGCACATGAGCAAACTAGGAATGCTGTATGGATCAAAACCATGGTAACTGATAAATCATTCAAGCACACTGTACAAACTGTCTTCCTACCTACACCACTGAATTCATCTTTATTTACCAATATACCCAAGACACACTTCCAAAAATTAGAACAAACTTGCAATTCCTAGTAAAACAGTCTGCAAACATGTAAAATGAGAGGCTGGGGATGACATACCCATTCCACAAACACGTGAAAAAAAAGAAGTTATGTTCTTACCATAACGTTCCATCTGTGTTGTTGATCTTCATTCATTCATTACTGATGGGTATCAGTTCCATCCTCGGAACTGAGTCGGCCATTATAACAACCTTGCACCAGCCAAAAACACTCAAGCTAAGCTTACTCATAGTGCCCCTCTCTCTATCACCTCAGATCGAGTTTGCCTGTAAAAAAGAAAGTGGAGGCTTAATCTGAGCAAATTCCTTATCACGGAGCTTGGACCAAATCTGAACCTCCAGGAATCTTTTGGAGGGGGTAGGAGGGTGGGATGTAATAAATTAATCAAGATCAACAACATAGAT
This sequence comes from Protopterus annectens, assembly GCF_019279795.1. Lineage (NCBI taxonomy): Eukaryota > Metazoa > Chordata > Ceratodontiformes > Protopteridae > Protopterus > Protopterus annectens. Next base: position 1,160,332,865 of record NC_056741.1, on the reverse strand, counting down.
GGGACGTTATGGTAATAACATAATTTCTTTATCTGACGTTGTTAATCTTCATTCACTCATTACTGATGGGACAGAGTCCTTAGCTACTTTATGTCATGGGAGGACCTATGGAAGGATATTCCTGAGCACCACTGAACCAAAGGATGCTCTCCCCCTGGAGACCAAGTCCAATTTGTAATGAGTGATAAAGGTATGAGGAGTAGCCCATGTTGCTGCTGCACAAATGTCATCCATGGAAGCTCTTGAATGGAAGGCAACAGATGTCACAACTGATATGGCTGTATGCACTTTGACCTTAGTTGGTAAAAGAACTTTGTTTTGGTGGTAGATAAAGAAAATATATTCTCTCAGCCATTTAGCTAAAGTTGCTTTAGAAACAGATTTTTTCCCCAATTTTGGTCCCAAGAAGGATACGAATAATTGGTCAGATTTCCATAGTGATTTAGTCCTGTCCAAGTAGAAACGCAACTGTCTATGCACATCAAACAAATGCAGACAATATTCTCCTTTATTAGAAAAATTGGGAGAGAAGACTGACAGGTCAATTGTTCTATTAATAGTCAAATCTGAAATAACTTTGGGTAAGAAGGAGAGATTAGTCCGGAGTGATACTCTGTCTTTATGAAAAACCATGTAAGGACGTTTTATGCACAAAACTTGTAGTTCAGATATTCGCCTTACTGAGGTATTAGCTACCAAGAATAGTTTTCCAGGATAAAAATTTCATATCGCAAGTAGCAGCAGGCTCGAAGGGAGGACGAGTCAAGGATTGTTGCACCAATGTCAAATTCCAAGGTTCGACTGGCTCTTTGAAGGGTGGTCTAATGTGTGTGACACCTTTCAAAAGGTTTTACAGAGATGGTGAGATATCAAGGAGGAGTCCTGAAAGCCATTGTGTAAGTTTGATATAGCCGCCAGGTGTACTCGAATAGTGGAAGCTGCCTCTCCCAAATGGAGGAGGTTTGATAAATAGTCCAGTACAGAACTCACTGGAGCTGAGAAGCTGTGAAGTCTTTTCTCTCGAGACCAAACTATGAACCTTCTCCATTTGCTATGATAAAGTTTCCTGGTGGATGGTTTGTGGGAAGCCAGAAGAATGTTTTGTACAGGGGAGGATAAATTATTCTGCCTGGCAATTACTGGAAGTGGAGGAACCAAGCTGTCAGCTTGAGACTCGATGGAACAACCCTTGCGGGTGTGATAGCAATTCTGGAGTTGGATCCAGAATCCATGGTTAGTGGAGCAGGTGAGGCCAAAGGAAGGGAAACCAAGCCTTTTAGGGCCAATAGGGAGCAATGAGGATTACTCTGCTTCTCAACCGAAGAGCTTTCTTTAGAAATTTTGGGATCAGAGGAAGAGGGGGAAAGGCGTAAAGAAGTCCCATTGGCCAATCGTGTATTACCGCATCCCTCAGGGACTCCCCTGAGGGGGAATCAGGGTAAAGTAGTTGCTGCATTTGTGGTTTGTGGGGGATGCAATAGATCGCAGCAAGGCTGGCCCTATTGACTGAAGATCTTCGTCATTATGTCAGGGTTGAGGCAACACTCGTGAGGTAGGAGAATGCATCTGCTCAGCTTGTCTGCAATTACACTGCAATCCGCGGGAATGTGCGCTACTATCAGAAAGCAGTTGGAAGATATCGTCCATTACCAAATTCTCATGGCTTCTTGACACAATGGGTAGGATTTGGTTTCCCCTTGTTTGTTGATATACCAGACTATGGACATGTTGTCTTGACTGGATAGCAATCGTCTCTGACGGGAGGACAGACTGGAATGCTTGCAATGCAAGAAGCACTGTCCTCAATTCTACAACATTGATATGCAGGTTGGCCTCTATGGGGGACCAAGTGCCATGGACCATCTTTCCCTGGAAATGCCCCCCCCACCCCATCAGGGAAGCATCCATGGTCACTATGGCCTTGGGCTAAGAGGGGGAGAAGGGATGACTCCATAGGTCTTTTTCTGGCTTCATCCACCAAATTAAGTCTTGTTTGCATAGATTTGTTATGCGGATCTGAAAGGACATAGGATGAGTTAGAGGGGACCACTGTTCTGCTAAGAGCCATTGTAGGAGTCTCATGTGTAGTCTTACTAGGGGAACTATAGTAATCAATGCTGCCATTGATCCTAGTAGCTGAAGGACTGCATGAGCTGAGAGAGTATCATCCCAAGTTGAGACCTTAGTCTTTGTAACTGTGAAGTGGAAGGGCAGCTAGGCAAGACTGAGTGTCAAAAGTTGCTCCTATGAATTCCAGATTTTGAGTAGGAGTCAATTTGGACATTTCTTCGTTTATTGAGATCTCCTAGGATCTTGCTAGCTTTAGGGTGTAATGTAAGGCTATAATCAGCAGACGCTTGGTAGGGGCGGTAAGGAGCCAATCATCAAAATATGGAAGCAACCGGAATCCTTGCAGTCTCAAGTCAGGTGTCACCACTGACATGCATTTGGTGAACACTCTGAGGGCCATAGAGAGACCAAAAGACAGTGCCCGGAATTGGTAGTGACTGGCTCCCCGCCAGAAGTGGAGGAATCTCCTGGAGCTTTTGTCCATTTTTATGTGGCAATACGCATCCTGGAGATCTATCTAGCACATCCAATCGTCTTCCTCCAGAAACAGAAAGACAGCCTGAACTGTGACCATCCAGAATTTTGTCTGTCTGACAAACTTGTTAAGGATGCTGAGGTCCAAAATTGGCACCAGTCCCCTGTCTTTTTTGGCACTAAAAAGAACCTTGAGTGAAATCCAGATTCTATCTGGTCTGATGGGACTGCTTGGATGTCTCTTTTTAGAAGCAGATTTTGTATTTCTTGAGCTGCTGCTTCCCGTTGACTGGGTGGGATGTCGGGAATTTGCCTTTGTGGCCTCAGGAAAGAATTTAAAGGGATATGATAACCTCTGGTAATTATCATCTGCACCCAAGAATCTGTTGTTATGGATTGCCAGACAAGTTGGTGTAGACAGAATTGTCTCCCGACTGCTTCCAGATGTAAGCAATCGGGCTGCTCTTCAGGAGCGCTGATAGGGCTGTCCAGAGAAAGAATCTCTAGGTCCTTGATAACTTAGACCCCTCTCTGCCTCTGGTGGGGTTTTTTCCTGAGTTCCCCCCTCTGCCCCAGGGGGAAAACTCACCAAGTGTGTCATGGAAAGTTCTCTGGGCTTTCCTGTACCACATCTTTCCATTCCTCCGATTCCTAGAGAAGGATCATTGGGGGGCAAAAAAACACACACCCACGGTAGACAGGGTCTTGCCGTCCTTTTCACACCTGTCTAACGTGCCTTTTACCTTTGGGTCAAAAAGAGAGGAAGCTTCCACAGGAGCATTGAGAAAGGAAGACTTAAAAGGCTCTCCAAAATCACACAGGTGCATCCAGGTGTGACGTCTAATGATAACACCTGCACCCACTGCTCTATCTGCCCCTTTGGTAGTATGAGAAATCAACCGCATGGACGAGTTAGATATAGACTCCAGGGTCGCAAGTCATGAGGCAACTTTGTTGCATACCTCAACAGATATTGCTCCTGCTAGTGTTCCCGAGAGTTCCATGATCAGATCTCTCTGGAGATGGGTAAAATGTGCCAAGTAATTCAAGGACCGAATGGCAAAGGTCGATGAAGCATATACTTGCTTCCCTAACCTGTCCATTGCCTGAGACACCCTGTTTGGGGGATGGACAGTAGGACTCTCCTCAGCGAGTTCTTTCCTAGTGGCCACTGCCACCACCATAGCTTCTACTGGTAAGCCTTTGGACCAATGGGGGTGATCCTCTGGAGGGGAGAGAATTTTGTCTGGTCTCGGGGGATAGATTCACCGGTGTCAGGATTCCTCCAAGCGTGCTGCATGATGAGCTGAACTAGATCATCTGCAGGCAGGGTCACCCAGGAAGTAGAGGGTTGAGCATGGAGAGCCTGCAAAAATACATACTCCTCAGAAGAAGAGTTGGTGTGCTTCCAGTCTCCATGTTGCTTTAAAATTTCTAGTATGTCTCCAAAGATCTTCAGGGGGTGACCATGGAGACCCTTCCCCCTCATCATAATCTGTATCTTCGGTAAGGGATTCTTCAGCGGAATCCACGTGTTTCCTCTTACCTGATCTCTTACGGGGTACCTCCTCAGCGGGGCATCTGAAGAGGACTCCAAAGAGTGGGTGCCCTGTGGAAGGGTATCTTGAGGTTCCCATGCTCGATGTCCTAGAGTAGTGGACTGTGTCAGCT